>NC_133971.1:46167607-46506215 GCF_031877795.1 Strix aluco | reverse complement strand
TCAGACCTGAGGGCCTGGGTGACTGCTGCAGGATTTTGAAAAAGACATAATTTTCTGATTTAGATAATGAAATGACCATCAGGTTTTAAAATGTCAGCAACAGGGACAATAGCTGTACATCTAAAGGGTCCCATCTCACCCATAAGTCCTCAAGTAGCTATGAGGCAACTGGAGCTCTTTGATGTGGGGGTTTCTCTGTTTTATGGGTAATTTTTCACATCGCTTATGCCCTTGATCCAGATTTGTGGTGGACTTGTGTGCTGCAAAAATCTGTAACTGCTGCTTGTGTACACAACTGACGCTTCATCTGTGACTGAGGCAGTGCTTCCAGGTGAGCTGTGGGACTGCTTCTTTCTGCCACCCTGATGGATTATCTGCCTGCCTGCCTGCCTGCCTGCCACTAAAGGCAGCGCTCTCCCAGTCTCTTCTAGAATGCTTTAAAAACCAAAAATATACTGAGCAACTGAACTGAGGGTCTCTTTCTTGCTTTTCAAAATCTGCATATATGTTTTCTTACAAACTATGTCTTGATCTGCCTTGTAAGAGGACATCAAATCTGAAGCTATGGTAGACACACAAAGGGAATGGTGAACTGAAACTGTGTAAGACAAGAGTAAAGAAATAGGATCCTGTTTGGGAAGCCATAGGATTATGTGTGTATATGTTTGATTCTCCAGGAGAGGAACCTATTTCATATGGAGGACATAATTTATTAATTCCTCCTGTAGATTTTATTCCCAGTATTATCAGTATTTTTTGTTTGATAACATCTTCACATAATTTTAAAAAAGTTTTTAAAATCAAAATGCTATACAGTTGCAACAAGGAAGATGTAGAATAAGTTATGTAGGAAAATCAGAAAGTAGATTGTTTTAGTGAGTGTAGTGTTGATGACCTTATTATCACAATGTAAATTCACACATGCTGGGTATTTCACCCAGCTATTGTCCACAAAACATGTATGTAAGACAAATACGTAAGATTTTTTTGAAGTGACCCTTATCCTAAAGTCTGTTGTGTTTTACAAAAAGTATTCATATACACATGCACACACAGAGATGTGTGTGTATATACATATGTATACACGTGGAAACTATTTCTGTAGAGTCAAATGGAATTTAGATCAAGACACAAATCATCTAAAACACCAAGTTATTTTCTTAGTAAAAAAAATGACCTTTTCACAAGTTAAATGTAACCTCTTCAAATGACAGCTTATGGAATGAGAGGTAGCAGACTTGAGAAACTTGCTCACAAATGCCATCCTTGTTTAATTTCAAGGATCTAGGGCAAAGGGCATGTTGGAAATTATTAGGTCAGAAAAAATTTGACGTGTCAGACAGGCAGGCATTTAAGCTCCATTATTTTTTTTGGGAAAATAATTTAATTCCCATACTAGAAGTATATTCTGTGACTTTGATATGTAATAATTTCTTAAACTATTGCCTTTGAGTTTCATCATACTATGCACAGATTCTGAATGTTGTAGAATCCTCTTAATCAGAGCAGCTTGGAGATAAGCTATCATCCTGATCAGGACAAGAAACCCCTAAAAAAAAGTCTGACAAAATTACTCTGAATTTTTGCCTGGCAGAATTGATTGATTTTCTGCTAGGCCTAAGAGTCTACAACAGTTATTGACTAATAGCAGAGCAGAATCTCCAAAGTCATTTGAAATGCTGTATTCACTGTGATATTGATTTTTTAAAGTTAGAAATCTCCATAAAGAGGGACCCAAATTTAGAATTTTACACTTACTTGATTTATTTAATCTGACCCAAATAGAATTTGCAAAAATAAAAATGTGTAGTCCCTTTATTTTTAGGTTAACTGCAAACACAGTTAGAATGCTTTCACATGACAGTATCTGTTTAAAATTTCTGACAAACTAACTGCAAAGCGGTTTCCACTTATTCTAGTGGCAATATGCAACAATAACGTAATAATATCACATAACAGTCATGCTACTACATAGAACTGAAGGTTTTTTTGCAGTCATTTGGTGGGTTGTAGAATAGAGGATTTGTTCATTAATTTGTTAGGTAGTATCTATTTCTATCTACCATTATGAAACTGAAATGATTTCCCAGGAACACACTGTTAGTCATTAGCAATAATGTTGGCTATGTTGCAATTAAAGTAAAATAAAATGTACTGTGAATATAGCTAAACAAAACATGAGTACAAAATATAGATATGTCAAAAACACAGCTTCCATTTCAGAAATAATGACCTTTACAATGTAAACTTCTGGAATGGTGTAAGAGGCAAAGACAGTAAAAAGGTAAAGGGATGTAAACCAGTATCTTTCGACAAACAATGCTTGCTTACCTTGCTTACAGGGATAGTTTGGCCAAACAATCAGGCAGGTTATGCTTAATGCTATGTGTCTAGAAAGCATATGGCTTATGTAAGCTCTTTAAATCACAGACAGATCTTCATATCAAATATATATGTGCCTAAGATTAAAATAATGCTAACAGTTGTCTGAAGGCTAATGCCATGACTTGTTGTCTTCCATTTCTCCATGAAAACATGTTTACCACATTTTGTTCAAAGTGAAAAAAATTTTGGTTTTCCTACTTATAACTTAGACTCATTCCTAGAGATATGTATAATGGAGAATAAAAACTACACAAATAAAGGCACACTAGTGTAATGCCTAGGTATTTTGTATCATAATAAAACTCTGCATGTGGTCAACTTTCAACTCTTTGTGATGACGGGGTGATAAATACTTGGTTCAGAATGATTGTCCACTGGTAGGAATGCTGCTGTCATATTTTCAGTAGTTAAATGAGAATGATCGATAGCTTTTAACACACCATTATTAACTTATATTAAGAACAGCCTGACAAGATATTGCTGTGCATCTTCTCCCAGAAAAATATTCAATCAATCTGGACAGTTTGACCAAATCTTATCCTACTGTAAACAACATTGTTTAAAGGTTTTTTGAAAATATTGTCTTCATTATCTCCAGTGGCAGTTGATACACACTTACAAATAAGAATTTCCTGCTCTTGAAATTGAAGGTCACCTTTAGGTTGGAAAATCCTGACTGATGCTGAAGTTGGCAGAAGGCTGGCATCTGACTGTTGTGGCAGTTACCTGGCACACAGCTGTGGGATCACCAATGTCCCTTCTGCTTGCATATGTGGCCTCAGACTTTGGTTTTATTCTCTGCAGCTGAGTTAAAGGAGATGGTGTTGGACTGGGAAAGAAGGTGCATAACATCTGCTCATCAGTACTTGGACCTAGCACATTCAGACACCCATCAAAGATGCTGTGCAGGTGTTACAGTCATGAGAGCTCAAGCCTTTATAACTATTTAGAGTAGCTCTTGATACCTGCTACAGTCTGAGGCATAGGATTACTCCTACAAGGTGACTGTGTATATGATCTGAAGCCAGATTATAGCTTGCATGTGGTTTTGAGCCCCAGCCTCAGTTACTTCTGTGGACTATTCTGTTTTGTGTTTTTGAATTACACTTTGGCTGATTGCAGAGAAGGTATACAATGAGGCAACTGCCTAAATATCAGAAAGGATCAGCCTAAATGTAATGATTTTGAGTAGATGAGTGTGGGAGAAATTTTTTACTTTGATTCAAATGCTATGGTATTTTAAATTACGTTATTACACTAAGAGAGAGTGAAAGAATGTAGAAAGTGTAGATGTATTATATACCACAAGTAAGGATATTTAACATATACAGAACTGTTTGCTGTATGGAAAATATAAATGTGCATTATAAAAAAAAAACCTGCTGCTTTAGCAGTTTATAATAACCTTCTGAACTTGAAACATTCATCCAGAGGAGCACAGAATGTTTCATATTGTGGTCAGCAGAAAGTCACAGCCATTATGTTCTCCTCCAAAGGAGTCTTGGTACCATTTATTTGCCTGCCCCATGAAAAGCATGAATGGAAATATTTTGAAAATTGAAAGACTCTGTTCTTGGTATCAATTCTCTCTCTGGTTCTTTGGACTCTTCTGTTCTTTGGACAAGCCGTCTCCAAACTCTACATGGATGTTTCTACTCCTGGGGAGACTGAATTGAGTCCTGAGCTGTAAGGGTTTGCATTCCTTCTAATGCTCCCATTTTTAGCACTTACTTTCTCAGCTCAGCACATTTTAATATCTATATAAATATCTAATCTACTTCTGGATCCTGCTGAAGTCTTTGCTCCAGTGATATCTTGTGGCAATGAATCCCAGGGAGGGTCTGTACACTGGGGAAGGAACTTCAGTGATTAGAGGGATATGTTGTGAGTTGAAAAAAAAAGGCTGGCTTTGATCTCTGTCTTTGCCAAAGGCTGTTTGAATTGGGTCAAGTTGTTTACAGTTATTTATAAAAAGATGTTTAGGACACTTAAGAATTTTGTTAGACATGCCTGACTGTCACTGTGAGTAAGGGGCCTAATTTTTTGGACACAACTCTGTTTAAACTCCTAAATATCTCCTTTATAAAGCTCCCTTTACATCTGTGTGATTCCATCTGTGCCTAACCCACTGAACTAATTACAGCTCACAGTTCCTGAAGCTCGTTCTCTTGCACAGAACAGCCAGAACAGGAGCTTAGTCCTGACAGGAGGAGTACATCTTCTGGCATGGCACTGCACCTGGGCTCACTGACCCATAGAGCCAGCTGCAGGCCTGTGGGATACCACAATTCCCCAGTTGCCAGAGGAGGATGGTTCACCAAGGAAAGGCCAAACCAGCCCAGCCTCCAACATCACTTTGTATCTCCTGGAGAGAGGTTCTCCACATCTGCCTCCCATCCTTGCTGGAGCTGCCCCTCTCCAGCTTCTGTGGTGCCTGGACTGTGTCTGTGTGACCGCTCCTCTGCACTGGTTGCAGGAGCCTGGCAAGGATCTCCCCTGGACTGCATGAAAAAGTGTTTTACTTTGCTGGTGCTGAATGTAGCACCTGTAAACAATACCACGTTTCTTCAGAGAGAAGTCGTTCAGATATCCTCCTCCTCCAGAACGTAATTAGGTGACACTGAAGAGATTTCAGATTCAAAACTTCTTATTAATGAAGTCGTTAGGAGGTACAGAGCTATAGTAATGTCTGGGATGGAGGAGAGAATTGGAGAAAAAAAAAAATCATGGGTTGAGATGAAGATAGTTTAATAGGTCAGAAAAGGAAGGGGAAATAATAATAATTAATAATGATAATAATAATAATAAAAGAATTAGAGTATACAAAACAAGTGATGCACAATGTAATTCCTTGGTACTCACTGCCCAATGCTTAATCAGTTCCTGAGCAGTGTCCTGTGGCCAGCTTTCCCCTTGTTTATATACTAAGCATGATGCCGTATGGTATGGAATATTCCTTTGGCCAGCTGTGTCAGCTGTCCTGGCCATGTCTCCTCCCAGCTTCTTGTACTCCCCAGTCTACTTGCTGGTGGGGTGGTGTGAGAAGCATAAAAGTCCTTCACTTAGTGTAAACACTGCTTGGCAACAACTAAAACATCAGTGTGTTATCAACATTACTCATCCTAAATCCAAAACACAGTACTATACCACCTACTAGAAAGAAAATTAACTTTATCCAGTCGAAACCAGGACAAGTAAATAAATATATAAGTAAAATTCCTGACAGTACTTGGCATAATTTATTTATTTATTTTTTAAAACTTAGCTGTTAATATACTGCTTCTTTTAATACCTTCCATGCTGACATCCTGTATGCCATCTTTTGGCTCCCTGCCACTTTTTACAGGTCTATTCTGCTAAAACAGGGCAAAAAATGATGGAAAGCCTAAAATGGCCTTAATAGCACCCAATGGTAAAAATAACATGAATCTAGTCCTGAGGACTAGTAATGTATTTTGCCTCCATGGTAATGATATAGCGCACTTCGTCTGAGACAATTAGTCAGGATTCTGGGTATCTGTAGGAGGATTTTAAGCAGATGACCTTGTGCAAGCTTTTGTTATTCTGCATGAAGCACTCATGTGAGTTTCCTTAAAAGTGCTAACAGGAGTTGAGGGAACAACAGACAACAGCACTTCAAGCCTTGTTTGGCTTGAACAGTCACAAAGGACTTACTGTACTTTGTGTCTAATAGGCTTTGCTCTGAAAATCTTTAGTCATTAGTGTGCCAAATATCCTTCTCCGTCTGCCGTATGCTACATTCAGCAATTGCATTAGATAATAATTTCCATGTTCCCTTGAAATCCCGTCTGTCCAGTCCCAAGTCTGCAACGATTTGGACTATAACATTTTCCTCAAGATCCTCAGCTCTGCATTTAAAAAACACATATAGCTCTGGAAACCTGCTGCTCTGGAGCCTTATAAACCCCTTCTCTGTATTGTCCAAATCAGCATGACTTACGGATACTTCTATTTTTGTTCATTAAAATCAGGGAGTGACAACTCACAGGAAATGGCTCCTGCTCTTTAATCACTCTCTTCGCTGCCCGAAAAGTGTGGCCTGCTTTGTTTGGCAAGAGAAGTCTGAAATGCACAGAAAGGAATATAGGATTTCAAAATATATACAGCAAGGGTGTTTGTATCAAAACTGAGGGATTGATAGGCTGAGTCTCACTTGCAGAGGTAGAAATGCTGCAGACAGCTGTGGAAACAGAGAGCTCTCTTTCTGTGTTTGCTGTGTTTTATAGCCTGTGGTGTATGTCTGTCTTGTGGTTTTGTCTCCCCTGAGTTTATTCAGGTGGAGGTATAAAACTGATGAGTGCTGGAGAAGGTCAATGTTACATATTCATTTTGTTTTAAATAATTGATGATGTTTCCTGCTTCTGCTTACATTAATTGCTCTCAGGTGTTGGAGAATTGCTCAGTGAGTTGCCTTTTAATTTGTTTCTTTAGAAAAGCAGCATGCTGCTTTTCAGGATACTGTAAGTAATATGTTCCAGGCTGTACTTTCTAACTGGAGGTTAATAAGGGTGCACTGAATGCGTGTTTGTGTGCTATTGACTCTCCTCATGGGTGCATATGTGTGCATGCGTCCGTGTGTGGGAAGAGAGGAGGAAGAGTTGGAGGAGTGCAGACAGTGAACAGCCTCAAATGCCTCTGTGCTGATGTTTTAAAGTATAATTTATGTTCCCCTGATGTTTAGGGCTGTACATTAAGGCTCTGATCCAGGAAAGTGCAGAGTACTCAACTGTTGTTGATTTCTGTATAGTTGATATTATTCAACGTCTGCAAGGACCTGGATCACAGATAGCATAGTTTTGATTTTTCTGAGAGGCAGTCTTAATTCTGTTATGTACTTTATCTGCTTTGTTACAGAACCAGTAAGAAAATAAGATTTACAAACCCACATTACCTGAAATTGAAGAAACATTGTTTTATGGGTATCATGCTTACAGAAAAACAGTACTATTATGTTTAATTTCTCCTTCCTTACTGTTCCCTTTCATATGCAAATACAGTTTCTACAGTTAATAATTGACATACCAGTGAGGTTCAAAATGTGTTGGAGATACACTTGGTGAGTGGAATCATATGACATGATTTGATTAAGACAACTACATCTGTGTTATGTTACTATCTTGAGCCTGAGTTTTCACTGCATCTAAAGTTCCTAGCGGTCCAGGGAGCCTTGCATTTTGGCTGAATCTGGAGTGACATAAGCCAACTGGTTTATCTGGTGCTGAAAATCAAATTTAGGCACAGGATGGCTTGAACTCAAGCCCTGTCCCACCAGGCAGTCTGGATAGGTGATTTTCTGTTTTATCTATCTGGACTGCTCAAGGGCAAGGAAAGTCCTCCTATTTGGGGTAATGCCTATTGACTACGCCTATTGAAAATTACACTATTGATTCACTTTTCTATGGGAGATCTTACTGGCTCATGACCTTCGCAAATATGTCATGATTTTTGGGGGATCAAGTTGGATGTTATCCTACTGTTTTCATTTTTCTATGCTGGCAAATAATCTACCTGCTGGCTTTCAGTTTCCTTATTGTGTCATTGTAGCACAATGAGACTGGCCCTATTTTTCATTGTTGCCAAAGGAATAAATATATTTCAAGATTTTAGGTTATCTGTTATTTCTTGTTTCTCTATATTTACATTTTTCAGGAGTCTAGAACTTTTGTTTCCCTGTAGCCACCAATGTCCTTGCCTGTGGCTTAGAAAAGGACACTGGCTTGGCCCAGGAAAAAAACACGTTGAAGTATCTGAAGAGCTAGACACCAGTTACATATGAGTGTTGATAAATCAGCCCTGGTGGCCCACCATATCCTGGTTTATGCAGTCGCTGCATATCTGGTTATGGGAATTTCCCTTGGGTGGGTGGCAGATTGGAGGATGAATCTCAGACTTCTGCATTACTAAAGAATTGTTGTTGTCAAGAAAATGCCTGATGTGGTAGGACACATCTCCCTTGCTCACCACAGAGGTGTAAAACAAAATCTCTAATCACTCATTGAGTGATGGGGCTCAGAGGGGCACAGGCTGGAGCATGATAGCTTTCCCAGGCTAAAGAAAAAGTGAAAAAGAAGGCAATTTTCTGGCCAGGGTGATTGCAGTGTTTGCTATTGCATCATGTGGGATGAAGGTCACAGTAGTCATTGGCTCCCTGCGTTCCTGCACCCGACCCCACGGAGTGCCAGAAGGGTTTGCCACGTGGGACTGCAATAACTAACACACCTGGTCTACTCTTGTAATCTCTTGTTGCAAAGGTATATGAGATTCATCCTTTGGTGCCTGGGAAGCTTCAGTGCCCAGGAAACTGATGGAAGCTGATGGAGCAGCTCATCCTGAGTACCATCATACAACACGTGCAGGACAAATAGATGATCAGGCCCAGTCAGCATGGGTTTATGAAAAGCAGGTCCTACTTGACCAACCTGATTTCCTTCTACAACAGGGTGACCCACTTATTGGATGAGGGAAAGGCTGTGGATGTTGTTTACCTTGACTTCAGTAAGGCCTTTGACACCGTTTCACACAGCATTCTCCTGGTGAAACTGGCTGCTGGCTTGGATGGGCACACACTTTGCTGGGTAAAAAACTGGCTGGATGGCCGGGCCCAAAGAGTTGTGGTGAATGGAGTTAAATCTGGTGGGCAGCCGGTCACGAGTGGTGTTCCCCAGGGCTCGGTTTTGGGGCCACTCCTGTTTAACATCTTTATTGATGATCTAGACAAGGGGATTGAGTGCACCCTCAGTAAGTTTGCAGACGACACCAAGTTGGGTGGGAGTGTTGATCTGCTCGAGGGTAGGGAGGCTCTGCAGAGAGACCTGGACAGGCTGGAGCGATGGGCTGAGGCCAGCTGTAGGAGTTTCAATAAGGCCAAATGCCGGGTGCTGCACTTGGGCCACAACAACCCCCAGCAGCGCTACAGGCTTGTGGAGGAGTGGCTGGAGAGCTGCCAGTCAGAGAGGGACCTGGGGGTGTTGATTGACAGCCGGCTGAACGTGAGCCAGCAGTGTGCCCAGGTGGCCAAGAAGGCCAGCGGCATCCTGGCTTGCATCAGCAATAGCGTGGCCAGGAGGGACAGGGAAGGGATCTTATCCCTGTACTCGGCACTGGTGAGGTCACATCTCAATGACTGTGTTCAGTTTTGGGCCCCTCACTACAAAAAGGACATTGAATTACTCGAGCGTGTCCAGAGAAGGGCAACAAAGCTGGTGAAGGGTCTGGAGCATATGTCTTATGAGGAGTGGCTGAGGGAACTGGGGTTGTTTAGTCTGGAGAAGAGGAGGCTGAGGGGAGACCTCATCGCCCTCTACAGCTACCTGAAAGGAGGTTGCAGAGAGCTGGGGATGAGCCTCTTTAACCAAGTAACAAGCGATAGGACAAGAGGTAATGGCCTCAAATTGTGCCAGGGAAGGTTTAGACTGGATATTAGGAAGCATTTCTTTCCAGAAGGGGTTGTTAGGCGCTGGAATGGGCTGCCCAGGGAGGTGGTGGAGTCCCCATCCCTGGAGGTGTTTAAGAGTCGGGTCGATATAGCACTTAGGGATATGGTGTAGTTGGGAACTGTCAGTGTTAGGTTAATGGTTGGACTAGATGTTCTTCAAGGTTTTTCTCCAACCTAGATGATTCTGTCATTCTGTGATTCTGTGAGATAACTAGCATATCCAAGTTTGGTCTTGCAATTTGATTACCACTGGCTAAAGTCAAAAAGGAACTATGCCTACAGTGTGGCTTTGACTGTCTTAAATCCCAGGAGCTTGAACTTAAAATCAGTCTCACACACCAAAAGCAGTAGAAATACAAAGGTCTGTGCTCTGAGTCAGGTGAGCCCCCATAGTTGCATGTTCCTTGCATATATAACCAGGGAGGATTTCTCAACCAGACTTTGTATAAGGACATTACATGGACTAAATATTGTTGAGAACATGCAATTTGAGAAAAAAAAATTGTATATAGTGTGTGTGAGTTTTTTCAAGAAAGGACCTATATTTTAAAGTAGACAGCTAATGAAGTCTTACCTCTTCCCCTTCAAAATAAAATCTCTTTTTATATCAAGGAATTGAGGTAGTTAGGTTTTGACTGTGAATTATTTGCTTGATGTGAGACTTGTGTATATTTGGTCCCGCTACTAAAGTATGCCATGCAGGCACAAGCTTTCCACAGTGTGTTATTTTGACCTTGTACCTCCTGGCCAAGACCTTTCAGCTTTGTATGTCCCTGGTTGGACAGTCCTTGACTGCTGGCAAATGCAGGCTTGGTGCTTTGTGCTTTTCTCCTGCCACCTCTGCCAGCACGTGGGGAAGCCCTGAGGACGAAGTTGGTAGTGATGCCACCTGCCCACCCCTGGGAGGAAGGCTGTGGCCAGCCCAGCTGCTTTCACAGAGTGTACATGACATCTCTCCTCCCTGTAAGGGCAATTTTCTACCCTCCAGCTCAGAGAGAAAATGCTAGCCTGATCCGTGCCATCTATTTTTATATCTGTATCATCTACTGTGTCTGAATATCCACCCAAACACAGACCACAAGTCAATAAACCCAGCTGTTTGGTATTCTTTACATTATACTGGCACCTCTGCTGACCTAAAGAGCAAAAGAAAATAACAGGGCATATTTGAGGCTTAATAAAACATTGCAGCTGGGAGTCCTTTCTAAGCCATTACAAGCGTTTGCTGGAAGTGTATTTGCTGATTTAACAAACTGGTTAGGACAAATGTTTAACATGCTGTTGTAATGATATTCAGATGCTTTTCTTAGTATTTGTTGATCTGCGAAAATGTGTCCTTGCTCAATTGTGCTAGAGAGTGGGATTAAATAAATAAATAAATGCAGTGTGATGCGTTTGCACAAAAGTGGAGCAGTGACTGCCCTGACAGATGGAAAAAAAGTCAATATGATGTCTGAGACAGCCCAGGCTCTGCACTGCAGAATAAATTACATGATTCGCTGAATGCCTAGGCTTCACACAGACATACACAAAATTGGAAAGATAAAAGCTTGCATTGGCTTCAGATGATATTTACTGCTTGATGGATTTACTAGCAGCCCCAGTACGGTCATACTGTATTGAATTATTGGCCTCTATTTAGCTGTATGTCCATCGAAGCTTGAGTGTCCATTTAAGCGTAAGTGAGCTGGAGCCCTGCCAAGGCTTTTTAAAGCTTTGTGTACAGAGGAAGATGTGAGCTAATGGCTACTAGCTTGAATAACAGGGAACTTAAGAATGCTGGGGGTAGAAAACAAAAGCGTAAGGTGCATTCTTATCAATATTAACGCCAACATAAATATTAATGCAGGCTGCCCGGCACATCATTTTTGAATGATTCTTGTTTTCTTTGTATTTTAACACAAATGGCTGGAAATTACTATGATTTCTCTCCCTCTCTTTCTCTCTCTCTCAGAAGGGGGAGTTTAAGAAAGACCATTAGCTTTACAGCTATCCATTGTTGCAGCAGCAGGATTTCTACAGGGCAAATGAGGCAAATGCAATGCTAGCTTTAAGAAGTATACTGCTACCAGTAAAATAACTGATTAGAATAGTAATATACTGTACAAAGCTATTGTTATGGATTCATTATTATACTGTACCAAGGCATTTCAGTTAAGAAGTAACAGTTCATTTAGTGAGCCCCACGAGATGGTCACAGTGTTGCTGTAGCTACAACATAGGGAAGGCAGACTGAGTGCTTAGCTGCTTAACACATTGGCTTGTGCTTCAAGAAGCCTGGGGCTTCGTTTTTGGCCTGGCCCTTGCACATGATGAGTTTAGCCTGTGTAATGGTTCAACACGCTGAGGAGGGGAACTGCCTCTGAGAAATGGCTGTCAATTTCAATGCTACTGGCAGAGGGTTTATCCAGTTAACTATACTTCAGTAAAAGGAAAATAACCCTGAGACTGCAGTCTGCTGATCAGCTGGATCAGCAACAAAAATTAGCAGGGTTTTGCTCCAGGTGAATTAGTTGCAGAGACAGCGTGAAGGAAAGAGATGACAAGGAATGATGTGCCTGTGGGAGCAAGGAAGCATACAGAACAGAGAAGGATGAGATGTTATTTTGAGACATGAATAAAATGTATCACAAATCTGCCATCATCTTACAGATAACATGTTCGTGTCGAGGACTCTGACTCATGGCAAGCTGTAATGGGGATATTTACAAGATTATTGCTCTCAGTTTTCCCTTTGTGCAGCTGCCAAAGGTTACTGCCCTGAAGTGGGCATGGCAGATGTGAACATGCACTAGTTCCTCAGCTGCCCCAGTTCAAAGTCAACATACTAGCACAAGCCATAGCACCAGAAAATGCCTCAGCTGAATCTGGTAGAGACAGTCAGAGCCCACAGTTTTATCCATTTGTTTCTGAAGCAAGCCTGGTGTTAAGCAACTACTGTCTCTGAATTTTCAGGAATTATGGTAGTAGAATTACAGACTTCTGGACTTCACTAATCACTGAATAGAAGAGAGGAAATGAATCTAAATACTTTCTGATAAAGTGAAAAAGAGGGAGGTTTAGGGTGAAAGATCTCTTGATCTGGCATTCTGATAGCTTTGTTGGTTTTCTCCTCACCTCCTTCTTCTGAAAGCGTTGCTTGCTAAAAATGAAACCAAGCTGACCACCTCTCTCTAGTGCCAGAGGGAGTGATCCCTTTAGACCTTGGTGCGTTTGGGTCATGTGTGCAGAGCCAAATAAAAGATCACTTGAAACTCAGGTAAGGAGAAAAATGTCTTCTAAAGGCTTTGGACACATTTATCTTTTGTAGTGTGAAGGGACACATTGCAACTTGCTATTGTGGCTGCCTCTCTGACACTGTTCCTTACCACCAAAGGACTTTCAACTGGGAATGGTACCTCAATTTCTCCCATTTTCTCTGCTTTGGACTGAAAAGCTTTGATTTAAATGATGTCATTGGACTTGTTAAAAGTTAATTACTATGGCAGATGAGGTCTGAACGGGCCCTCTGGCTTCAGGTGCTGTGAAGCGAAAATTCATCCATGCTTATGCACCACAGCTTGACATTCACTATGAGCTTTTCAACTGGCCTTCATGACTTCTGTCATACCAAGACCCATTAACAGATTCCAAGGAGGATCAGTGTCAAAACAGAATGAGAACTACTGAATTTCACTCAAAAATTTACATTTTTCACATTCTTAGCTGCTAACAGGACTCATGTGAATGGTTGTTTAATGAATTTGTAATAGGGATGGAACGAACTATATAATCTCTGGTAATATACAAAATAATAAGAAATTCTTCAAATTATACCTTATGATGCTGCAGAATCATGCCTGATTCTCATTTATGCTATTGTCTCCTTACATTTTTTTGCAAAATTAAAGAGCCACAGAAATGTGTATGTTTAATGAGCATCCTGGCTGAGGTTTTCTTGTTTGCTCAGTGACAAATCCATCTCTTCTTTGTAATATACAAGAAGAGAAATTGCAGCTCTTATGTCTTGGTCCAAATGTCTATGACTTCTCTAATGCTTCAAGGTCAAATGTCAGTCTCCTGCCTTCTGGAGTGCCTGACTGTAGATGTTCCCAGATTTAATGCATGCAATCTATTCTAATTATCTTTTTAAAAAATTCAAAATATATTTCACTCATGAGGGAAAAATAATCAGAAGACAGTCCCAAGTAAATGTTAAGCAGCATATTAATGAAGAAAGGCTAATTGTTGTGAAAAGAATAGTTATCTGGTTTTCAAGATTAGTTACATGTGCTCTGGTTAATAAAATTAAAGCCTTGAGTATTTCACAGTCTTTTGTTTCATCCAGCTGTTTCCAGTTTGTCTGTCATTTAGTGTTGTGGAATACTGTGTCTAAAAACCCCTGGAAGGCAGTGGGTGTCTTTTCATAAAACACTGTGTTTGCAGTTTAATACTCCTTTATTCCCTATCCTGTAACAAATAAACTCTGTGGTAAGAGGATTCCCTATTTCTAAACCCACTTATCCCTTCTCACAATAAACATTAATAAGAAATTGAAAATTAATTGTAAAAGTTTAGTCTAAAAATCTTTGTCTTGGGTAAAGCTTCTTTTAGTTTTGTGGAATATAGTCACTTTTTAGAAGGAAAAGAAAAAATGCATTGTTTTGCCTGTGTTAAATAAATTCTACTAAGCTTCCCTCTGAGAAATTAGCACTCTATATGTCATAAGGCAGAAATAACGTGTGGAGTTTTTTATAAGAAAAGTATGCTTTGTCACCCCTGTGAAGATTGACCAAGGACCATAAGACCTTGAAAAAGCATAGTTCATTTCACAATCAGGATTTTTTGAATTATCTGGAAACTTTCTGCACTGGGCAAACCTTATCCCAGGACTGAATGGGTCTTTCCAAGTAAGTAATATGCACACATTAACATTTTAAACAAATGCAATGATTCTCTTTCTCCCTTTCATGAAACATTTGTTGATCCTAGGCACTATGGGAAAGAAAGCTATGAAATCTGAATGCAGAGCGACATGAGAAACGTTTCCTGCTTCTCCTAGAAGTATTTCTTGGTATCACTTGCACACATGATTATAGTTTGCCAAATACGTCTTCAGGAAAAAATGTTCTGAAGGTCATACTGGCAGGCTTATTGCAGTTATTTTGTCTTCTTCTGTGGCATAATCTGTCTTCTAAAATCATCTGGTAATTTCTACATTTCCTGCTACTTCATGGATTTAGTACATTAAAAATGTCCTTGTTCTTTTCTGCTTCATTTCCTGTGACACTTTATAGATTCTATGGCTATGGTTTTGTTTGTACTAAAGGTTTTAATTTTGCTATGGGGTATTTGGAAAGTTTTTTATGGCTGGCAGAACGTGTAGCGGATGTGAGGCAGAGGTTCTGTGGACCCTTTCAATGACTGACCAGTCTCATAACTGCCTGCCTTGCAAGGGGCTGGACACGGCAGCTCAGGCAGCCCCCGCTAGTCCTGCACTCCAGTGTTTGCTCCCAGAAGCTTCCTCTGAGCTCTTCCCGGTGTAGTTCCCCCTGCTCCTGGCACCTTCCCGGCCAGCAGCCTGCTCTTCTGCCTGTAACCTGTCGAGCCTGCAGGCTCACACCCCCACCTCCTCTCCCGGCAGCCAGGAAAAAGCGAGGTTTATGAGGAGTGTAAGTCTCCAGCAGATTTCCCAAGTGACACTGCTATCTAAAGATCCCTCCCCAAATAATATGTCTGATGGTAAAAAGAAGGAAACACTGCAGGTTAATAAATCCCTAAAGTATGCTTAGGGAAAAACAAACTATTAAACTGAGCTGGTTTCCCAGGTGGACTAGAGATAGGATAATCATGAAGGTTTTCTATGATTTGGGAACTGAATAACATATTCCTGAAGTAGAACTCCCCTATTATAAATGATTATGATATTTTCTATTGACAAATACACAAAATTTTTATAAAACTCCTCAGGTTTCAGAATATGGGAATTACATAAGCAAGACACAGACTTTACAGCTGGCTACCCAGATACAGACATGAGCCACAAATATATATTGCCACATACTGCTAATTGAGTGTACCTTATACTGCATATTCAGCCTATGGTAACTGAAGTCCTGTCATGTAAGTGATATGAGTTCTGAAACAGGAAGGTAAGAAGAAATATAAATGATTCATTCCTAACTGGCAAAAAGTGATGGTGGCACTTAAGTTTTTTATTAATAAGCTGATAGGGATGGTAAATACTATGGTGGAAATCCGCACAGCAGACAGCATTAAAGTGATTCATTGGTAAAGGAAACTCTAAAGAGCTTCATAATACCATAACAAATTAAATGCAAGACAACCATGTATGGTGGAAGGAGCATTTTAAACTGCTGGGGGGGTTCTGTGTTGGTCACTGCTTTTGAAAGACAATGTGGGCTTCACTGTGAAGTTGTCCATTCAAAGTACACACTTGCAGTCATGAAAGTAAATAAGAGGTCTGTCTAGACCAAGTTTGCCACTGTGGTTTCTAGCCCACAGAGGCTGTCCAAGACCAGTGAACTATGCAACCATAGAACTGGCTAAAACTGAGCTGAAGTATTATATCCCCTCCAAAGAGGACTAAAATAATGCCCTGTGTGTAAGAAATGCCCTTCCTTTGGCCAGATGTTATAAACCATGTCAAGCTGTATTGCAATCAAGTTTCTAGTGCTGATGTGTAGGCTATTGCTAATCACTTTAACCTGTAGAATCCGTATATGGTGAACAGATTTTCCTAAGCTAATTGCAGGGTTTTTCACCTTGCAAGTGCCTGCCACAGGGAAATTGTCCTTTGAGAGGCCAGGGGCTCATAAAGGATTAGTGTCTGAACAACCTCTGTAGCTGTGTCCTGGAAGACTCATAAGCAGGACTAAAGGTTCATCTTCTGCTCTGACAGTCAAAGGAAAGATGACTGAATGAAACAGCTTGATCAGAGAGGAAGCCACAAGGATTTTGCTTTTTAAGTTCTTTGGGTGTGGGGGTAGGCTCTGGAAAGAGTATTGCTGCTAGGGAGTGCATCGGCAAGGCTCATTATATGCACCTTTGCTTGCAGGGAGACTTATGTCTATTGGGAGGAAGGTCTTTATATATGCAGTTCAACTCTCATTTTGAGAATACAGCCTGTAACAAATATCTCAAAATGGAGCTGGGGAAAAAAGTGCTGACAAAACTGACATTGCCTCTACAAATGCAAGTGCTGGGTGGATGCAGTTGCAGCGGCCACCGAGAAGCATGGCTTCTGCCAGAGCTCATCACAGCCAATTTTTACTAGACCTCTGAAGGCACCTCTGTGACCAGGAGACCAAGTTCCTGCCAAATGTTAAGTTTCTGTGGTACTTTAGTCACCAGCATGCTATTTCTGTTTCTAGAAAAAGTTACAGCAATGGAATTAAAATGGGTAAAATACAATTTTTTGCTTTAGCTCTTCAAAATAGCCAAGCCAGCTTCACTTAAACTCCCAAAACCAGTTTTCCCTTCAAATAACCCTTCTGGATGCAGACTGTACACAGCTTTTGCTATCTGTGTTGCTTTACATTTTCTCTTGTGATCATTTTAATCATGTAACGCACAGTGTGGGTGTATAACAGGCAAAGAATGAATTCATTGTGATTTTTTGGAATAGGATTTTCAGTAAGTTATATTGTATATTGAGTAGCTTCCTTCTCAGTGTAATTGCAGTTATATTTTTAAATAATGAAATATATCACCCCAGAGAAAATAATAAATACATTGGTTCAAAGCAAAACCAAATGTTTAATACATATAAAAAATAAAGAAAAAAAATACATCATTGTATCACCATCTTTCCAACTGAATCCTTTCCAAAGTAAATCAAAAATCTTATTGAAATTGTTTCTAGTTATCGTGATCTCACTGGGAAACGAAAGGATTTTCTTCAATAGCCTGTTACAACTCAGTCATTATACCACAGTGAGGTAATTTACTAAAACAGCTGCCTCTGATGAGCAAACCTTTCCATCTGGCAGAACCCAAATAGACACAAACAAACTAATGTCAGTTTTTCTTACCAAAATATAAAATAAAAATAAGCTCCTTCTGCTTTGATGGGATGGGTCTTTGAACTGCAGGAACCCAAATTTGTTTATTTTTTGATGCCCTTCTCTTACCCTCATATCCACAGACTTGGCCATAGCTGCAGCAGTGTTGATATTGTGCCACCTTTGAGATGGATTACAGCATAACTGGGAATGTGTTTGCAATATAAACCTTCCACCAAGGAACCAGACAAAATTAACAGTTGTTGGAACTTGTTAGCTTTAGCGAGGGAGCACTCATGGATAGTTTGTTTTCACAGTAATTTTTTTTTCTTTAAAGACTTTATTTTTTTAATGTGCTAAGGAAATTTCCACCATTTCTTAGTAAAACCAAGGTACTGTTACATGCACAAAACCCTAGTTATACAGACTACACTTCTCACAAAGAATCAACAAAGAAAAAGACTGAAATAGCTGTTGCACTCTCAGCAGACCTATATAGAGTTGTAAGCTCTAAAAGGAATGCTGAATGTGGTCTGGTTTTGTGTCAATTGTTTTTCTCTAAATCATATAAATATCACTGTTTTTCCATGACAATTTAGACTCAGAATAACTAACTTTTCTTTGCATTTTTTAAACCACACACATTTTGTTTTCTGTAAACATTAACAGTGTATGTATAATAAATGAGCATAGGTATTTCATATGAGCATTTTAATTTGTCATTAGAAAGATCTTTGTAATGTATTGTCAAGACAGAACTCATATTCAAAAAGGCATTTCAGTTTGTTAGCTTTTCTTCTTAATGGAAAATGTTGTAAACAAAGTTTAAAAACATGTTTATTAAAATTAGTGATGGGATGAATTCTTCTGTCTAAATATTTTCTCAGCCAAGAGCCTGATGTATTTTGTGTGAAGTCAGTGGAAAGTGTCACATTGGCTCCAACAGAAGTTACATCAAGCACCAAATAGGGAAAACTTGGATCCATGTGTAGGTCTGGATCCAAGTATTGCACTTGAGTCCTATTTTTGTAATAAGTGGTGCCAAAATGTTAATTCTAGAAAGTCTTAAACATTCAGGAAGTCTATCTTGGGATTCAGTTGTATCTCCGCACCCTCATAATTCTCTGAGAAGGAAATCTACACCTATGGAAGTGGTTTTCCCAGTACACAGCATTATCAATGTGCTTAAAATATTGTTACCCTCACTAGCGGCCCAGTGAATATAACAAGGTCCCTCGACACTGCAGCAATGAAAACACAGGGCCAATAAGGCAAAAAAAGATCAAAGAAGTACTTTGTGGAAAATCTGCCCTGTGATAACGTGCTGTGTACCTCATTCTGTAGACTCCCTACAGAGCCTGCAAGATTTTGCCACAGTCTATGAACTCTGCCTTGCAGAGTACTTGGAATCTCAGAAATTTAATAAGTGACCATTAATAAAGTCACAGTTCTGTCTAGAATTGTACAAATCCTTGTACTATAAAATCATATCAGCACTTTGGGAGAAAGGATGTTATGAACTTGTAATATCAACATATTTAATTATCTCCTTGACTGCTGAATGTAATGTAAATTTAATGTACAATATGGGAAGGTTGTGATACTCGGCATTGTCCAAAAGTATTGGTTGTCTCTTGTGTCTCTGTCACCCATATGCTGTGTATTACTGGCAATGGGAATAATATGATTGAAAGCAAATTTTTCTGTCAGTAGTCTTAGCCTTGTGCCATCTGTAGTTAATGAGAAAGTTTCTTTTGACTTCAAAAGGAAAACCACTGTCAAATACAGGAAACACAGTAATAAGATGTAATAGTTAATTACACAAAAGAAAGGTAAAAAAGAAGCTTCTGCCAATCAGTCTACTGCTGAGAGGGTTATGAAACATGTTTTGCAAGAATAAACTCTTCTCTCTAAACCCAAGATTAAAAACTAAATATCTTGTTTACTGACATTTAATGTGCTGAGATCTAACTATGCACCTGTTTGGCTGGTTCTTTTCATTTCATCTACTTATATTCCAGATCCAGCTATTCTATATACATTTACCTGCATATTATTTTTATACCCAGTCTATCACTCTTTAGTAAAACATGTTGAAAAAAGCTAAATTCAATTCACATATTTTACAAAGAGCTTTTTGTAGACAACACACATCTGGGAATGAGACAGATCAGTAGTTGGAAAAAATTACCAGAAACATAACCATTTTGTGAATCTTAAATGTGCTCATTTAAAAAAATAAACTGATTTTAAAAGTCCTTAGATTTAATTAGTGTTATACAAAGAACAAACGGTGGCACTGGACAATACCCTCTGCTAATATTTAATGTTCTGATTTATATTAGCCGCAATAGATAGCAATAATCACACTGCATCTTGATTTTGCTTTAAACTTTTCAAATACATCTGTAGTCAAGCTTAAAGGAACTAGTTTGCATCAAGTTTCTTAAATATTTCAACAGTAGCAATAATATAGACTCTGCATGCATGCCTGTAGGTAGTTTTTTGTATATGGATTTGATTTTATATTTGTTACAGTAGATAGCCTACAGCATCTAGATTTTTGTGCAAAGAAGGTTATCATTGCCCCCAGATGCTGGTGAGCAAGAGAGAAAATACTCTGCTAGCCCTTATATCTTTCTCAAAAATTCCTGCTTTGGGAGAGAGATGTTGATTTCATTCACTTTCAGGTAAGTGTTACACTGCCCTTCTTTAGGGGTGGAAGGTTGTTTTGGATTAAACTAAATTTTGAAAAAAAAAATATACTTATGACCTAGCTCCTGCCTGACTAACATAATGTACCTTGTTTTGGTCTTACTAGCTTTGTCAAAAGCAGGTAGGTGGTCATACCTTATCAGACAGAGGTATGAAAAAGAGAAGTTATATGTTTTTATTGCTTATGGACATCAGTATTCCCTCCTTCACAGCCATAAATAAGGACTTTAATTTTTGTTGTTGTTGTTGGACATGTTCACAATGACAGAAAAAGAAATGACGCAAGCAGATTTGTACCAGCATCTTGGCTGGATCTCCCTGACCCTTGGGGAGTCAGCCATCACACCCTACCAGCAATCATGGCCAGGAGGTGAGCCTGGAAACCTCCACACCTGCAGGCTCAGTTCCCATAAATGTGACTGGAAAAGGATAGCCTGTTCCTTTTTTTGTGTCCAAACACTTCAGCCATATTTTTCAAGATAGTCTTGAATCTGTTGTTGGTATCTCTGGCCTTTGCTTGATTTTAACATCACTAACAGTAACAAGAGCCTGTGAGAAACACAGACAACTAGGAGGGCTTGCTGGTTCAGAAAGAAATCCCAAATATTTGTTTTTTGAGACAAGTGAACTCTGATACAATTATACTGCTCTTTTTCCTGATAATATTTACACCTGATTTCTGTAAAGTACATTAGAGTTAATTGAAGAAAACACAGGATAAAATTTATGGGGAAAAGCTTAAATTTCTCTGTGCAGTAGTCCAAACTCACAAGTGGCCTTTATTTTGAATTTCCTTACACTTTGTTATTTATATCACTACGTTAAATTTATTTAACTTTTCTTGATGTTAGAAATGGACTTGAAATTTTGAATTCAGATTTGAAACATCCCAAAGCTCAAGGAAGTTCAACTCTAGGAATTTTGTTTTGGCCTCTTATAAAGAACAACATTCAGACCTAGCTTTAAGTTCTGACATACCTAATAGTTAGGTATAGCTTTTGGCCCAGCTCCTTTTCTACTTAAGATGTACCTACAGGGCTTGCATTTCCAGAGCTTTGCATACTTATGACTATGTTGTGTTTACAAGATTGTTATTCTGATCTGTAGATGATTGTGCAAGGAGAGGGGACATATCACATCTACATTTTATGTTTATAAGATACTCGTAAATATTTGGCAGCCTTTGTAAAGGCACGGTTAACCTTCAACCAAAAGTATTTTTACACAGTGTGTCCATTCAGCTTTTGAAAGCCAAACTTGCAGCATTCTTGCAGAGGAAAGTCCTCTGGAAGTATGGTTGTAACGGTACAGCTTCCTCAGTGTTGTTCAACATAGCTGTGTGTGAGTGGGCACATCGCAAAATCATCAGAGCCAGGGGGTGAAATGTATTTTCCAGAAAGCCCTCATTACAGAATTTGCCAGTGAGCACTAGACAGAGAACAAAACCTCCCAGAAACCTTCCTTCCCCTTTCCCAGCAGCTCTGAGAGCACAGTGATTGCCTGCTGCACACCTGAGCCCCAATAAGAGTGGAATCAAGTTCAGTGCAGTGAAGATACACATGTCTTAGAAAGATGCATATCTTTTTTTTTTTTTTCTTATGCCCAAAGATCAGCCAGAGGTCAAGAATGAATATGTGGTAATTTAAAAATTAATGTCACTTTCAGCTGTGACTTCAAGACTGAAAACTACTTGGAACAGAGGACAATTTTACTGGCTGTTAAGATATTTTTAAATGGTAGAATAATATATAAGCTTTGCTCTGCTACACAGTACCCTTAATCATAGCATCATATAATCATTCAGGTTGGAAAAGACTTTTAAAATCAAGTCCAATGTTAACCTAGCACTGCTAAGTCCACCACTAAACCATGTCCTTAAGTGCCGTGTCTACATGTCTTTTAAATATCTTCAGGGATGGTGACTCAACCACTTCCCTGGGCATCCTGTTCCAGTGCTTGAAACACTTTCGGTGGAGAAATTCTTCCTAATATCGAATCTAAACTTCCCCTGGTACAACTTGAGGTGTCATTTGCTCATGTCCAACCACTTGTTACTTGGAAGAAGAGAACACCCACCTCACTACAGCCTCCTTCCAGGTAGTTGTAGAGAGAGAGAAGGTCTCCTCTCAGCCTCCTTTTCTACAGGTTAAACAACCCCAGTTCCCCCAGCTGCTCCTCATAGTACTTGTTCTCCAGACCCTTTACCAGCTTCATTGCCTTTCTTTGGACATGCCTCTGCACCTCAATGTCTTTCTTGTAGTGAGGGGCCTAAAATTGAACACAGTACTCAAGGTGTGACCTCACCAGTGCCAAGTACAAAGGGATAGTCACTGCCCTAGTCCTGCTGGCCACACTGTTTCTGATACAAGCCAGGATGCTAGTGGCTATCCGGACACACTGCTGGCTCATATTCAGCCAGCTGTCAACCAACACTCCCAGGTTCTTTTCTGCCAGGCAGCTTTCCAGCTACTCTTCCCCAAGCCCATAGTGTTGCATAGGGTTATTGTGACCCAAGTGCAGGACCCAGCACCTAGCCTTGTTGCATCTCATACAATTGGCTTTGGCCCACTGATCCAGCCTGTCCAGAAACCTCTGTAGAGCCTTCCTACCCTCAAGCAGATCAACACTCCCACCCAACTTGGTGTCGTCTGCAGACTTACTGAAGGTGCACTCAATCCCCTCGTCCAGATCATTGATAAAGATATTAAACAGAGTTGACCCCAGTACTGAGCCCTGAGGAACACCACTAGTGACCAGCCACCAGGTGGATCTAACTCCATTCACCACAACTCTTTGGGCCCAGACATCCAGCTAGTTTTTTACTCAGTGAAGAGTACACTTGTCCAAGCCATGAGCCCTCTTTTTGTTGTTGATTTATTTATGGAAACATTTTTTATTGTCTTTTACGGCAGTAGCTAGATTAAGTTCTAGTTGAGCCTTGGCTCTTCTAATTTCCTCCCTGCATAACCTCATGACATCCTTCTGAGTTGCCTGCCATTTCTTCCAAAGGTCATAAACTCCCCTTTTTTTCCTGAGTTTCAGCTGAAGCTTTCTGTTCAGCCAGGCCAGTCTTCTTCCCAACCAGCTAGTCTTTCAACACACAGAGACAGCCTGCTCCTGTGCATTTAAGAATGTCCAGCCTTCTTGGACTCCTTTGACCTCTAGAACTGCCTCCCAAGGGACTCTGTCCACTAGGCTTCTAAACAGGCCAAAGTCTGCCCTCCAGAAGTCCAGGGTAGCAGTTCTGCCGACCCCTCCTCCTTACTTCTCCAAGAATTGAAAACTATAATTTCATGATCGCTATGCCCAAGACCACCTCCAGCCACCAGATCACTCACAAGTCCTTCTCTGTCTTCACAAACAACAGGTCCAGCGGGGCACGGTCCTTAGTTTGTTCACTCACCAGTTGTGTCAGGAAGTTATCTTCCACGCACTCCAGGAACCCCTTGGACTGCTGTGTTGTATTTCCAGCAGAGATCTGTTATGCTGAAGTCCCCCATGAGAATAAGGGTTAGCAATCATGAGACTTCTCCCAGCTTCTTATAGAATATTTCATCTGCCTCTTCATCCTGTTTGGGTGGTCTATAACAGACTCCTACCATGATATCTGCCTTGTTAATGGTCAACTTGCTTTTAATCAGATTCTAAAATATTAATTTTCTGAAGAATAACACTACTTAATTGTAAGAACTTTAATAAACCAAATCTGCTGGTTGTAGATATCTTGGGATAATAAAATCCTCAGGGGTAGTGAAGTGCTTTGCTTCTGCCTCCTAATTGGCCAAGGTTGTGATTATTTTATGATAAAACTGCACCTCCTGCTAGGTTGCAATGCTTAATTAATATACTATTTTTCAAAGAACGTACCAGCCCATGAGAAACTAGGCTGTAGCCAGATCTTAGACTTGTACTACTGACATCAGTTAACATGTAGAAAAGGGTTTGTTTTCTGTTCTTGAAGTAATAAGTTGGAGAAAATTGATCTTCTGCTTTGTCTTATTTCCCTTTTGCTGGGCACTTTCAACTCATGGATTACTGAAGTGTAGCATGCAGCATTTTTATTCAGCTAATGCATACCAGGATAGGTCAAGAGGCTGAAAAGTTCAGTCTTTAGCCCAATTGTAGAAGGCAGCATTTGTATGTCAAAGCTTGTACAGTTTTACCCTTCAAGGACGAACTTTGGGAAGGAATGAGAGTATCATAGTTCAGTTTCTGTAGCAAGTTGGTCTTTGCCACACTCTCAGAGGCTGCCAGCAGGAATGGTGGGTAGGATGATGCTCTCGTCGTGTCTGCTGGGACTTGCACAGATGTCCACAACATGTTCCACTCTATTGACCCGCCCTTGATTTGAGCTGATGACTGGAGGTGCCACATCTCTACATCTTTGTATGTACAGTGACAGATTTTCAGTTGATTGCTTCTCACTTCTCCAAGGATTAATTTGTTACAAGATACTACCCTGGGATTTTAGGCCACCTGTGAGTTTTTGGAAACTCTGGTCATCCCTTGTCTGATGTCTTCTGCACTCTTCTCGAGCAAGGCCATTGTGGTGGAAAGACAAAAATAACCCTGTTGTAAGTGAATCTCCAAATGTCCCACACTAATGCAACAGCAATGAATTTAGAGCTTTCATTCTTCTAAAAATGAAAAGTTTTGACCTGCTGTTACATTGGTTGAAGGCTTCTTCAAACCAACTCCAATTTATAAGTATTATTTTGCAAAAGCACTGATACCATCAGTGATAGTAGCACCCATCGGAATAGAAGTGCCCTACATCAAGCACATCCTGAAAATAATGTTGCCACCTAAAAGCTTCTCTCCGGCAGAAAATGGATTGTACAATAGCTTATCAGTCGGAGAAGAGTGCACAGGAGAAAAAGGGAGAAATAAAAATAATAAAACCCACTCCTGTGTAGAACATTAGAAACGTGGCACTAACAAAGACTTCCCATTCCACACAGAATTAGTGCTGGCAGACACAGCTCACAGGGCTGTGGGTGTACTCAGCTGTGCAGAGCTGATTATAGAAGATGAAAGAGCCTGGCAATTTATTTCATCTCACGCTGAAGCACTGCTGACAACTGAAAGTGAGGACAGAGAATTCATTTGTTCAACTTCTGTTTTAGAAAGCAGGCTTCAAATGATACCACAGAGAAAGTGGAGTGAAATGCTGTGGTGTAATAAAGTGTCTATTTTTTATTTCCTGACTCCAAGATTTATGTTTTCAGCTGTTGGGCGTTTTTGCGGGGGGGAGAGTTGATATTTGAGAAGCCTGCAACACCATGTTACTGGTGAAAAAATAGGTGGTGTTGGCCTAACAATACATGTAATAATATGTTATATATACACAAAAGTATGCAAAAGGGGAAGCAATAGATAGATATGTACACATGTTTATAATACATAAAAGTAAGTATATTTAGCACCTTTCTTTCCATTCTATTGTACTCTGGTCTCAGGAGTTTCATAATCCCTTTCAGTGCTGAAATGGTTGAACTGGGATATTTAATTGTAGTATTAATATTTATTCAGCAATCATAATAGTGCATAATTCCTGGCAAATTGGACAACATATATTTTGCTCTTACCGTATTTTTCATGCACTAGAGCTTCAGTGATACATGGCAGGAGCCCTTAAGAAGGAGACATGTGCAGGTGCACTGGCTAAGGAACAGATAAATACAAAATCACAGGCTGGAGGTACAAGTTAGACCCTGCTCACACCTCATCTCTGTGCCTGTGTCAGGCTGAACGAGACAGTAGCCTTAAACTGCAGGTGGAAAGGGTGCATTTCAAAGGAGAAGGACAGTGAAGCATGGGAAAAAAGCATCTAGGAGCACACACACCCTCCCCCCCCCCCACTGGAAGTCTTTGAGTCAGACTAACATCTGTCAATGCTGACAATAGTATAATTGATCCCGCCTTTGGGCAGGAAGAAAACTAAATGATGTCTTGAGGTGCCCATGGTTCTCTGTGTATATTGGCTATTTTCAAGGACTGCATCTTTATTTTTAAATTGTGGTTAACCAACCATGTTATTTTCCTTCAGTGCTAAAACATAGTTTACAAGTAAAAACAACCTTACTATGTAAGAGTTAGAAGAAAGATTTGCTGAAATTGTTAAAATCTGACCATGTATTCTACATGTATCCTAAGCATTACATGCAGTCAGTAGGATCTGGCATCTCAGAGGACCAAATAATGGCCCCTCAGACCTTGTGAATTGAGACTTCTAGATTTTTGTCACAATTATGTGTTTGGTTCTAGAATAATAACATGTACACAGGCCAAATTCTCTTCCTTCAAATTCCAGTTGCTTTATTTTTTCACTGCCACAGAGACATAGATAAATGATTATGCCAAAGTGTAAGCTATGTGAACATAATAAATTTTCAAAATTTCTGGTCTAACAGGAAAATAGCAATATATAGTTTCAAACTGATCTGAAACAAACAAAAAAAAATGTTTTTTCTCATGAAATTAGAATTCAGCAATATCACTTATGTATGAAAAGATATATTTTGCTGAAGGTCAGAGGCTTTATAAATTGAATTATTGAAAACATTTTACAGTGATCAGAATGAAAATGTTTTATTCTTTCCACATCTTTAAGGTTTTCATTTTCAAAATTATATGATCAATGCAAAATTCATAAAATTCTTCAGGTGGTCTGAAGTTCTGTTTTTTAATTTTAGGTAACATTTTTCACCCAACAGTATCAACTGTGAAGTCTCCCAGGAAATTCAGGTTAAGAGCAGTTACAAAAAAGAACAGGCAGACTTAGGATAAAAGAGAAATTATGCTGAATCACAGCTATTATGTAAGTTTGCAGGGGCAGGTGCAGCAGCAAAGTGAGTTGGGAGGAGGTCGTGCAGTTGCTAATGCCTCATATTGAGGAGTACTCATGGGAGACTACATTAAACTAGATTAAACTACACATATAATTTTAATCATTGTTGCCCTTTTCTGCATTACAAAAATCTCTAATATTCCTCCTTAAATGTATTTGAGTAGTTTCCTTGCTTCCAGAATATCACATTTCAGCATAATAAGGCAAAGAGAACTTTTCTGAAATAGCTCCTTTCTTATTTACTCTCCCCTTGCATGTTTTGCCTTCCACACAAACTTTATTCCCTGATTTTTATTACACCAAGGTGTATTTACAGTGATGATAATAATTTTTGGAACATCCTCCCATATATCAAAAGGTACAGTCACTGAATCACAAAGTATCCAGGAACAGAAAGGTTACAGCTTTCAAGGATGATACTTCTCAGTGCTGTGACCTATAGAAAGAAAAAATATGGTGCTAGTATTTATCACAGCAGGTTGCCAGGTAAACAACCATTAGTCATTTAGTACTTAAATATACAAAAATCAATTAAATGTAATCATCCAAATATTCTCAATTGCTGCTTTGTGGACCTTCTGTACGGTGTGCATTGGTGTAGCAGGGAAAACACAGATATCTGATTAGGAAATAGGTCATTAACTAATGGAAATAAGTTCTGCTTTGCAAAGCAAGGAACATCAGACAAAACGGCAGCTTGGCTTAAGCAAGTGATTATCTACATAAAGCAGGCTGCTTACGTGATTTGTAGCACTTTCCCTTGCCATGTCCTTACAAGCCTGAGTACCTAGTCCTGTTGCAAATCTCTGAAAACAATGCCTAGGCAAAATTAAAAACCAAGACACAGTTCCTTTTGCCTTTTCTCTGCCTCCTTAATAGAGAGGACTGGACTCATCCATGACAAAATGTGGAGAGGAGTGTCACACACCTGCAAACAATTCAGAAGGTTTGGGAGCACAGACTCTGCTGCCCCTCCCAGCCAACTTCCTGCCGGAAGACCATGCCTAATACATCATGACTCGGCCCCCAGGTCACTGGAACACCCAGTGTAACCAGTTGTTCTCCTCTTGTTTTCATTATAATTCTTCATACAAACTGCTCAGCCTTTGCTGGTCCTGTGTTGCAGAGCACAAACACGGGAACGGAAAGTTACCTGATATGGTGCTGTGAACTCGGCTGCATGTGTGGGAGACGTGATCCTTTTTGTATCAGCTGAGCATCTGGTACATACATTTGAATCCATGTTTCATCCTGTTGGTCTGTCCCTACTGTGCTCTTAAGTCATCAATAACTACCTTAATGTCATCATATACATAGACAGAGGAATTTATATCGTGTATTCTGCTGGTTACTTCTAGGTTAATAATTTTCTTTTCTAAATCAATATTTGAGAAAACGACTTGGAGAAGAAGGAGCTTCAGCATGTGAATAGTAAGAATACAGACTGTGAATCTGGATGGCAGTAAGCACCAGCTGCAGACAGCATCCATTCAATTGACGTATTTTCTTTGTATATGGTGTGTTTGGTCCACATTTTGATTGTGGAAGATGACTGGTTTTGTACTGCTTGCCTTGTTAACACCATATTATAAAGCATACATTATTTTAGAAAAATGACTACATGGTAAGGTGTCATTTCCAGCTAAGAGATTATCCAGTTTTAATGAATGTTGTTTTATGAGGAAATGTGCTCATAATAGCTTATTTCAGAGAATGTATAACTATTTTGTCAAGCAACAGTATATTGGTAGTAACTGTCTTTGAAGAATTACAGTAAATGCTAACTTTTTTTTTTTTTTTTTCCCCAGCAACCTTTTGGAAACTGTTTTTTCATAAATTCAAAACCAAACTGTACTTGATATCTTTACCAACTGCCTTATTTCAACAGGTATAAAAATCAACTTTTCTCTTGTGGAAGCAGTAAGGCTCAGCTCAAACTATAATGTAGGTGATATCAATCTAAGTCACATTGGTGTTTCAGAACCATAGTATCACCATTGACACGCTGTGGTGTTCTCTGTGACAGGGGATTGTGTCCTTCATCAGAAAAACATAAACCAAAATGGTCAGAAAGCCATTCTTTTACAGATGATCATACCTCCTTCAGCTAGGACCATGTTTGCAGGACTGTGTTGGGAATTTCTGTTTTGAGGGTGAGAAAATGAAAACAAGAGACCTGCAAGCCCTTTGCCTACAGTGAGCCTGGGAAAAGTTCTCAAGTCTTTAATCTCTAACTGCAGCAACTAATCCTCACCCTATGTGAAGGCATGACAGGGAAGCAGTAAGGAGTTGGTGTCCTTGCCCTCACTCCTACTGTCCAATTCTTACTATCATATTTGGAAGTTGTTGACCTATACAGTATAGAAGAGACCAGTAGACTTCAAAACCCGGTATTCATATCAATTCATATCATATGGAATGAAGTATCATGCTTGCTTTTATCTGTGAACTATGTATTGTGGGTAAACTATGGAAAAAACCTACAATGGCAGTTGACTTCATCATTATTAAGTCAGGGTTATCAAAGAAAGAAGAAGATAAGCAAGTTCCTGAGTTGTGCAAAAGGGCTGTTTGAAAGATGACCTCCCAGAATCTTCTTGTTTGGAGGGGAGCAGACACCCGTGCTGTCTTTAAAAATGTTTGGAAATGTAGGTAAGGGAAGAGAATTCAGAATAATACATGGGACAGAGGTGGTCAAATAGTAAAATAGCAACTCCATTAGCATTGAATCTTTTCAGAAGATCAAAATCCTGAGTCTGTTTCTAAAAGACACCAGACTGATAAGTCTGAATGAATTCTCTGTTGGAGATTCATTTAGAAAGCAAACCTAGCTCATTGTAATATGGTTAGAAAATGCACCAGCCCTCAAAAGACACAGGAAGCATGAAAAGGAGAAATTAGTTGTGGGTTGTTTTTTGGTTTATTTTCCTCCTTTGCAACGTTGGCTGTGGAAGAAAAAGGTGCATTGAACAAATCATGGACTACTATTCATATTTTAGGAGTATTTCTCAGTGTAACAGTAAATGACTAAATGTGTTTATGCTGTCACCAGGCTTAATTCCAAATCAATCTAGTGTCTCTGATTTTTAATGTATTATGATGCCTTTTCCTTCAACTTTTATAGCCCTTTGAATTGTATACTGGTGTAATGACTATATGCTAGAAATGTAGAAGCATGAGATGAGGGTAATTTATTAGTACATTTTGTCTACCTATTTAAGAAATTAATTTCACATCTTCCGAAGAAGTGTTCTGAAGAAGTTTACACCACTATCTGTCATATTATGTCCATGTTGAGGCCTTAACAAGCTTGGACTGTGAACGTACTGATGCTCAGACCTTCAATAAACTGTGCCAAAGTAAAAAAATAGAGTCATCAAGAATTTTACAATTCAGTATATTTTCATAAAACAGCTAGGAAATTTGAATCACTGCTAGAAAACAATCTGGTCCAAGTTAAGCTCATGTCCAAATGTCTGAATACTGTGTAACAAGTTGTTACCTTTCCCATGCCTTTCAATCTGGTTATGGGAATGAACATTGTTTTGCTGGAAAACAAAGCAGGAATGGTTATTCTTTTCATAATGTTGATGTTGCTGCTCCCTTTTTGTCCTCTAGCAAATGTCAGTGAGGAATAAAGGGAGTCTCTGTGTGCCCAGAATGTACAAGGTTAGTTAGAAATGGAAGCCAGAGTAAACGGTGTTACTTAAGGATTGGAGACTATGATAGTTGTAGGAAAAAACAAAAGTCAGTTAATACGGAAAGCTGAGTGGCAGAGAAAGGTCTTAATCTTTAAAGTATGGAATTATCAACAAAATTTTGAAATACAAAGAGGAAAGAGTCATTGTGGGATTAATTAGGCTGTGGTCCTCTCAGATGCTAAGTAGTCTTGTGAGAAGATTCTCTCTGGCAGTATTTCTGGTGCAGAAGTCAGGCATCTTCCAGGCTTTAGTTCTTGGTCAGTACCACAGAGGAGAAAACCATAAGAGAATGAGGAATAGTCTAGTGGATAGAATGTAAGATAAAAGAGTCAATTTTGCAGGAAACCTTGGCCTAATTCCCAGCCTTATTATAGACTGTAGCCTTGCAGAAATAATTTAATTATTTTATGCCTCAATTTTCTGTCTATTTTAATACCTGCTTACATCCCAGAAGCATGTAAAGGTAAATTATGTTAGCTGCTGTAAAAGGAACATCTCAGGCACTGAGGTACCAGTGCTGATGGGAGTCTTTAATTAGGTAAGTATGTGCAATAATTGGTTGAGGTGATCAGGTTGCTGAATGATGATGGTGACAACACTGCCTGTCTTTCAACCATCTACCCACATACACTAATCTCAGGTCCAGTCCTATAAGCATCCTCCAAAACCATGGTATACAACCACTCTGAATGAAGTCTGGGAATGCTAGCAGTCCTGATGCAGCACTGTTGATACCACTAAGTTGTTACCATAATTTAAACACGTGGAAAACAGCAGCTTACCAAACAACTTCTGAGAACATTTGGGTAACTAGGTTGTCCTGTGGACCACACCATGAGGCAGTTTGCTTTGTCTTCCTCCTCTGGAAACAGGAGAGCTCACTGGTGAAGACATGGGCTGTGCTGTCCCAGCTGGGTTTGACACCCAGCAGCTGTTCTTAACTAGACTCCATTAACTATGTAACTGTGGTCTCTAAACCAGCATTGGCTGGGACCTTGTTCCCTGAATACTGGTATTTCCTGATGTGATGCAGTGCTTTCACTTCTCTTTCAGAGACACAGATTGTGGGTTTAGCTAAATTAGTTGAAATAATATAAGCAAGTCTGGATTATCTTAATCCTCCTGACCAAAGTGACAATGGCCAGAATTAGTATCTGATGACATTGGCAGGAACCAAAACTTTCAGGGTTCTCTGCCAGCAGCCTAACCTTTTCATCTGATTCTTTCCCAAAACTAGTGGTCTTATTTCCTGTTACCAAGACTGCCACATGTAATTGCAAGAGGGGAGAAAATTGCCAGCACAAGTGATTAAGGAGATCTCCTAATTTCCTTCAGCCAAAATAATGACAATAACTCTAAATAGGAAGCTAGAGAGAAGGAATCCACACACCAAATCTGGTCCTTGTTAGAATTACTGATATGTGGTAGCGGTTTCCTTTTAATATAGCTCTGAAATATCATTGCAGACTCAAAGTGATTCCAAAACATTTAGCAGTACTTTAGAATGAGTGTCAAATACAGAACTGTTTTCTATACATTGGCCTCCATCTCACCCCAGATTGCTGTTTTACATGCTGTAATAAAGACAGAAAAAAAAATAGATTTGACTGAGAAGCTCTATAAGCCTTTACATACTCCCTTTCTTTTACTAGCATCTTAAGACTTTTTCTTTTCTGTGCAGACTGATGTAGGTGCCTGCTTATATCTAACCCTTTTATAGTGCTTTGTCCTCATACAAGTAATCATGAAAGCACATCAAATAATAACAGCAGGGGAATTACTGTGCTGCCAAAATGTTCCCATCAAGCAGCTAGAGTGTAGTCATCATTATAATAATTTTGAGATGTTGAATGTAGTTAAATCAGCTAGCTCAGCTCCTCTGAAATCTCTGAAGCTTTTCTCCTAAGAGTAAAGGAGCTTCCAACTATAAATAAGGATTAGTAAAGTGTAGCAGAAAAAAAAGATCCATGTTGCTTCATGCACATATACATATATGTATGTGTATGTGTGAGTATATGTTCAGCTCCAGAACCATGAAATAGATATTTTTAAAGGTTCAAATATTTCAGTGTTTTTTTACTTCAGGGTTTTGGTATTCTTCAAGGTGAAAATATGGAACATAACAAGAAAGGGACATCTACTTTAGTCTTTCTTCTTAGTTTTCACTGCTCCTCCAAATGCAGTTCTATGTAGAAATGTCTAATTTAGTAGAAGATGAGTACATGAATTAATGTAGAAAATTGTCTTCCTGTTTTATGCCCTACTGCAATAATTTGTAAAATGGAATTATATGATTCTACCTCACAGACTTGCAGTGAGACTGAAAATATTATTTTGACTCCCTTTAAAGAAGGAAAATTATCTAAATGTGCCAAGTGTTATATGAGTGCTGGTGTCAAATTAGTGTATTTTGTCTTTGGCCTCTGATTCTTAATGTTATTTGCAGACACAGCTGGACTTGTCAATCTCTTCCTGGAAACTCATTTCATTTTCTTAATTTCTGCTTTGAGAAAACTTTATTCGTGACTCTTATTTTCCAGTAAGCTTCGTTTTTCTTTTTTTTTTTTTTGCCCTCCACTTCTTTGCCCCTCTTAGCTACCTTATCTTTTTAAACTCTGCCTCCAAACCACCCATTTTCCTTTCTCCAAAACTCTGCTCACATTTCAGGAAATATTTTGCATCTAAGGCTATTCCAGTTCTCCAGATGTTCCTTTAACCTTCTGACAACAGTGTTACAGGCTTACCTCTAGCTGATTTCCTCAAGTCCTCCACACTTCTTATTCCACATAGATGGGAAGTGTGTTGGGGAAAGGGAAGAGACATACAATATGTCAGCTACACTTTGAAATTACCTGAGATAGAAAATGTTTATGCTAAGGCACTGTGAAAATGTAGAGTTCAGATACAGTAAGTCTCAAAGAGTGTTATCTGTTCTCTGTGCTAAATGGTTTACTATTTGCATACTACTCAGCCTACAGATATAGGTACAATTCCCTTTGTGTTTTTCATAAGTATTTCTGACATGACCTTTAAGATCGTGTGGTCTGTTTAGTGCTTCAAACACATAATAGAAAGAAATATATCATAAAGAGACGAGCCTGTAATGTTCTCACTTCACCATAGAGCATGTGGCATATCTGTTCTCACCTCTTAGAACGTGTTTTTGTGAGCCATATATTTCACAGAATATACCACAGAGCACTTACTGTGAAATATTATGATAAGGCATTAAGTAGCCATTGTAGAAATAGATGAATGGAGAAGTGTAAATGAATAGTGTAAGTGTACAGTGTCTCATCCTTAGTTTTTATTTTATCAACACTACTGTCAGTTTATAAAAGGTGTTGTCATTACAAATACATATTATAATTCCACTACTCTAGTGGAATTGAACTTCCTCAGAAAATCTATATCATTGATTTTCTGGAGTCACAAAAGTGTGTAACTTGGGTGTTCCCAGGGTGATGGCCATAGTTCTCAAATCATAATGAAAACAAAAATAGCAGAGGTGCTGGGACATAAAATATTTTTTTGGCATCCACATTGTTTTACTACCGTGTTTATAGCATGTTGTCATTTACATCTAAAAGGGGAGAATGAGAAAAACAAGAGCAAGGCCTTTGATTTTGCAACTCTGCAAATCCTTACTCAGCTGAGTGACACTCATCCCTGTGGTTCACCAAGTGACCAAGAAACCTGACTTGCAACAGAGTTTTCAAGATCATATTCTTACGTTGTCATGAGAGGCACTCATTATTTTGATTTCCTTTTTGTTCCTTGGGCACAGGGAGGGTTTGCACCAGTTGCCTTCAAGCATCTAACATTATACACCCAAGTTAGGATCCTAATCGACCTTAAATAGTACCTTATTTAGGAAAGAGAAAAGGTGGAGGCACATTCTGACTGTGACTCAGAGCTGCACGGTGCTGACTAGCCATTTGGAGGTGACCAGCCCTCTGCAGTCACATTACAGGTAGCCCAGAGTGAGTGAGGTTCCTGGCTTTGGTGTCTCAGACAGGTGTTTAAGGTTGGGTTACGTGAATCACGTCTTTGTGTCTGCTCCTGCCTTCCCTGAAAGCATTAGGAATCCTTTTGTTCATTTGAATAGAAGCAGAAAGAACGCTCGCTCTCTCTCCTTTATCCAGCCCGTAAGCAGAGTTTAAGATATATCTTGAATTTCATGACCTATTTTTTCTGCAATTCAAATTAGCCTTTTTTTGAACCTCAGCATTTTCACCTATTGCTACAGAAATGACAGTGTTTCTTTTTTGAAAACTCATTAGTAATGTTTTGAAACACCCTGTTTACAAAAGCTTTCCTCTTATCCATTAAAACGAATGACTTATCAGATTTCAGAATACTTGTAAGGTGAGATTTACAGATCCCATTAAATGTTAAAAGCTGTTTGCAAGAACAGTGTGCCCATCTTCAAGCATTCAGCTCACAGTGTGTTTCCCCCAGATCTTCAGATTTGTGAGATACACCAACAAAACAGAGAAAAAGGATTACCCTAATTTGAAATAGGCCAGTCTAAAGGTGAAATCCAAAGACTGGTTATTTTAACTCTCTTGTATTCCCAACAAAGTTCAGGAAGGTTGAGAATATAATACAGGAAAAAATGAACTGAAACACAGAAAAGATTAAGTGAGCAAACTGTACAGTCATGACCCCTGTATATAACAAAAACGTTTTCTGGGCAAAATTAAGACTGCTCTTAGATTTGCATGTACAGATTGACTGCAGATATATACAGCAGTGTAATTTTTGTCTACTCTGACTTTTCTACTGCTTGATTAAAAGACTAGACATTTCCCCTTGAGATTCACTCCTCTGCTTAATGTGCTGTAATTGCAACAGAGTGCTTGGTACAGCAGCAACGAGCACTATTCTGTAATAAATTTAGGTCACTGCAGAGTTCATCATGTAGTCCATGGCAACAGAAGATAAAGCACTGGTTAGTTCATCTCCAGCTTTTAGCTGCAGTGTCACTGGTTCTCCTGTCTAATGATATTAATAGAGTTAAATGTAGGCAAATTGTGCAAGTCCCGAGGTCTCTTTCTTCCTACGGTGTATGGAATATTTCAACAAGAGAAAACATAATGTAGCAGCATTATAACAGAAATGTGAACCAGAAGAATTCTTAGCCAAGAAAAAGACAATCACATTTTACCTTGGAGTATGCATTTCCTATTACCATATAATCCCTCAGATCAACATATTTGAAATCCTTTTGTTTTTACAAACCCCTACGCTTATTTCTTATTTCTCTAGTGAAAAGCAGACAGAAATTGTGCAAGGCTTTTAGAAGTGTTGATTGCAATTACTAAGTATTTGGGATGGGTTAGGGGAGCACTTTTCTACAAGAGGTTTTTTCTGTCTGCTTATTTACTTGACCTTGTGCTCAAGAATATTTTATTCATTGAGCTTGTTAACAAAGTGGCCATTCAGATTAAATCCTAGCTGCAGGCCATTTGTAAGTTTTTTCACTTCAAGGTTTTTTAAGTTTTATTGCTTCACCATCTGATATACTCAAACACTACTAAATGCCTATTTCTGTTCTCATGCTGCATTAGGAGTATCAGTAGGGTTGAAATACTGTACCCTGGCTTGCATAAAACTGTGCACAACAAATTTTTCTTCATTTAGTTATGTATTTTAATCTTTTATTGTTGCTGATGATGCTTGTTAATTACAATATCTCCCATGAAAGGACTGAGAGAAAAGTTCAAAGTGTTGAAGCATAAGCATAAAGCAGTGGGATCTGAAAAAAACTCGGGGACGAGGATATGGTTTAAGTTTAACTTTAACATGTATTATACTTAGAACTAGGAACAATGAACTGAAGTGGATTGTAGAAGTTGGACACAGGTTTTTTTTTTAGCTTTGAAGATCTTAGCCTGAAGAACCTCAAATATTTTTGAATAATTTAATAATACTTGTATGTAGTGCCATATAAATTTCTTGTAGTTGTGAATATCGAGAACAATGACAAAAAAGGCATCTTACAAGAATATGGAAAGTAAAAAATGTGAATAGATTGTCTACCAAAATAAGGTCATCAGGTTGCATCTGTCTTAGCTCTTTGATTTGTGGCAAAGCCAGTGTTGAGTCTACATGATTAGGATGGATGTTTTGAAGGGAATCTAGGGAAGCTAAAAGTTTGTCACCTGTAACATTGAGCATTCATTGTATGATCTGGAATTTCCTTGTAAAACTTTTCGCATGTAAGCACCTAAAATGGAGCTTTTTTTAATCCATATATCTATTTCTGTTTGAGTATCTTACTAGACACCTCAAAGATGAAGTCCAAAACGTTACTTGTGTGGTATTACATGACTGATGGCCCACTTGACTAAGCTTTTCTCTGCAGGTTTCTCTAATGATTCTTTAGTTTTCAGATTTTTTTGTTTATAGCAGAGCAATTCTGAAACATACGGACCCTAATATTCATTACAGATAAACTATCTTCAGTGAAGTCACAGGAGCTGCAAGAATTTGTATCAACTAATGAGCTGATCCATGTTTTACACAGTTCTTGCTTATGGAAAAGTTAGGTTTTTAAGACACTAGAAAAGGCCATTGGATAGTCTATGAAAAGTATATTTTTCCACACACACTCTAAAATAAATACTTTTGAAAGAGAAACCATGAAAGAATTACAGTTCTGCTTATACCTTATTGAAATTATTTATATGATGCAGAGAAGAGAGACAAAAGGAAATTTCAAAGATCTGTCAAACCTCTACATTTTCCAACTGTTTCACCCGATATAGCTCTGACCTGAATCTGCAGCCATATGACTCAAGTAATTCCTATTTAAAGCAATACTGAGCTGATTATGGCTCCTGAGTTTGATTCCAGTTCTGTGGTATGCCAATAACTTTGAATGAAGTTGATGAAAGATACTAAGATCTTGCTGAGATATTCTCAGATCACAGGCTTTCCATGTCATTTCACTTTTGTTTTCCACTTTTAGGAGTACAGAGTAACTGCTTTAATATGACTTTTCCATCTTTACCTTATATGCTTCCCTTATCTTTCTACAACATTTATGATAAGATCTTTCTTTCAGGATTGATTACCCTAGCACTCCAGCTGTGCTTACAGTTCTGTTCTTAGATTCCCTTTTTCCAGATGTCTCTGCTGTCAATTTACTCCTGTTTTCACTCACCCAGTATTTTTCCTAAGTAAGGATATTGTTACAGACCTCAAGATTTGTCTTTAGATAATCCTATCTCCAGCAGTCATGACCATTTCATTTTGCTTTTAATTCTGAGATCAAAAAACAAACCAAAACTTTCTTGTTTCAGCTGTAGTTTTATTGCTAAATGTCCGTGATTTTCCTGAGTGCCTTCAATCTGCTGAAATTTGTTTCTCACATCAGACAAGCAGCTCTAATGTCAGACGGCAAGGTCCTGCTGATCATCTGCAGGTTTCTAACTTAATGTCACACTGAATTTTTAAGACACTTGCAAGACAACCATCAATAGAGTTTATAATTCAAGATCTTAAAATAGTCATAGTTTCAGAATAGCTGTTCAGTATAGACAGACTCATATATGCTGAAGTCTTCATAAGGTCTTACAACTACAATATAGAAGATTAATGATAAACTTCGGAATTTAATATCCCAGTGCCTTATCCACTATCATGATAGAATGAAAAGAGATTACCATCGGACAAACAGTATTGAAAGAAGGGTAAGTTAGTGACATTATCCTAAGTGAAAAAAATAATTGATTTTTGATAGATGTTTTATTATTGATGGAAGTTACGATTTTATGAACTAAGGAAGGAAAACTTCACTTAAGACAGGTGGTCTTGCAGAAAGTCATCTGGGTTTTTCATCTGACATTTTAGAAGTTTTACACAGTTAAACCTGTTTTGCTGGTTTAAATTTAAAAGGGGTTCAAGACTTTTAGAACAATGAACAAATGCTGACTTACCATATTCTTCTGTGTCACAGCAGAAAGTTTCTGAAGTCGTTCGGTCTTACATATCTGAGGTACCTGGAAGCCTAACAGGAAATTACTACCTGGAGACAGCATGTTGGTTTTGTGTTTAGAACCATGAAGATGGCTGGAATCCAGCTTTTCAAATTATCTGTCTAAAGGATGACAAGGTTACAAAAAGGTCTTCACTAAATTGTTGAAAATGGGGAAAAAAATTAAACACTTGATGACCAAGTGCTTCTTATGAACCTGCAGAGATTTCAAGATTTTGATACATGCTGGGTTTAACTGGAATAATTGAATTGAAGAGTAATAGAGTTTTACTAAACCTACATTCTTTGCAATTTCTTTTTCCCAACAGTGTGACGACTGTTAAAGTAAAAATGTTCATCAATATTCACTGAAATGCCCCAGTTACAAAGTACTTATTTTATACTTGCTGTAAGATTAACTTCGATTTTACTAAATCTGAATGGATTGTAGATGTTATTAACGATATTTATAACTAATATTAATGGATATTATATAACAATATAATTATTGTAAAGGATAATATATGGTTATATTAATAATATTAATGCATAGTAGATGTTATATAATACATAGTTGTTTTTAAATATCAATTCCATAAATAACTGAAATGCAAAAGAAACTGCTTTCTGTTAGTATGTTCTGACCATATCTGTTGTATGCTCTCACCTGGGCATCTCACACCCTAAATAATAAATGCTGGGAACTATCCTGTAGCAAATAGTCTGATCATCACTGGGAACTGGTAAAAAGTTCATGGCTTAACCTGCTTTTAGAATAATGTTCAATATGGGAAATAATAGTCTCCATAAGCTTGTCAGAAAATTTGTCTCTTCCAGCATTTCTCACAGGGTTTTCACCAACATACACTTTTCTTTCTCTCAGTATTTCATCACTGCTTTCTCTTTTGAACAGTTTACCCTTCTGAGCAACAAACATGCTTAGAATTAAAACCTGAGGCTTAGTACCAAATTTAGAAGAAAGACAACAAGTGCACCTGAAGTTTATACCTGTTAGGCAAAAAATACAGGGACCATTAACAACAGAAGTAGATGTCTGTCTCACATCCCTTGTAGGAACAGAAGACTGCAGGAATTGTAAACTGATGGACCTGATCTCTTAGCTCAGTCTGTAAAAGCTTCTACTTACCTACAAATCTGGGTTCAACCCCTATTGCCTAATAATTGCCCATAATTTTTGTGACAAATGTAGACAAATCATGACTGACACATCTCTCCATACTTCTCTCTTTTTCCTGCCCTGCATAATTACCAACCTGGCTAAACATTCCTTGCAGGCAGGGAAGAGAATCTACTATCAATATTTTGATGATCCATTAAGGCAGGTCCTATCTGATTGAGTTTTCTGCTTCTTCGCTTGGAATGCAACATTCCGTGACCTTGAAATATGAGCATTAAAGACAGGATACCTTATCTTGCTGCATGTCACTGTCACCAAATAAATCTTCTATTACGGGTGCTTTGAAACGAGCTGGTGGTGAAAAGAGAACCTCTACTGTTAAACCTACCTTAACACAAAGTCTGTGTTATTTATTTACAATGTTACAAGAATCATCTGCACTTTCTGTGATAAGCCCAGGGCTGTGTGTCTTTCATTTCAGCTGACATTTTGCTGCCATTTGCCAGGCTAAGTAACTACTGTGCAATCACTCCAAGCTGATACATGGTCATTGTTTTGCACAAAATGGATATTTAACTCAGCTGAAAGACCTTTTTGAAGAATAAAGTTTGACAGAGTAAATTTTTGCTCATATATGAGAAACCAAACAGGTCTATACCAAATACACTTTTTGAGATAACTAAAATGATTTCTGCAGAGAATTTGACAAACTATTTTACTTTTGTGAACAAAGTAAAAGAAATATTAGTTTTGAGCCAAAAGGATTTCTCAGGGTACTGAAAGATGTTTATTTGGAATTATATATTCTTAGCCTTGCCTGATGTTTGAAAGCTGTGTCTTTGTGAAGACAAAGAGCTGTCAGTTACATATTTTTGAATGTGTTAAAAAGGATTTAATAAAATTACTATTTTTTTCTACCTTGTATTTGTTTCTTTTCATCCAGAGATTTGATTCTGAATCACAAGGTAGATTCTTGAAAAACCTACTGCATTTCATGAATCTTTAGCTTGTTTGATCATGCCCTAAAATGATAGAGTCACTGGATAAGTTGTGCATAGAGTAATTGAGCATTTTTATCTCTCTAAGAGGCAGAAAATGGAGTACAATTCAAGGATAAGAAGTTTTGCTTGCAGCTATTTAGCTGCTGAGAAAATTTGCTGATGAGTTTGCTTGAATGCTTGTACTCTTATTTGAGCCAAAAAAAAAAAAAAAAAAATAATGCAAGCCATATAAAAATGGGCTGGAGTTGTCCACAACTGACAAGCTACTGCTAGTTAGAGATTTAGAGTCTGCTGGTTAATAATTTATGAGCTTCTTATGCAGTACACTATGTGACTTTCATTTTCTTGTTCATGGAGCATATCAAATGCAAGGTGTTACTTGTAGGTCTGGACAGATTTTTCCCATTTTTTTTCTCTTCCAATTATTCATTAAATACTTGATGTGTTATGCAGAATTGAGGGGGGGAAATGCAAATAATTCTAGCCTAAGAAAATGCCATCATGGCATTCATCATCACTTTGTGACATTTGCTGTCCTTTTATTAAACTGCCTGGCATTTCATGAAACCATGCCCAGACTAATTGTACTTTCATAAACTGTTGTTTTCCCCTATTAAATAATTTGATAGAATTTTGCATGCAGGATTGTCAACATGTTTAACAAACTCTAATGACTAAAGCTCTGAATCCCATTCTGATGTAGAGTAAAAAGTCTCTTATCTGTCCCCAACTTAGTCTGAGACCCAGTTTTTAATGGGAAAACTATGGGGATCCTATCCAGTTGAAACTGATGTATGGCATTGATGATGTTGAACAGAGACAGGATTGCTTCAGTTTAGCGATCTAGCTTCAAACCTCCTAAATGTCTTGCCTTTTGCTACAAATATTTCTCCCCTTTCTCCTCTAGTTTGTAGTCTTCAGTAACTGTAAATTTGCAAATGTGGATCCAGTAGTGCCTTTGCCCGACGTCACCTTTATTTTCACCTCCCTGCAGGATATTTTCCGTTACTGAGCTCCAGTGCTACAGTTCACTGAAGCTCACATTCCCCTGCAGAAAGCCATCATCCGTACATTTTTACAGCGTTATGCGGGGCGGAGTGTGTGTCACCTTAGCAAGGGAGAGGCAGAGAACAGAAGCCCCATAGTGAACCTGCAACACACAAACCCCGCAGGTTGATCTGCTGCCTCCTCCCCTGCCCTCTTTCAGGAGATGTCATTCAGAGGACCCACATGCTGTGGGTAAAGCACCCCCAAGCACACCAGTCCCTAGAGCTGTGTGCAAGATAAAGGAGGGCTGTGCACATCTCAGGTCTCCGGTCACGATGCCACATATCTGCTTCACAACACCTCCTCCTGTAGTTTTGTCTGGTCCTTCAGGACTCCCTGGAGTCCTGGTTTTTACTTTGGTTTGTTAAAATCACTTTCCTAGAAGCATTTCTATGAAAAGATGCACATTGGGCCCTTCTTATTAGGATGAGTTTTACAGTATATCTTCTAACCCTAGAATTTAGATTAAAATCTCAAGATATTAATTTCTTGGGAACAGATTATGGATGTAAACACCAATATGTGGTGGAAATGCTAATCATTTGTTAGTTGTGTAAAAAAGAAATGTGAGGCAAACAATCTTAGGCACTTGCTATCCTGTAAAAAATAATTGGCTCATTAATCTTAGCTATATTAGTTGAGTTGTATTAAAAAGGTCAAATGCAAGAAGATCCTTTTGGGTTCTCCTCAAGTTAAACAAAGGTCTCTATATATTTACTAGAGTTTGTTTCTCTTTAGAAACAAAGTTTCAATAACAACTTTCAATAAAAACTTCAATAACAACAAACAACAACAAAAAAAGCTTGTTTATGAGAATAGTATTACCAGCTTGCCTTATAAATACAGATATGATATCTATATGAATATAATCTGAAGAAAGGAAATCAGGCAAAATTTCAGATGAATTTTGGAATAAATAAAATTTTGACTGATTTATTGGTGTCTGGTTAGTTATCTCACACTGTAGTGCTAAGGCTTGGACAACAGGCCCAAGCCTGAGCTGACCTATAGATGAATCCTGTATATTTTATAACTGACAACTATTGTGCTAGTAGGTATTGTATTAAGTTATAACAACCTATTTATGCTGGTGTAAAAAGTGCTAAAGCATTGAAATACTGCAGCCTGAACAACAGGCCCCAAGCTGAAGCTGCTAACTTAACATGTAGTCATTAGTAAAATGTTGTGTATATGTAAACTCGTTAGTGAAAGACAAAATATAATCAGTAGAGGGGAGAGAAGGTATCCAACTTTCCTTTCACAGCCTTCTTCAAGGCTGAGAACCCAAGTATTTGGCTTTGTTAGAAACTCCCTTGGTTCCCTCCCCGAGCCCTGGCCAGGCTTCGGGTCGAATCCAACAGGAGAATGAAACCAGAAACTTTCCACTCAAAACAAAGGTGCCAGCTATTCTGGCTTGTCGATCTCTGGTATATAAGGCTGGGCCCGTTCACAGCGACTTTGGAAGCCTCACCTATGGGTGGACGCACTGCGTAGGATTTCCCACTTGCCGGGACAGGCTCTCCAAATCCTCGCTGTAACCGGGGCTCCCCAGCGTCTGCGGATCTGGATGATGATGATTATATATGCAAATGGTGATGTATTTCTTTTAATTACTATTCTCTCTCTCTCTCGTGTAGTAATGATTTGATGCATTACTCTGTTTGTTGCTTTAAGTGCACTATTCTGTTTCTTCTTACTGCATGTTCTCTGTATTATGCTGTTTCATTACTTGATTATTACCAGTAAAGTACGCCTACTCTTTTCACTCTGGTGACTGAGTTTAATTGGTATCCTTAATCAGCAAAACGCACACACATACACACCCACCCACCCACCCACACCCCCCCTTTGGATTTGCTGGACAAGAAGAAATACAGGATTTTCCTGTGTTCCTAAGTCCTTTTCCATGATGTGTTTTCCAGAATTGTGGTTTGGGGATTTCTGTAATTCGTGAAAATATGGAAAACGGACCTAAGTAAGGAATCTTAGTATTTGTTCTCCCTTGCCTTGCAGATACTGATTATCTTGGACTGCAAGTTAACCAGTGAGCAAGAGTGATCTTGAGGAAATGTTGAACATTAACATGAGTCTCCAAAGACATTAACTCTCTATCAAACTTCATACAACATGTAGACATTGTTTTGACTTCACAAAATAGCAAGGTAAAGAACTTGTAAGATGTTTCAACACAGTAAAGGGAAATGGGTGATATAACAGCTGCTCAGAGGAAAAAGAGTAGACAGCCAGCACTGAGGTTTATAGATATAATAATTTCAATTCCCATTTGTAAAAATTTAATTTCAGGTAGTTGGTTACAGTTTTAGTTGCTTACAGACTCTACAGTTTATTCCAAGTCCATGGTGCAGCATTTTTGTTTTTATGGTTTTACATTTTCTTCTTGTGTTCATTTTAACCATATGATTTCAAATATTCTGAATATTTTAGTAACCTTTTTTTGCCATTCATAAGCAAGTTATTAATTCTCTAAAAAGTAATTGTCTATGACAGATACTTCTTTGCCTCTTGAGACTTATTTAATTAAAGCAAATAACTTATGCTCATTGCATGTCCATTTGTTATTTCAAGACTATTTTCACTTGTTGCCATCAAAATTTGTGATATCACCTGATGTTTCAGAAATCTAAGTCTATCACATGCAGTTTCAGATATCCCAGTTCCTCTGGACGTTTATTCCACCACATTTGGCTTGTACAGTTTCCTGAACTTCTCTTTTTACTTTCAACAGCAATTTATACCATATACCTACAGGCTAGAGTGAAGCCTACTATCTTCCACTCACTTTAGATAGCACAGGTCGGTAGAGACAACCAGGCATGGTCCTGCATGAAGAGAACGAAAGGGAAAAAGCAGACTGAAGGATGTACTTGGGTCATGATGCAATACCTGTTGAAGCATGACTGTGCCTGAATTTCACTGCATTGACTTGCCACTGTACAGGAAATGCCACAGTGCTGTAAAAGCTCAACTACCAACCTATTTGCACACCAGAAGGCTCAGTATAAGCGTATTGGTCTTACTGAAACTACTCCTTAAAAGTGACTGACACTTGAAAAATATTTCCAAAGTGCTTCTAGCAGTTTTGTAAAGTATACATGACCAAAGGAGATGTACTGCACTGCACAACATGCTGTTGTGTAGAAATACCTTAAATACTACAAAACTGGTGTCCTCTTGCAGCCAAAAAATTTAAAGAAATTGTCCAGAATAATCTGTAGAGTCTCTTCTTATACCTTTCTAAAAAGTATTTCATCTTGCCAGTTTTTAGATCATTGTTTATTATGCAACTTAATCCCGATCATTTTTTTCATTAGTTTTCTCTGACAGGTTTATGAACCATTGTTGCTTAACTGTTTTGGCATATCTAGTTCCCCAGATGCTGAAAGCTATCACCTTTGTCACTTCATATCTATTTCATACTTCTCCAGATCATGACAAACAAATCTATCTATCTATCTAAGCATATGGGTGGAGAGGTCTCAGGAAGAGCCCACTAGAATTAAAGTACAACATGACTCAGGTTCATGGATAGAAAGATGGAATTTGTAGAGCTACTTTGTCCAGTCACTGGGTTCTAGCCTCTTTATCTTTTTTTTTCTTAAGTCAAATAAGTCTCTACTCACACACTTGTCCTCAGTACAAATTGTAGATCTATAAGACTATCTAACTAATGTAAGAGATCTTTCCCTTACCCACAGCAACAAAGGCCTTGGAGGGTTCAAAAGTGACTTTAAAGCTATGTTTACTTCCTCTTAACATATGGGTGACAATTTATGAATCATGAACTTTCTTTCATGTTGAGAATCTGAAACGCTGCCATCTGTTACTTACAGGTAATTATATGTCTGCTGTGTTTTCATATGAAATATAAGATATTATTTCATTTTGTATTCATATAGGATGAAATGTAGGATATGCTTGTGCCCAGTTACTTTGAAATTAGATAGGTCTCATGTCACAATATTTCTGTGCAGTGTTATGAATTTTTTAAACAGAATATTACTACTGAAAAGAGGTTAAGCATTGTTCATGGATATGTCTTGGAAGTCCAGGGAATCCAAAGGGCATCTGTTTCTTCACCACAACCAGAGGGTCTGTGGTAGGATAAAAATGAAGAGACTTTTCCATTTCCTCTCACTGTGCCTTTCCTTGTGGTTTTCTTACCATCAGATAAGACACTGAAACCTAGCCTATCATTTTTCTCAAAGTGAGTCTTAAATGCAGTTTGGGAAGTGAGTTTACAACAGTATAGTGTTTGTCATGTTGCACCCTAGATTAAGTCTTCTACTCCTGTGGGTACCAGGGGAGTATGTGTTCTGAATAAGCATGACAACACAAAATTAATCCCATTTCTATAGCTTTACTTAGTTTTTACAATTTAATATTCTGAAATGATGGATGTACTGGTGCCTGGAACATGTGCTCTCTTTAAGCAAAATGCTGGTGCAAAGTGTCCTGTTGGGAGTCATAATAAGACTTGTAGCCTTTACATCATCTGTTTCTTGACTTAGAGTTGTGGTTTTGCTGTGCAGTCAGTATAATTCTTTTTTATGTGGAATTTAGAGGAGCTGTGTGAATGTTGTAGTCAATGATCCTTATTAAACTAGTAGATTAACTTGGAATAGAATAAGAGTAAAAATAATTACAGAAGTAAAAATTTACAGAAAGGAACATTTGATGTTGCATGGCCTCAATTTTTCCACATCTAGTAAAACTATCTTCAGCTTTCAAATAAGTGCTTTCATTTAGAATTATTTCTGCATATTTTGCCATTCTAGTTAGGCAGTTTTTCATAACTGCTAACCTTACAGCAGTTTCTAATTGCTCTTAGATTAATAAAAACCAGACATTTTGGAAAATTATGTCTCATATAGATATAACTATAGAGATAGAGTTACATAGATAACTCCCAGATAACTCATAGATAAAGGACAGATACATTGAAAAATTTCCATCACAGCTCTTTGAAGTTTTCTTTCTTTCACACTTCTTCATATGCAGATACAGCTTGTGCACCCTTCCATTGAGTGTGTACTGGCTGAGACCAGTGTAAAATCAAACGGTAAAAAAATGACATATATTACATGTAGGTTTCATTCCCTACATAATTTACGGCAAAGGTTTTGCATGTAAAGGAAAATTAGCATGCTGTTTTTCTATTAGATCTGTTAAAGGACAATAGTAAAATATATTTCTGTCAGTGTTGTTTCACAGCTTGTATTTGCTGGAAAATGCTCTTTTATTAGCAGTTTCCCTCAGTCTGTGAGACTATCAAAATGTTGATCACCTGTCCAGTTTTACTTTAATTCTTTATTTGTCATCCACTATGATCTAAAAGGCATTTATCTGTCTTTTTGTTTGTGGAGAACTGAACAAATATAGTTTTTTTCTTCACTTTTCATAAATGGCTGGCAGCATGATACACAATTAACTAGTTTACTTTGTGGCTGTTCATGTATTGCTATTCAGTTATCCAAGGAGGAACAGGGCATTACAGGGGTAACTTTGCTTCTGTTCCTATTAATCATCATGGGATACAAATAACAGCTGGTAACACTTCTTAAAATTAAGTTGAACTACTCTGGTTCAGTTAGAAGTTTTTGAAAATTTTATCAAATGTTATGATAACACCAGTGTCCTCAACATATTCTGCCTATTCTAAGTTTTCTTTCTGCTTCAGATAGGGGTGATATTTCTTCTTTCCCACCACAACACAAAGGTGTATTTTGCAAGGTGAAGTGGCTACAATAATACATCTATTCATTGTTGTGAATAGCAAAACCTTATTTAGGTTCAGAGACATGGCTGGAAATGTGAGCGAGAGGCATCTTGTTTTATTTACAGTGACATGTAGACAGCAGGCAGCCAGCCAACTTGTTTATTTCTGTTCATATTTATTACCACATACTGTAGCACTGCAGCTGATTTCCAGAGCTCTTGGCATTTTCTGTAACACAAGTTCTGGGTTTAGCAAGTGAGTCATTAATATTATGGGAGGACATTTCTTTGATGACTTTTATTATTTAAAGGTTCTGTGGAAAGCACTAAATGTTAAAATGATATAATTCCCTGTCTCCTGCCCTTTCATCTTGCCTGTATCCTAACCTCCTCTAACAAAAATACTGCAGTAAGTTGCATAAGACACTGCCTTGTCTTTGCGATCTTCCAAAAACTTTCTGTTTCCCACTGCAAACAGCAATTTGCAGCCTCCTCCCTGCCCCCCTGCTCCACACTGATTTGTCCTTTGCTTAAAGACCTTTTGTTCATCTCTTGTGATGATGCTAAAACAAAAAGAAAGAAGACATGCACAATAATATATGGCCATTGCTGCCAAGGCTTATTGTCCTGTGTTGTTGATGGTACAACCACTGCCCTTTCCCCTACTACGCCAAGCTTCCAGCCTACAGAATTAATAATATTTCATGCTCTCCATGCTCTCCACTTCCACCACTTACACACTTTCTCCTCAAGAATCAAGGAGGGGAAAAAAGGCAGAATTTAATTAATTTTTAAGTGAATTTTTCTCCCTATTGTTAAATGATTCATATTGATGTTGATGGCTATTTTTAAATGCTTTGCTCTTGCTCTCCTCTTAGTCACTGCAGAGTAGTCCATCCAATCCTTTTAAGTGTGACTTATTCACTAAAAGCCTTTCCCATAGCCTAAAAACATCCATCGCTCAGCTATTTCCACATCTTATCTGTGTCGCACTGCTTTTCTCATGGCTTTTAATCAACGTGTCCTCAAGTAAAGGAAAGTATTTACATCTTGCATGGTAGCTGAAATACAGATTTAAAAGTTGAAATAGATATTCTGTTAGGGTACATGCATGAGCAAGTGCAACCTTAAAGAGAAATTGGTGTGCTGAGTCCACTCAGTATTGGACATATGATGGGAGTGAGACCCCTTGTTCAGCTTGCCAACACCAGACATCCCCTTGAACTCCTTGCGGGGAATGGCAGGGCTGGCTCAATGGCCCTCCCAAACTTGCCTCACTTATGAAGAAAGACAGTAGCCTTTGTCTACTGCTCTCTTGACATGGTACTGACATGATCGTAGGCCCAGCAAAATGTAAATGATACCAGCTAGTGCCTTTGTGGGCATGAGAGTGAAAATGAATGGTAAAATCTGTTTTAGCTCCATACTTTCCTATAAATCTATGCTAGGCTACACACAGACAATGCAAAAAGCTGTATCTTCTGTTAAGGAAAAAGATACATAACCCGTAGGATCCTCTCACATAAAGACATGGGTCTTTCCCCTCCCTTACTATTTGCCAGTGAACACCATCTGTTCCATAAAATGTGTACAGGTGGAATGGGATTTTTCAGATGTGGTAAGGGTTATCCTAAATCTGCTCCCATCAAAGATGGTAGGTAGTAAAACTTCTACTTCTGACAGTGCCAAGAATTTAGGCAAATTGTGAGAACAGTGGAAATCTTATATTTGGCCTAGTTAGGTGTTTGGTTTTGTTCATGTCCTAGGAGGATAATAACATCTGTTTGTTGTTTAATCAAAAATAAATTCTAAGAGAAACATTCTTGCCCTCTTTTCTTATTATTGTTTTTACCGTTAAATATTCATCAGTAGAACATTTTGACATGACATGTTTTTTCCTAACTTCCCTCACTTCAGGTAACTATCCTTATAAAATAGTATGTCATTGCCCAATCTTGTCCCTTTTTACTTTTAAATAATATGAAACACTCTGTGTTGTGCATTTTCAGGAACAAAGCTCACCCATTCTTCACACTGTATTGTTTTCAATGAAACAGTTATTTACAGTGCAACCCAAGAGAGTAATGGTTTTCCTGACTATTTGCAATGCTGTTCTAGTGCCTTAATAAAGATGAACAGTATTTAACTGCCAAGCATCAGAGATCTCTTTATTTTAATTAGCAAGGGTGTTTTTCCTATCATTTTCCTTGGAACAAAATATATCCTGGAAGATTCCTTACACTGCTCCCCTAGCTGTTGATTTGGAGTGAATTAAAGGAAACATATTGTGAAAGGTGAATAGCTAGGGAAAAAAAATAAGGTCTAACATTAAACAATATAAATGTTTCAGCCTTTTTCTCTATTAAACCTTAGGGCAATGTCTTTTCAATGTCATGCTTTAGTAAAAGTCTTTTTAGCCCATGCATGTCTTTCTAAACAAGACAGACAAAAGCTTTTATTTTAGAAGAAAACAGCTAAGTGATTTGCTGTACACTTGCCATGAATAGTAACGAGTAGATTTGTGGTGTGTTCCTCTTTTTAATTAGCACATTGCTATAACCTGACTGCTGTTGTTGCTGTATGGATGAGTACTGTCTTATTACAATGTGTTTAGAGGATATCGCTTGAAGCAATTCATGAAACAAATTAGAAAAAATACTGTAGAGTATTCTTGGGATTGGTTTAAAATACTTCAATGTTTTACTCATTTTTTTATGGAAAGAATTGGCTGTTAAAGATCTGAGTAAATCCAATTATAGGTATTGTGTTGTATAAAAATAACTTTAAAATAGGTATTTGTAAACATAGTTGGGAAAGGGTTACTTTCTAGAGCTGGAATGTGTATATGCGGTTTTAAAAAAAACCCCATTGCTAGTGAGCTCTTTTGTTACAAACCATTTCTGTATGCCTTAAATATAATTAAACTTTAGGGTTTTTTAATTGAATAAAATCAAAAGATAACTTTTTTAAATCACATTTTTGATAAATTTATCTGATGTATTAAATGCTTTTCAAATTTCTTACAGCTGTTCCAGTCAGAGCAGAATTTTAAAGCAGTAACATTAAAATATAAAACCAGTATGGCTATAGTTGAATGAAAGGGAGAATAGAGACTGACCAGAAATTTTGTCAGAAGTTTCAGGCAATGAAAGAATATAAAAAAGAAAGGGTTAGCAAAAGGAAACCTATATTTCATGATCACAGTTGCGCTTTTTAATGGCTACTTCTGGTGATACATGAAAATATCCTCTGCAAGATAATACATATCATACTTACTACATAAACAAATCATAAAAAGATATCAAATAATAAAATAGAATGGCTAAACCAATTGCAAATGTCTTCTGTTGCTGCAGATTTCAGAAATATTCCATTTGGAGACTTTTAACCAAATATATTCATGAAGTATTCACACTCAGGGGATATTAAAGATTTTCTCCTAGTGTTTTTCCACATGAGTGTAGACCACATCTGTAACCTCTGAGTATTTTTGCCCCAGAAATCCTCTCTACCATGTCATGTGGAAGATAAGTGTACGTGTGTGTCCATATAGGGTTCACTGAAACCAGAAAAAGGGACATGTAAATGCTTGTTGCTCATTTTACATTTCTACAAAGTTGGTAGTGGATCCTCACTAGAAAGGTGCATAAATCACCTCCATTACTGCACAAGAAATGTGATCTTCTGAGTTATGATTGACATCAAAGTATCTAAGAGAGCAACTAGGCTTTTATAACAAATTACTATGAAATACCAGGATTGTTCAAACACCTACAATGTGCTGAAAACTGTCCAGAGTGAACAGAAATGAGACTGTCTGATGACCTGCAGTCTCTAAATCATTGTTAAATGTTGATGTTAATACTTCTGTCAACAAACAATACAGAAAGGTACTAGAGAAATTTACAGTACATTGAGGTATTCCTGTCTTTTGAAGTGACTTATTAGTCTTCAACAAATTCCACAGCAGAAGAATCAAGTATTTGCTGTATTACTCACAACTGGGATTTTTTCTTTTTTTTTTTTTTTTTAATGAGAGACATGGGGAATTCATATTTAGAAAGCAAGATATGAGTAGGATGAGCAGTTAGGCTAATAACAAACGCCTAATAGTAATAAGAATTTTTCCAAAATTATATGAAGTCCAAAATGCCATAGTGTTTTCTTGAGACATATATATGTGAAGTCATTCATAAAATGTAGAAACGTAAAGAGTGGACATATCTTCTCAGTTCCAAACATCATAAATGAGTGCAAAAATATGATGGCTATTTTATACATATATATAAAAATATATATATTTACACATAGCTGTGTGTATGTAGACATATGGATTTCTTTTAAAGGTAACTAGCAATTTTGCGTGCTGTTTTTTGAAGCTGCTGGATTTTCAGATGGTACTATTCTGGTCACTTGCAGTGCAACATTCAGGTCACCAAATCACACATTGCTTTGGATACTTGTTCAAACATACAGAAAGAAACAAAGGATGTTATTGTATTAGCTAAGAACTAATTGTTACTCATTGGCAGTGAAGCCCTGGTTGAATTTACAGACTGTGAGGAATGAAATGGCTCTAAATCCTTTTAAATTCTAACATATTATTCATATATAGCATGTATGTTGCAGAAAAATTACCCATTTTATGGTATTAGAACCACTTCATGAGATTTTGTGTCTGAGTGCCTGGAAAATCAAGAATTCAAATATGGTGCCTAAGAAAGGACTAAGAAAGAGGAAATTATTAAATTATACAATTACATTATGAATTAACAACTGTAAAATAAATTTGAAATTACTTAAAAACCTGTGTGATCTTTTCTATAAAAACTATATATATGTACATATTTGTATAGAATATATGCAAAATAAATGTAATAATTAAGGAGTGTTTCCTATTGATTGTCTAAGATTACCAGATGTGAATCAAATACTGTCTATAATAAGATAAGATGTATGCTTCTAATCCTTTGTGAGTGAAAAGTGTTGATATTTAAGCTGCCATCATATGAAACTGCATTTGACCTAGGACAAACATTATCCAAAGGTGATCTTGGAGGTGGGTAAGAGGTTACAAAAAGGTCCACATTTCAGAAAAGAGAGGAAAAAATTGCCTTTGCTAGCTGGTTTTCAAAAAATGAAAACTATCTGATGCTTCTTTGAGCTTTCAAATAGATGCTGGAAAAGGGTAATGAGCAGAGCGCCGACCGTGCAGCCAAGCTGAAAGGTTAGTAAATATTCCACATAGATATTGCCTTGCCTTATATCATGTGTCCATACAACTAAAACATACAACACCCATACTGAAGTGTAAGTCTGACTTCATCACAAAGGACATCTGACTGCGTAGACACAGGCAACATAATGTGTCTGAAACTCTTCCAGAACTTGTTTTTCATAACACTTTGCCTACAGTTGTAATTGATAGTGCACTGCAGTGATGTGACACGTTTCCTGCAAGGTCTTTTGTGGAATACATCTGCTGTACAGTGGGAAAACAAAATATGAGTCTTGACTGTATCTTGTGGAAGAAAGAACTCAAACTGGGAAACTGTTCAACACAATTTGCATATTATGCAGATGAAAACCTAATGACAAAAGAGTGTATTGGCGAACTCTGCCTTCTTATCTGGCAATAATGTGTATAGCAGCATGGGGTACCTAGACATAATGTCTTCTAATGTTATTTTGCAATTAATAAAAATAAAGTCAGAGAAATGCAGCAAGAACCGCATATGTAAATAAAATTCACTTGTGACCAATCATGTAATCCCATACAATCTAAGTAATCCAGTTCACTTTGGGACACAGGCATCATGATTGTTTGTTATTAATTCTGAATGGTGGAAGAGGGAAAGTAGCCAAGTGCTTACTGAATCCTCATTTCTGGTTTAAGCGGCTGCTTCTTCATCCTTGCTTGCCAGTTCTGAGTGTTTTTCAAGGAACATTACTGAGAACAAAATCGAACACCATCAATATTAATGATCTGAACTAGGAAGATAGCTTTTAGTGTGCAAATTAATTACCCTAATCACAGGGTTTTTTGTATCCATTTTAATGAAATAACTATTTATTTCACTGAGTCCTGAGCTTTTCTTTTGCAAATAAGGCACATTTACATGATAAATACATGAAATTTAAATGGATGACTAAATTAAATTGAGGGGGAAAAAAGACCTTTTTAAACACAATTTTCATAGGAAAAACAGCTAGATTAATGGGTTGGTTAGCTGACTGGCATCTGTGATTAAATCTTTTTAATGTATGTCAAATAGAATTTAATGGACCTCAAGAAATGTCTACATAGTCAGTAATATTCAGGGTTTAGTGAAGATGCATTTTATCTCCTGTTGTTGAAGTGTAGACAGCTGAAGGCATATTGCTTGTCATTGCCCAGCACAGTATAGAGACATTAGAGTTGGAAATAATAGTAATATAAATTTGCATTTCTCCTTTCCTGTGTTGTGTGCCCTTTTCTCTGAAAATAATTTTTTCTACCTATAGGAATTTAAAACAAGAAACTGCACTCTAAAACGGTCATTTCTGACTGTTTGCATAACCTTCTGATTTAATCACCACATGCACAATAGTTTTATACTGTTGTTTTCTAATAACGACAAGAAAGGGGAAAATGTTTTGTTCAGAGGGACTTTAAAAATATCTTTTAGATTCTATGTGTTTTGAAAACTTTATTTATTGTGGCAAACCTTTGAAGGACTCCATATTCAACAGAAACAAGATTTGAAACACATTCCAGCTCACTTTTTGATAACGGTCCTGGAGAACAGAGCATCTTTCTCTGCTTGCTTTTTTCCCAGTCGAGCCACCAGAGACATCTCCAGCTTCCTTTGATTTGAAATGATCAATGGCAGCTGCGGCAGTCAGGCAGGGTGCCCCAGGCACAATGCAAACAAGTCTCTCTCCCAGCTCACTAGGATTTACATTTCAATTGCTGCCACATTTTTAAAGATAATTATAACCTTTTCATATTAATATTTTTCTGTGGCATCTCTGATATTTTAACAACATAAATATTAATTTAGCACATCAAGGAGAACAAGCTTTCTTCACAGCAATCACTCGAACAAAAATCTCTCAGAAACACAGGGCATCAAACACAGTATCACATTCTCTGAGCATTAGCCACTTTTTGAAGGGGGGCTTTTGCTGGATTTGATTTTATATGACCCTGCACTGTTTTAAAGATTACCAGAGAATAACCACCCCTTTTGACTTGAGACCAAACTGTCCTTCTACAAATGCAGAATATGTTCACTGTCTGAGCTGACATCTGTGACTTATGTGCCTCTCCAAACTGTGTCTTTACTATGGTGAAAAATATCAACTAGATATAGCTACCTTGATAAAATTGATTTTCTTGTAAAGAAAAAACGGGGAAATTGCTGCTGGTGTTATTGAGAATTTCTAAAGAGTTTTGCATTTCGCTACTGAAGTCTTTTCTTATTCTTGTTACCCCTCCAGCCCTTTATATCCTTCCCCTTTTACATCAGGAAAAGCCATCATAGTGTACAAACAGATGTTGTTTTACCTATCCAGTTTATATATTGGATCATCATAAATTTTTTGCAGCCTGCCCTATAAAAGTTTATCATATAGCATATTTGACTTATTTTTGAAGTCCTACCCACCCCTTTTTTCTTTTCTTCCACAGTTTCTCATGCAACTACAACATTCCTAACTGCTTTTCAGTGCCGAGTATCACCGGTAATTTTTACATTCAAGCATGTGTGGAAATTATGCATTTTCTATAGCAACTGTCAAATAAGGGGAATTAATATATATTACAAAGAAAATTGATACCAGTACCCAGCAGATGTTAGAAGGAGGTCATTCTGTTGCTCTTCTTGATAAAGCGCAGAGTACAATCATTGCCTTGGAATCTTTTTATGGACAAGACCTTAATTTCCTACACACCAAAGCCATGAGCTTGAGCATCGCTTGAAGCTGACTGGGAGAATAAAACTCCTCATGAAATATGCATGACTAACACATATGCTGCCAGGGGAACTTAGTGTATTATGTATGACCCTTCTGTAATTGTAAGGAAATGATATTCATTTAAATGGATGTTTATCACAGTTAAAGGTACACCTAATGAGACAAAGGTCATATGCCTAAAAACACAGGGTTAGCTCACTATTTCTGGCCTTGTTTGAAAAGACTATGCCTTTTTCATAGCTGTTTCTCTAGCACATGTGATCTATATTTATGCAGCTTAAAAGAGTCCCTGTCTTCTGTATTTGGATGCCAAATGCAGTATTAAAGTAAATGCAATTCTAACATTATACGCATACATCTGGGAAATATCTAGACAGCATATTAAAATTTGTATCAAACCTAAATATTTTTTCAGCTCCTGTTATTTGGGGCAGCTATAGATTTTTTTTTTTAATTTATTTATTATTATTATTTGCCTTTATGAAATGTATGTATTTTTATTTTTTAAAAAATCAAACCCAGATCTCCTAATGGCGATGGTTTTTACCAACTTACAAAATAGCTGCAACATAACTTGTACATTTCTGCTTCTATCAGCCATGAAAAGCAGGTTTTGAGCAATATGTTTTAGTTTATTTCTTCCTAAACTGTAACATTTTTGTAATATGGATTTGGCTTTATCTTTGCATGAATACTTTCTCAGTTCAAGGAGAGATGTTACACAGAACATTACACACAGCATCCTTCAGCAAAAGCCAGATTCAGTGCAATAAACAAACCTTTTGATTAGTGCCACAGAGCCTCATTGGAGGTTTCTCTCTCACAGTTACGTGTCTCCACAAAGATCCCCGAAACCTTCTCACAATGCTTGTAAGAATGAATCTACAACCCAGCAACATCTCTCTCAAAGAAGAGAAAACCAATTTACCATAATTCAAATTGCTGATAGGAGAAACTGAAAAATTTCAAGGCATGTAACTGCTCCAGAAGTGAAGCTGAGTCTGGATGTTATTATGCTCAGGGAAGAGGGCCAAGTTCATCTTGGTCTAGTGCTGTTGATTTAATACCACATCATCAAAAATACTGAAAGCAGCTGAAAAATAAAAAAAAAAAAAATCACAGTGGATACTTGATCTTCATTCAGGCCAAGACAATATTGACCAGCACAGTACTGCTACTGTCCTGTAGCAGGTTTGAAGCCAGACTATCTATGGTAGAAGAAAGAACTACAGATATTTCATAAGATTTTTTTTTTATATTATTTCCAAGAGAACATGGTTTGAAAAAGACAGATGATTAATCAGGTGTCAGAAAGCTAAAAAAATCAGCCCTCTCACCTCCCCATGCCCTCAGTTTCTGGAGAAGCACAGTCTTGGAACTCTCTGTTTGGCCTTTCCTCTTCAGGATGGAGATGGGTCCTGTTCAGACCTGGGCTCCTCCTCATTCTCCTTAACATATCACGCTAGTTAATAGTCCCATAGAATGCTTGTCCGTATTCCTTTAAGTTCTTTAAAAACTTGGTTTTTTTCACTTAGGTTACCATATAACATCTTTGAAACCCTGAAGTCAAAATAATTCTCTTTCTTGTAGCAGCAGTAAAGGAATGGCCTTGAAACTGCATCCCAGAGCAGATTCATTTTTTCTGCTGATAAGAGGGATATCACTCAGCCCGCTGATGTAAGTTCAGAAGGAAAGAAGAAAAAAGCCCAGAACAGTTCCACCATAAATAGTTTCAAGATGTTTAATTATTTAATTGCTGTTTCGTCCTATCTGGTGTGAGAAATTCTCTGAATGAGAATATTTGTACTGATACACTAACAAGAGTTATCGTGGGGCTATATCCATGTAAGGAAGAATGGAATCTGATCTACTATTTGCTGTGGGTTTTTTTCAGAGCTGAGGTCAGAACATGGGTCTCTGAATCCAGTCCACTCCATGAAATGGGATGATGCGGAGATTAAAAAAGATGCAGTGTAAATTGAAAATAATCTACAAATGTACAAAGCACAAGCCACTTATTTTTTCAATTTCTTATCTATTTTCTTGCAGCATGGGTAGCATGCACCCTGTTCCTGACACTAGCTCCAGCCCGTTTGCCTGCTGTCAGAGGCTACTAGTTGCTAAAAGTTCTCTCTATAAGTCCATGTCAGGTAATGTGAACAGGAAAACAAAAAGAGAACTAGATAACTGGACACAGTCACAGATGGGTGTTACTAACACTACCTATTCCTCTGATTTAACAATCAAATGAGAATTTTTTATTAGTCTTCTGTAGCAAAACCTTATATAGCTGGTCAGAAGTTTTGGTTGTAACCTGCCCAAGACATCTGTGTACAATACCAGATGTAATATCAATGTTTACAGAAGCATAAGGAGCTCTAGTGGGCACTGATAATTCAGTTGTTCTGCCTAAACCCACATGTATAACTGCAAGATGCCTCTTAGCCTGAACAATCCAAGGAAAAGGGTAAGAATGGTTTGCTGGAGATTTTGGAAAGTTGGAGGTGGTTAAAACAGCTGATAAACCTTTTTCCATTAAAATCTGAAAGAAAAGAGCCCACAAAATGTGCTTAAGTGACGGAATCACTGTCTCTTCAAAAGCAGAGATATATACTGGAAACCATATATTAGTGTTCTGAATATACTCTGACAGCTTAGACTTCACAAACCTCTTCTGAGACTAGATTTTATGTAAATTAATTAAGTTAATTAGCAGACAACATTGAACTCATGCCATCAAACCTATTCCTGTTCTTCAAACAGAAACAAATTTTACCAGCACAGCATCAGAAAATGGGAAAAGGGGTTGTCTGGTTGTTTTGGGTTTTTTTATCTTGTGAGGACATACTATATCTTTTATCCTTCTTGCTACCTAAATAGAAGCTGTAAGAAGTCTGTCCCTCACAAACATACATTTATACTGGGCACCCTCCATAAGGAGTGCATCCACATCAATATGCTGCTGCCTGCCAACAGCAGTGATTCCTTTTCAACAGGCATGAACTCCCTGCACTTTTACTCTGTGAACTATTAGAAAATGAAGAGCAGAGATAAGAATGAAAAATAAGAAGACAGAGTGCCCAGCATGAGTCTGAGATATTTTATCAAACAATTTTGCCTGGACAGTACGTGCACAGGAATATAGTGGCTCTATGCACACTTTATATGTTCTTTAAATAGACATACAGATACGCAACATTTGTATATCATAATGCTTAGAGTGCTGTGGAGATAATGTTTCACTATTCTAACTATACAGATAGCTAGAGGAATATTTTTGGGATTATCATTACTAACTGTGTCTTTTTTTTTCTTCCTCAAGATCAATTAAAAAACAACAGTCCTTTTCTTCTTGATAGTGTTTATTTTTTGCCCTGTGATAACTCTAAGGTTTTTCCCTGCCTTTGTGGTATGGTAGTGGTAAAAAATTCATGCGAGATAAAGCTCAGTGCAATACAGTTCTAAAAAGTAATTTTTCAGGTAGCTGCTGAGGCTGTTAAAATTGCAGTGATATTACCTATCTTAAAGTATGAATTAGGTGATTTCAGTTACCTTGTAAAATCTTAATGTTGGAAGTAGGTACTTAAAAGGACCAGATACCCTAAATCCTCTTCAACTCTGCCTTTCAAATGGTATGTTTCGCTTCATTTTTTACACTTGCAACATTACCTGTAAAGCATTCTAAACCAAATAGTCATTTCCTTAATGGTTCATTTGGAGACACTGGAAGGAAATGGAATACTGAGCCAAAATTGTCAGAGACAGTCCAGATTTAACTGATAAGACTCTTCAGAATGTCTATTGGAGGCAATAGGACAGTTTAACTTTTGTAATAGTTAAGATTAAATACCCCTAAATAAACAATCCACATGCTTTGCAGAAGATATTTTCCATGCAAATATTCTCCTTACTACTGCTCCAAATGATGATGATAAGTACCATCTTTACTACCATTTTATTTTATTTCAGAATCACACTTTCAAAGCACATCTTCTGATTGCTGTCATTTACCAGGTGATGGCTCACATAACAAAACAGTGTTGTAGCGCATGAACTGGATCACAGCATATGCGTCTAATCCACTCCCATTGCTAATGGACATTAAACACACAGGACCTGACTGGAGCCAGTCCTCCTGAACTGGGTTTAAAGTGCTCTTTGCCTCCTTGAACCACCTAAGTTTTTCTATGGATCTGCTTCTACAGTGTTTCACCCCTTGCCAAAGTAGACATGGCCTGCAGCACTGTGAGCTAGAAGAGAGTACAAACCTGATTATCCATGAACAGATGGCAAAAAGTCTAGTGACACAGGTAAAATGAGTATTCAGTGGTTAATTGCATTTTTGGCTATTAAAGTAATAATTATGACAATGGCAAATAAAATGGTGCTGTTTGTTAATGACTTTTTTGCCAATGCATTTTGCATGTAAAGTTATAGCTCATACCTTTACATTATGCCTAAATCTGGTAGTATTTATTTTTTTAAGATGACCCTAGATGATTCCTTACTTATTCTTCTTTTGTGATTTGTGGTGGGGTTTTTTCACATTTATTGACCATTCACATGCACATCCTAGTTCACAACTCAATTTTAATTAAAACTTCTTTTAACTCATGAGGTTGGTGACTTCTTTAAATGCCATTTTCTTCACTACTCAGAATTTCCCAAGCTCTCCTGAGTCTACCTTTGGTTTTAACAGTGATCTTCAGTTCATACAAATCTATTGTTTTGCCTGTAAGAACTGTTCATTTATTCATAAGGTGCCATCAGTACAGATGGAGCAAAAAAAGGACAACCTGAAAGTCGTCCTGAAACAGCAGCAACAGATAACAAGTTAGGACAGCCCATTATTTTATTACCTAGAGCCATATGTCAAGGAGTAACAAAGAAATCACAACAATATACTGAAATTTTGTTGTGTATAAAGTCTGAGATCTACTGAATAGTAAGCCTTGAATAAGAAAAAATAGTCCTCTGAGTATTTAATCCCAAAAGACATTAGAAAAGAGAAAGCAAAAACCCCTGCAAATTAGAAAGATTTTATAATTTCATATTTGTATGTATTCTGCTAGGCTAGCTACAGTCAAGAGCTTTTTAATCTTTTCCCTGAAGGATGTTTTGAAAACTTACCAAATAAGCATTATACAATGCTAGGAGGGAAAAAGTGTTCCTGTATGGGGGCTGGGGGGCTGGGAGGTAAAAGAAAGAAATTGCAGAATCAAGCTACAATGAACAGTGTTAACGTTAGCATGTGTGCATATTGCAAGCTAAGAGATCAGAGAGTAATGAATACTGGAAACCGCAGCCTAGGCTTCTATTGTCTCTTAGTTGTTTAGGAGTATAAAAGTGTAAAGTGGAATGATAATTTTCTTTATGGCCTAATAAACCTGACTAGTATCCTTTCCCTTGCTGTATCTTTTCTACATTCACACTAAGACATGTGCATACACACACCTGTGTATCCTGGTTGTACTTGAAACCAGTTCCTTCTAGAACAGATTCCCTGCTGTATTGAGTGTAGGCTGCTAGTGCAGTTTCAGCCATGTGTACATCTCAGACTGACTCACAGAGTCTATTCTTTTGCTCAGTAGGAAGTCTTCAGGAAAGGTTCTCAAGCAGGGTCTAACAGCATCTTAAGAGTTTATTGGGAGTTTATTTTTTCCCTTGTCAGGATAACCATTTTGTGGGAGATATAACGAAGATCTTGAGACTGCCTGCCTCTGGCTCAGTCCTGGTACCCAGCACCTGAGGCATGTGTGATCCTCAGAAATCAGGCAGCAGTTCCTGCAGCAGGCTAGCTCATGTGGCTTGTAAAACAAAAGGAGTTTCTCTGAGCAAGTTTATCTGCATTAACCCTTGATTCTAGATAGCTACAGTGTATCAGTAATTCAAACTAAAAGAATAACAGTGACTGAGCAGAACAAACTTCCAACTGTGAAGCAATTAGAGTGCTGTTGAATGGCTGATTTCGTGTGTGTGGTCCCCTCAGTTCCCTGATGTGGTGTGCTTATAGTTTTGCAATTGAATAAAATAGATTGGAATGAGCGCTGTCATACAGAACTGCCAGCTGTTCCACTCTTAATAAAGACACTATTTAGCTATTAATACATCCCATTCTTCTCTGCTGTGCTTATTCAAACAAGCTATCTTTGTTTGTAGAGAGGGTGTGACTGCGTGACTGCACCTGTTCTGGATTCAGGAATCCATGGCCTATGAGAGACCCCTTGATACTCTTCAATAACAATGCTAGCTTCCAGCCAGAACTCCCTACAAAGACCAGACAGAATGGGCTTGCTTTTCCAACAGATTTAGCAGACCATTTTCTAAAAAATATAGAGTCTTTGGACTTGGCTTCCTACTGCTTGTGCTTTATTTATTAAACCATCTAGTTTGCTTTTACGATGGGGACCCTTTATCAGCACTCAAGTTTAAATTTTTAGGATGTCATAGGAACAAAATAAAAGCTCTAAAATGAGTAGAACTTGGGGCGATTGCTTAAGTAACCCTATGTATTCAATTTTACTTCCTTGCATTTTGAGGGAGAGGAAGAAAAGGGCCAAGTCTTCTTCTGGCATAAGACCATTGCAGCCAGCTGACTTTTAATAAAAGAAATTTATTTTTAGAATAGATGGAATATTTTCCACCTTTATGGACTCCCTAGAAACTGTAATTTGTTGTGTCAGTAAAAGAAAACCGATGCTAAACCTGGCTTTAAATAAAAATCCATACTGAAATAGCCCTAAAAAACTAATTTCATAAATTTGAAGTGATATAATGGCTGGTTCTTTTCCAATAAGCCTAGATGCTAGTAGAAGATGAAGGTCGCAGGTGGCTTGTGACAATCCCAAGTCCTTCATTTGGCTCCGCTAATGACTTGCAATATGAACTTGGGGAAGGCAGTTTTTTCTCCATATAAAAATGTTGCTGGTATCATCAAGTTCAAGTGTGGGAATAGTTCACCATAACTGCCAGTGGTGGTTACCTGGGTTATAGATAACAAGCACATTTCTCTAGTTTTCGTCCACATTGATTTTAAGCCAATGATAAATACTCTGAAAATTCCTTACCTTATTTAGACAGAGCGCTCGGAATAGAGTGAGAAACTATCTCCCTAATACGATCCCATTTCTAGAGCCAATATGTAGCATATTAAATCAAATGGCTCTATTAATTTTAATTGATGAGTAATGATGCGTAATGTAATAACTGCAGACTAAATATCAGTCCAGACCTTGGATCTATGACTGGCTGTGATAAAGGGTGAAAGAATTGCTTTTTGGCCTTATGTAATATCTTCAAACTGGGAAAAAAAATAAAATCACTGCTAAAAGTCGGTGCTGAGTACTTTAGAGGACTCTGATTAAAGGTGTTTTGAAATAATCTGGATTGATTAAATAAAATACCAGTACAGTAATGCTGTTCATTGATTGTACTTTTTGTTTAAGTCTAGGGACAAGTTTCAAATACGAACTTATATTAATCCTGTGAGAAATCCAAATATTTGTTTCCAGGTAAGTAAATAACCAAAGTGCGACTGAAGGAGCTGGGACAGATCAGTTTGAGGAGGAGAAGTCTAAGGGGAGACCTCATCACCCTCTACAACTACCTGAAAGGACATTGTAGAGAGGTTGATGCTGGTCTCTTCTCACAGGTAATTAGCGATAGAACAAGAGGGAATGGCTTTAAGCTGCAACAGGGGAGGTTTAGACTGGACATTAGGAAAAAATTTTTCACAGAAAGAGTGGTCAGACAGTGGAATAGGCTGCCCAGGTAGGTGGTGGAGGCACCATCCCTGGATGTGTTTAAGGGTTGTTTAGATGAGATGTTGGGGGATATGGTGTAGGGGAGAACTTTGTAAAGTAGGGCTGATGGTTGGACTTGATGATCCCAAGGGTCTTTTCCAACCTGAATGATTCTATGATCATTCTATTCTATAGTCTATGACAAACAGTAAGAATTTAGCTACAGTGCTTACCTGCTAATTGTCAGCAAAAAGAATCTATGAACTCCAAGACCCATAGTTCTGGCAAGAACTTGATTTATTCTCTAGAATTATCCACTGCCTGATCAGACAAGCTGTTAAGATGAATACTAGTAAGAATCTGTTTATTTAATTCATTCCCTATCCTGGTTTCATTTCCTACTGCAAATTTTGGAGGTTCCATGTTTGTAAGATGGCTATGAGTGCTTGGGAATGATAGGCACTGACTAGTCCTGTGCTTGGTGCTCATGCAGCTGCAACTCCTGATTATGTCATACACTTTCTGAATAAACTTGAAAATGTCTCATCTCTGGAGCACTGAACCCCCTATCTGTCTAAGTGCAAGAAGAAATTGCAAAGACAAAACTATTTATTACTTTAAAGACCATCTACCTGTCTTCTCTGTTTAGGTGGGAAGCTGTTCTAGTCAGGTGTCGTTCCTTACTTTGGATCTTTATAGTGACAGGTGTAGTGAACAGTTATTTACATTGATGTTCCTTAGTGTTAGTACAAATAAATAAATAATAAAATAATCAAATATCCTTCATGACAAACCCTGATTAATTATTTTTCAGAATAAAAATAGTGAAGATCATTCAAAAACTATCTGCCTAGGTAATTGTTTTGTTGTCTGTCTCAACTTTTCTTTAAACTCTGTGGGAAAATAAAAACAGCAAATGCAGTATTTGTGGGCTGCACAAAAGAAAAAGAGAGAAGAAGGAACTAAACATAAATAATATATATAAAATAAATATATAACATGAGTTTACTTTTCATGCTGAGGAAAGAAATAATTTGAAGTTGTCCATCCAGTACATTTTATTTTAACATTCCACTATTTACAAATATAATGTATTAGCTCACTTGTTGAGGTTTACATTATTGATGTGCTTTTTTGTTAAACTAGGCCAGTGAAAGATTTAGACAAAGGCATATTTGTAATATAAATAAACAGAGAACAAAATTAAAGGAATCTGTGCTGATGACTTGTGAAGGTTACATTAAACACATTTATTCTTAGTTGCAGATTGCACTTATGTGTGAGTCTTGCAGTATAACTCTGGGCTCAGTTCTGCTCTTGTTAATCAGTTTTACTCTGATGTAAATGCTTTGACTTCTTGGAGTTACTCCTAATCCATAACAATGTAAGCAGGAAGAGATCAGGCCATGAATGTTTTTCCCATTTCTGTAACTTGTCAAAAGATAACAGCTGAAGAATATTATCGTCTCTAAAGAACTGAAGCAAATATTTGTAAATGTTAATAACTTGAGAGAAGACGAGATTTTACTTTTCCTAGAGGCATTTGTTTGTAATGTTGACATGTAATAATAAACCCCACAGTGAATGATAAAATGACATTTACAAATTCTGACTTTCTGAATGTTTTTTTACAAAATTGGCACTGAGATGATGGATAAATCACCCGCCATAAAACATCTGGGATTAATCGTTTAAAAGGATCTAAATCTGCTCCAGCCGATGTCATGGCAAAACCTTTGATTACCTTGAAAATGAGCAGGAATGGGTCACAAGTCAGTGTTTTCCTTCTCATGCTAGCCTAACTACAACATTTTCAGAGGACCCCAATGGATTTCACTGTATACACTTAGCTAAATAGCACAGCTTTGTGCAAGCTTTGGTGTTTGTCTCTTCACACTGCGTTGGTTTGGACCCCGTGAGTGACTCCAGAAGAGCAAAGCATAATGAAGTGAAGTTGAATTCTGGCAATAAAACCAATTCTATGATATGACCTTGGGTATAATACAATTTCATTTTTGATTAACTGAGCTTTTTCGCTCAATGCAGGATGGTCTTTTGTAGGATGTGACAAAAGGAGAATGCGAAGATACCCCCTGAACTTTTAGTGTATGAAGTTCAATATTTTAATGACAGAACCCCCACATTAACAGCCAGAATTTCAAACCATGCATTGATATGGGAGATGAGGTAGAGTAAGCATATAAACAGTTGTAATCCCAGCCTTCATTCCTATATAACCAAGTTCTCTGTTTCTCTTGACCTCAATTCAGGAATCATCCATGATCTTTAATCTCTTTTGTTGCACCTGTTCCTTCAGTCATACCTGGAGCTGACTGAACAAGCAATTTATCAGATCTGTTGAGGGGATTTTTTTCAGAAGAGTTCAGTGACTCAGAAGCCAGAGAGTAATTTCTAAAAGAGACCCAAGCATTTAGGAATCTAATTCAGGACCTCATGACTCTGGTCTTTAAGTGCTCATGTCACATTTAGAAACAGGACTTATACTTTTACTCCATTTTGTTTCTCACTTCATGGTAGCACTTGAGTGCAAAGCTTACTTTTTATTAATTTGTCTGGTTTTCATAATTTATTGACATCCATGCCTTTAATTGCTATAAAATTGGAGGGGGTGTTATGAACTGTCCATGTATGTTATGCCTTTGAGATTCTCACTTGCTGTATCTGTGTTTAGTCACCTCATTTCTGTGATATGGCTTTTAAAATCCTTTGAAATGAGAGCAAGTTCCAGCAGAAATCACTAGGGTCTGTATTTCCCAGATAGAGAATTGGGAGCATTTGACAGAAAGAGAGAAACATTTAAAAAAATACAGGTGAAAGTAATGGTAATAAAATATTTTCCTGTTGTCTTTTCATGTCTTCCTGTTGTCTGGTTTCCTGAAATCTAGTTTTAAAATACCTGAGCTCCTTACAGGCGAAGGGAGAGAGGAAGATAGAAGCCTGATTTATTGGCTGTCTATCAAAATTTACTTTTAGTTTTGCCTTACTGTATTTCCAATGACTAATTGGCCACCCTAAATATAGGATGGCCAGGTAGGCACTTTTGGCATCTATACACTTGCTTGTCTGATAAAGATGAAGTTCATGGCTAAATGTTCTTCCTTGTGTGCTTATATCAGATGTACTCAATCAAAAATTTCCACCTAAGGTCTCAATAATAATAATAATAATAATAATAATAATAATGTAAAATAAAAATACAGTCAAAAGGTGACCAAGAGATAACCCAAACATTCCAGATCCAAGTTTGACTTCACAAGTCTCTGAGTTATGACAGTTCTACCATTTCTGTAGTTTGAGCTTTATCCCTTTTTCTCTTTCTATCAATGAGAAAGCACTTCTCCCTCTTTCTTACTATCACCCTATTGACGAAATCCTGTGGGTTCTATATCCCCACAGACTTTCAATTGCTCCACAGACCTTCAACTCATCCATTAAAAAAGCAAGAAATATTTAAAAAGTGCAAATAGTAGATATATTTACTTTGAGATTTTGTCCCTTTTGGTTTTTCTATCTACTTTTTCCATTTCTCTTTCTTTTCTACCTCTCCACTGAAAACTTCTCTTTCTCCTTTGCATTCTGATGTTTCCCATCCTTTTTATTACATTTAGCTGGCACTGATTTCAGTTCAGTTCTTCACAAGTTCATTCTGCACCCATTTAATGCCATTAGCCCTCCTAGGACAGAATACAGATGCAAACTCCAGTCAGCTCCTCTTTCCTCATTCCTTTAGAGCAGTTCCTTCCTTCCTTGACTCCCTTTTCCACATCTCATCACATCTGCCCTCCCACTACTCTGCTTCTTCCCATTTCTCTTTCTTCCAACATGACGTATTCTTTAATTTTTATCTCTGCTTCCTGCTTCTTATTACTAACCATCTTCCTGAAATACTTACTCAGGAAACAGCAAAAGGATGACAAAACTTGATGGAAGCAGCATGCTAAAATAAATAAATTAATAAATATATATCTATCAGACAATGAATTGCAAGATGGATTTAATTTCCATTTTCTATCCATCTGTGTGAACCAATTGAATTTTTTTGGACTACTGCTCTTGTGGTATTTATATTACATAGTATGAGTTTCAATAAGGCCAAATGCCAGGTGCTGCACTTGGGCCACAACAACCCCCAGCAGCGCTACAGGCTTGGGGAGGAGTGGCTGGAGAGCTGCCAGTCAGAGAGGGACCTGGGGGTGTTGATTGACAGCTGGCTGAACGTGAGCCAGCAGTGTGCCCAGGTGGCCAAGAAGGCCAATGGCATCCTGGCTTGTATCAGCAATAGCGTGGCCAGCAGGGACAGGGAAGGGATCTTACCCCTGTACTCGGCACTGGTGAGGCCACACCTCGATGACTGTGTTCAGTTTTGGGCCCCTCACTACAAAAAGGACATTGAACTACTCAAGTGTGTCCAAAGAAGGGCAATGAAGCTGGTGAAGGGTCTGGAGGACAGGTCTTATGAGGAGTGGCTGAGGGAACTGGGGTTGTTTAGTCTGGAGGAGGCTGAGGGGAGACCTCATCGCCCTCTACAGCTACCTGAAAGGAGGTTGCAGAGAGCTGGGGATAAGCCTCTTTAACCAAGTAACAAGTGATAGGACAAGAGGTAATGGCCTCAAGTTGCGCCAGGGAAGGTTTAGACTAGATATTATCACAGAATCACCAAATTGTTCAGGTTGGAAAAGACCCTTGGGATCATCAAGTCCAACCATCAGCCCTACTCTACAAAGTTCTCCCCTACACCATATCCCCCAACACCTCATCTAAACGACCCTTAAACACATCCAGGGATGGCGGGTGACTCCACCACCTTCCTGGGCAGCCTATTCCACTGTCTGACCACTCTTTCTGTGAAAAAATTTTTCTTAATGTCCAGTCTAAACCTCTCCTGTTGCAGTTTAAAGCCATTCCCTCTTGTTCTGTCACTAATCACCTGTGAGAAGAGACCAGCATCAACCTCTCTACAATGTCCTCTCAGGTAGTTGTAGAGAGTGATGAACCCACAAGGAATGGTATCAGAGACCAAAACTTCACCCACATCCTTCAGTTCCCACACAGAAATGCTTCGTCTGCAGCCGTGCTTCCCTTAGAACTCCCCCTCAAGGGCCTCCCCTCAAAGCTTCTGTCTGCAAAGCTCATGCACGAGTGTCCTTACTCGTGGAAGGAATTAGGAAGCATTTCTTTCCAGAACAGGTTTTTAGGTGTTGAAATGGGCTGCCCAGGGCAGTGGTGGAGTCCCCATCCCTGGAGGTGTTTAAGAATAGAGTCGACATAGCACTTAGGGATATGGTGTAGTTGGGAACTGTTAGTATTAGGTTAATGGTTGGACTAGATGATCTTCAAGGTCTTTTCCAACCTAGATGATTCTGTGATTCTGTGAAATGCAGAAGAGAATAGTACATACAGTCATCAGGCTTTGTTAGTTATATAGCTGTTGCAGTACTGTCTCGAATGGACCGTGCTCAAGGAAATGTAATGCTGAAGGATCAAAATTCTTTGATAGTTGGTAAATTTATTTGTTCAACATTTGCATGCTTCCGCCTCACCAAGTAGTTTCTTTATTGTGTGCTATGCTGTTACCAAATTGTTTCCATTTGTAACTTACTCATATGAGGCAAAATCTTTAAATATATTTGACAAGACAACTTCTTTAGTAAAGTCGTTAAGATAAGAGACCTCTGTAGGAGTAGAAGTTATTCAGATTATACACAAAATCTTTTGTCTATGTGTACCATTATTTTTCTCTTCTCTACATCTCCTTCCTTCCCTTCTTTTCCCTCACCTCCTTTTTGTTTTGGAGGGAGCAGGGTATATGGAGGGGTGGAGGGAGATGTTAGTTCAACTAAGTGCAATACAATGCAACAACCCAACGCATTGCCACAAGTAATGTATGCCTCTGTCAGTGTCCAATGCAGTTCCACTCATGGGGTTATACAACACTGAAAATGGAAATGTAGCCTAAGGAAAAGTTTTGCATTCTGAGCTCAGAAGTAATCTCAGAGACAGTGGATATTAAAAAGACAATAGGAAAAGATAAACAAAAGCAGAAGGCATGAAGTCACTGGGCAGCCTATCTAGCAGAAATAGGTAAGTTAAAAAGCTAAACATAATGCCTGAAGGCAGAAAGAGCAATGCTGCTGCCATTATCTTACTGATTTCTTTGTGTTGTGATACAGGCTAGCAGCTTTTGTTGTGTTTAGAGCTGTTAAAGAAAAAGGAAAAGGAAAAAGAATAGAGGATTGAAAAGACCTTTTTTTTCCTTTTTTTAGTCTGAAAAAAAGTGAAAAAACAGACCACAGATATAGGGAAAAGAGTGGTTTTCCTCCTCTTATTCTGTGTTTGAGTAATACACATTTATGTAACCTGAACTAAAGTTCTCCAAATCTGCTCTGTGGAGAAGGGATCATAGCTTCATGTTAAGTTTTCCAGCTTAAAAGAAATGTTAATTTCCAAGATGGGCAGAAAACTGTTGATTAGATATTACCTTTCTAGATTTTGGCTTGCTGGATAGGACTGTTTTTCTAGATTACAAACTATTTGTAGGATATACTTTTCTTCCACTTGTCCCATTAAAGAATGAGTATTCAAATAGCCACTGAAAGAGTAATAAGTAACAATAAAAACAATCTTGTGTTCCACAGATTTACTGGGAGGATTGCCCATATTGCCTATCTTACTGGCAGACTAATTCCTACCAGTGAAATATTTATAGTGAATGTAATATAAAAATAAATATGCAATATATATTAAAGATTTATCAAAGAAACCAGCATGCACATTTACAGCATATAACAGTATGTGAGATGCAGCTGAATCTCTCTGTATTTGGAACAGGTACTATCTCAGATGTACAATAATTTTTAGTATGTGTTGTCTTTTCCAATGGCTACCTACATAAGTCTGATTTCTCTCATGTCAACACTCTGTACACATTGAACCCACCATCTGTAAAATGGCAATTTGAAAGGCACTTCCTCCAGCTATGCTAACGGAAGAGGTGCTACCAAATTCATTACTGGCATAAATCTGTTGCAGATAGCAGGAGCCTGACTGACCTAGTAGTTGAAAGTGAGTACAAGCATGCAAACAGTGGGAACAAGCCAATCTGACAAAATGTGGCACAGTGTAGGGGCTGAAGAGTGCTTAAGACATCAGCCTCTTTTAAATGTTTGCCAAGAGTCTGGATACAGAACATAAGTTACAGCTTACTGAGTTCATAACAGACCGGTTTAATTTTGCTTCTAGCTCTCTGTTGCTTCTGAATGGCTCTTGCAACTTGTGGCAGTTCAGAGCTCAGGCACTGAACAAGGCTGAATGATCCTGTGTTTAGCTATATTTGTTTTCAGCAGGTCTGAGGCTTGGACCTATGTGACATTTCCTCACAGCTCAGCAGCCCCCTGAGACGTGTATTCAGGTTCACCCATGATAGCTGTGATAACAAGTGACTGCAGTAACAGGTATGAAGGCTTGAAACAGCCTTAGTAATGAGGCATGAAAAGAGTTGTGTCAATAATTCTAAACAAACAGGCACTATTGTGCAGGATACTGATACACAATTATAATCAGCTTATTCAAGGATTGGCAGTATTCATCATGTTGTTAATATTGTAAATTTGTACTGTCATAGATAGGAGTCATACAGCTTAGGGCCTTGTACCTTCACCTATTGTTTTCCCTGCGTTATGATAAATTTTCAGCAACACTTGATTAGAACTGCCAATTTGTTGGGTATAAAGAAAATCTCTTGACACTACCAGGACTAATTACATTGTCCTTGCCAAAGGGGTAGTTGAATAATTGCATGCGATTATTTCACAGCTATGGTGCTTTTCATGTCAGTGGCAATGCAATGAAGATTGATTCCCTTTAATTAATCATTCAAAAATAACCCCTTGTATCATTCCTCAAATAGGAACAAACATATTCCTACATCTTTCTTCCAAAAGGCTCCTGGATGCAATTGGTTCCCTGATGAGATAGCATTGCAGTGGATGTGTGTGTGTCCTAGATGGGAGGGCCTGTTTCATAATTATTTGGTGATCCTACTCTCCTTCTTCTTGTTCCTGAACATGTTTTATAATTTCGATAGTCACAAGCAGAAGAACATAACAGAAAAACCTAACATTTACTAATTGAACTCCAGACAGTCTCTACTACCTCCCCGTCCTTTTGAATCAAATGGTCTATGCACTCATGCAGTATTACATGGTAATATTTATTTTTGCAAAATATCTTGTCTTCATAAAATAGAAGTCATATAGTGCAGAGGTAAAAACCATGGATTTGGGTACAAAATTCTCATTTATTTCTAACTAAGATTTTACATAATCTGAATAAATCTAATTGTTAAATAAACAATGAACATGTTTTTTATTTAATTATAATATATTTGTGTATCTTATGACTCATAAAAATGGGGAGAAGGAGGCTGATACACAAAGCTACGCAATATCATACATATACATGAATTTGAGTTGTTCTAACACATTTTGTAAATCAAGATTTGGAAAAAAAAAGTTTAACACTTTCACCACATTATAATATTAAAGTGTCTGTTTGCATCAAAACCTACACACAGCTTGCTTCTATAGTTCTTCTAATCAAAGGTTTATGTTTATGCATAATTAAAATAGACTACAACAACTAGGCTGCTATATAACTACAGGACATGCATAAAAGTCTTTATGCACCTAAGATATCAAACCCAAATCATTGTTTGTATTGTTTTATTTTACTGCCTATGTGTATTGGATACTATTCAGCACATGGCCTGCAAGTGTACTCAGTGACAATGACTCCTGTATGATGGAGGATATGAGGAGAGGAAGAAAAGTGAGTTGTGGGTTTGCAAAGTTGCAGCCATTTGATTTAGTGGGAGCTGCTGGGATAAGGATGTAAACGCTGGCCAAATAAGTTTCAGATTCTAGAAGATACCACTTATGGAGGAATACAGCAAAGTGGGATTTAAAATGGCTCCATTGCCAAATACAGTCTATATAACAATATAGTCACAGACAAGTCTCCAAACTGCAACTGAAAGTGCAAAATGAACCTCTTTTATCTGTCCTGGTGAAGGTCTCTAACAGACCGGGTGAATTTAGCAGGCCAAGAACAAATGTCTGCACCTATGTGCACATTCTTCTCTCAATCATTGTCTAGTAAAGGCTAGGTTAGCTAAGGGTGATTTTCAGTGTAATGAAATATAAATGCAGAGGAGTTTGGAAACTTGGAAACATCTATTCCCTGAGTTCTGCTCAGGATCCCACAAGTCCAGCTCAACATCTCTGCACACCACACCATGAAGACACCATCCAGAAGGGATTCCTTTTTAATACCTCCATTCTCTGTCAGAAGTTAAATGTATCTCCTGCTTTAAACAAAGAAGTAAGAATCTATGCATTTAGGAACAGTAAGGAGAAAAATTTAGCCACAATAGAAAGTGCTAAATTTGTTATTGAAAAGAAATGCTTGGATATTATCTATGTCATGGCAGAAAAGAAAATAATGTTTTACCACCATTCTTCAGTTTACCAAACCATCTCTCTAGGAGACCTATTTAGTAGAAGGAAGATCACAAAAGACAGGTAACAGTGAATGTAGATGTTATGAACTCCTCTGGGGTCTAAGAAGCTGAACCATCTATTTCATTCTTGCAAAAGCTAGTTTCTCTATATGCTGATTGCACACTCATTCTTTAATCTTTATATGTTTAAAGTTTAAAAAAAACCCATGACCTAAAATTTCTCCTGTAAATTGTTGAACATTTGCAACAGATACAGAAAATCACAGTTGGAAATCTGCTAACACTATGAAAAAGTAAATTGGAGCCACGGCAGGAAATAAACTTTATATGTAAGGATTCATTCTCACCAGAATGCAAGAACACATATTGTATTAAAAGACATTATACTGCCTGTAAACTCTTTGTTTAGAATAGGACCTCGGGTTGGCTAATACATCTGCAACAATTAGTATTAAATACTCTCATTTTATGAACCAGAACTACATATTTTCAACTGGATTTCCTGGGGAATGGTGCCTATGAATACCAGAATTGTTGATTAGGTCAAAATAGAAAGCTTTTTTTTCAGCTTGTTACACAAAGGACTGTCATGGTACAAGATCCTATTTTTTGTATTTCTGCCAAACAGTCTTGAGGTACAATGAAAGCATAAGCAGTTCCATTTAATTAGGTATACTTTTTTGATGAAAAAGAATGAACCTCCCTACAGCTGCTGTGTTTCTTTCAGCAGCATGTTATCAAGACTAACAAGGCAATAGCCTCAATATAGTGATCTCAGATCATATATATATATAAGCTGATGAAAATGTCTCTGCAAATTTTTATTTGCGTACAAAGCTCCAAACTGTATTTGCTTTGTTCTTGATTACCAAGATTGCTAGTGCAGTTTTAATACTAAAAGCCCAGGTTTGTGAGAAAATATTTACAGATGTGTAAGCCAAAGCATTGTAGTAAAAATTTCATCCATTGTTGTAAAATGAAAAACAGCAGATGAAGCTATGCGAGAAGAGTTCTCCCTGCTTTACATGTTGTTTACATGATATTATTAAAATGTTTATTACCATAGAATGTGAGTGCTTCATGGTCCCTGTTATAGTTATTCTCATCACTAGCATAAACAAGAGGTAAGTGCCATTTTCCATATTGTACAGCCGGCGACCTGTTGATGAAGAAGAGAAATAAGTTGCTTTGGGTCACTTAGTAAAGCTACTGCAGTTCAGGGCCTTATGCACAGGTAATCCAAGCCCTGGACCAGTGCTGCAGCTTTTGATCTGAGCAGTAAAGGTAGAATTCTTTTGATATGAAAGTCTGTCAGTTAGCTAGAAAAGGCCCTTTTCTTTCACTTCCCGGTCTCACAGATTCTGGAGGTTTTGCCTGTTAGTGGCCCAAAATCCACAGAAGACACAGTGAGCACCTCTAGCCATGCTATTCTGTCCCATGTGGACAACAAAGTCTCCTGGGCATAGGAAATGGCTGAAATGCATCCACTTTGTCTCTTAATGATGTTTTAACAAACTAGGTGCCCATTTATCATGTGGCTGTTGTGCTGTAGCAAGTGCTACTGGGGCTCTGAGTATGCTGAGCTTTTCCAGCAGAGGTTAGGCATCTCTCCATTTCATCTACAGATCATGACACAGAATAGCAGGAGCCAAATGTTTACTTCTGCAGGTTGGGATGCTTTTCTACATGGTCACTTAACTGCATTAGACATCTAAGAAAGTTTCAGGGCAAATGAGAAAATGCATAGTGAATTAACATAAAAAATGGATATTCTTAATCACTTCTTTGGACTAAGATCCCTCTTAATTTTTCCTAAGATGGATCATAGGTGTCAAAACAGTTGCACTAGAGTGGAAGAAAAAGAGATTTAAAAAGCTGGCTATGCTTTCTCTGATCAACCTTGTATCTGCTTTTATTAAGAGAATGACAGAAAATAAAATTCTTCCACATTCTCCATTAAAGGGAACTTGGCAGATGTTGCTGAAAGGTATTTTGAAGTCAATTAGATCAACATTTTCCTTTAGAAAGAACAGTGTACATGTCTGATAATGACATAAAATATCTAGCTTTCAACCCTGTATTTACCACACTGTGCCAAGTTCTGAATGTGATATACCTATTAGCTTTTGGTACTTGACTTGGAATGACTCCCAAGCAAGGTCTGTTTCTGACCTTGCCAAAGTAGTGTGCCTCTGCTGACTTCAGTGAAATTATTCCTGGTTTACACTGGCAAGCGAGGTCAGAATCAAGACAGCAATTCAAGTGAAAAATGTAAAAGATGCCTGAGATGAGGCCTGTCTTTGGTTGTGGTCTGTATTGTGGGCCAACCATTTTATTAGAAAGGTAAATATATATATGTTATGGGCTTGAAGATACAGCTGGGTTACGCAGGTATAGCCAGCTGTCTGTGTTGTGGAAAGATTGTACCTGTTTTACTTGGTTGGATTTGAAGCACTGAATGCACAACACTTATTTTCTGGAAGCTGGAAGGAAATTCTGCCTGATGTGACATGTCATTTGAAACAAGCAGACAGCATTTCTTTGCTACGTTGTGTCCCTGGGTCAGTCAAATTACTGGCAAGATAAAATTTGTTTTACAATTAGATTTTAATTGACCTTTTTTTGTTTCTAATTTCAAAGTTTTTGTTTTAAAGTAGTTAAAGGTAAATAAGAAGCAGTGAGAGAGAGATAAATATAAATTTGTAGGAGTAATCAAACTGGCTACAAATCTCTCTCAAATTACAGAATAATGAAGCAATGGGATAAAATTATAATAGTAACTGTTTTTTTAGTAAAAAGACATATAGCATTTTGATTACTAGACCACAAAATCCTGGCTGCTGCAATAAACCCTTTAAGTAGAACTTGGTGTAAACAACGTAATGTCACAAGCAAAGGCATTCTGAAAGGCCATCCAGTCATTTTGTGATGGATATATTAGAATTGTCTTAATGAAGAAAGAACTGATCTTGGAGAAATTGCTACAGTTCTGAGATATTTATACAAGAAATCCTTTAAAAACCAGCTGTCTCAGTAATAGGTTTGAAAACACTCCAAGGTTTTGCAGGCAGGGTATCTGAAGTCAGTTTCTATGACTGGTTTGGGAATCGTCAAATCAAATGCTCATAATTATACTCCAAATGTGATGTCTAAGACAACACAGGTGTAGAACTGCAAACCAAGTTTTGCAAATATAGTTTGTCACCTCTACTAAGTTACCTGCCCTCAAGATTCAACTTTCAGAGTCCTGGACCAAAGGTGCAATAGATGGCATTTAACAGAAAGTGGTTAAAAAATGCCCAAGTTTGCATCAGCAAGAGCAGACACACCTATGAGAGGCAATGCAGCCTATCTAGAGATTTTAGCTCAGACATGGGTGCAATAATCTTAAATTACCTCTGCACCATGTCTGCTGCTAGGTTCTGTCTCTTGACACAGGTTGTTACCTTGGGTGTAGCATCATGCTGGTGACCTTCTGATACTGCCAATTCCTGAGCTCCAAGAATGCTGGAGGTGAAGCTAAAATACAGTCTTTCCAAGGCAAGGATATATTCCCTTTTTTGAAGAAGAGCAGACTAGACCAGAAAATGTTTAGTGATTATCCTGAGATTTCACAGTGGCACAGATGTAGTGGCTCCCACTATTGGCTCTCCATTCTTCCCATTAGGTTCTATTAAAATATTTACAATAGGAACTCATGACACAAAACTGTCATTGTCAAAAAGGACTTAGTCACAACATCACAAGTCTGAATGTGACACTGTACCTAGCAAGTGATTTTCACCACATGAATTCTCACATTACTACACTGAGCAAAAATGCCATTTACAGATGAGCATTTTTTCCATGTGGAGAAAGAATCAGAGAATTGGTAAAATGGAAATACTCTGAGCAGATGAAAAATTGTATATAAAGACATGAACAATGAGAACATTGCAGCAGCTGTACTTATACAACGGTTTTGTAAGATGACTACAAAAAAGAAAATAAGCTGAACATGTGAAAATCTTATTTGGGATCAATAAAAGCTTGATGTATATTTAACAGAGCATTGTTTCCCAGTTTAAAAGGAAAACATCTGACAGAAATTCTTCCATAGATCGTCTGTCATCTAACTATTAAAATCTTAAGATACAATTAAAGATTAAGAAATATTACTTTATGCTGCATGGTTAAAATTACACGATTTCTGGCAAAGGGTATAATCATGAAATTCCCCATCTGCATTTATCCAACAATTTAAAATTAGAATCCAGCACTACATATTGATCTCCTATTGATAGATATCATCTATGTTCTAATAAAGTGACAGTCTTTCAAAAATATACCAACAGAAACCTTTATATGACATGTGTTAAACATATTTTATTTAACACCAGAGAGAATTTGCATTTCATCTCTTAGTCTTTTATGAAGCTGCTGTAAATGATTCAGCCTGGCTTTTAGATTTCAGAGTAATTTCATTTCAATTTGAGATCACTCTTGTATAATTCCTAGGTTTTTTTCAAGTACATGTAGACTACTGACACTTAGCGTGTGGAATAACATGTCAAAAATGTGGGACACTTAAATTCATGGTTTGTGGATTTAGTAAAGGTGCAAAATAAGGTGTTTGAAGCATGCTAAAATCACAGCAAAATGTAAGTGAAACCTAATAGTAAAATGTAAATGAAGCTTAATTGTTCACCATGCACTTGTATTTGAAATCCTGCTGTGTAATGCACAGCAGAACCTTTTCAGGATATGTCAGAGCTCCAAAACAAAGCCCAAGACACTTTCAAATACCTTGATTGTTCATGAGCCAAGTGTGGGAGAGCTTTTCAGATGCAGACATTAGTCTTCTCTATTAGAAGTCTGAAAAGAATCATCCTAGAAAACACAGGAAACATTAATTATGAAAAAGCCACCAAGTATTAAAATGCATTTTAATTTGTCACCCAGAAAATAACTAAATAGTGTACTTTTGTTGTACGTTTTAATGGCTCAAAAATTATGTTTTATTTTTGTTTCAAGGGGAAAACCAGCTTCCTATCATTAGTTGGACAAGCTTTCATTTAAAATACAGTCCACTTCAGTGGAATATTTACTTCAAATTCCTATACAAAGCCTGAAAAACAACTAAAGTGCCAAAACAGTAAATCAACTAAGTCACCAACAATTGCTCTAGCATAGTGACAAGCTGGCTTCAAAATTACTTCAGCCCACACTAAAAGATGTTTTCTTAAAAACTATTTGAAGCTAAGTGTTGTGATACAGAGGGACCAGGCTTTTTTCTTCTCCCATCATTAGTATTCAATATAAGTTAGGTGTTCTCTTCTGAGCATATTACATTTTTTAAAACTAGCTCTAACATCTAGCCAAAAATATTTAATTTTCCATCAGCTAAAGGAATATCTGCATATGCTAAACTCCTGCCTCTGTTCTTAAATTTGCATAAGCTACATTTAGACAAAACAAATGTCCTTTTAAATAACACAGCACTTCAGCAGTAAATTACCAACTTCAAATTCTGCTCTCAGTTATGATTGGAGTTAATCTCAGTGTCTGTGCATTTGACAGGGAACATGGTCCTGGTTCTGCCTGTTACCAGGAGCTGTTCTTGCAGTAGTCGTGTAACTCACTTTCTAGTGCAGCTGTTTCTTGCTTTTATCAGTATGAGAAAAATCTATGTTGAATACATTGTCTTTTTTGTGACACCCCATTTCAATGTAAAACAGATGAAGTTTTTATAAAACATATAATAATTACAAAAGATCACATAAGACCTAAGATTGCAAGATTCTATAGTTTTATTTCAGTGAACTAGTGTTTCTTGGCATGATTGCTTAACCAGACAAAAACTGGGTATTCTCTGTGTCAGCTCCAGAATAGTGAAAGAAAATTTAGCAACACGGTTGCTACTACACTCTGTTCTCTTGTTGAATAAAAGATTAACTCTGTGACTGTTAAGACACCAAATACTTCATGTCTTCCCATCTTTGTTTTATGCAAGCTTTCCCAAATACCTGAATCTTCAGGAATTGCCTGGTACATCCCAGTAAACGTAATAGATGAGACAGGGGGACCATATGATACAGGTTCTGTGTGCCTAAGACAACCTAGTATCAACAGCGGTGTAACGTTTTGAGGTTATACAGAGGTATACATCAGTGTACTCAGTAGAAGTCTGACAATGAAGGAGAGCTGTTAATGAATTTATATGAGTCAATGGCTTAAACATCTATTTTCATCCTCATGCTTGATGAGGCTGCGGTTTTGTATAACTGTATGTTTCTCTATGTCATAGAACCCTGATAGAGGAAGGAGAATGTGTTACTCCTAGAAGTAACAAGAAGGCTGAGTTTTACTTCACTTTTAAGCTTCAGCTGCAAATCTCCCAGAAACCCTCCTTATTTCGCATCTGCCTGACATGCAGATTAGGACTGAGTTCTCTCCATTCAGTCAGAACTTGTACTTTGTTATGGGTCATGACATAATGTGATTTCACGAATGTAAGAATGAGGCACATATCATTGTAGTGCAAATGAAATATTGGAGTAAACTCATATCTGTGGAAATGGTGAATGTAATATGGAATGCTGTGTTTCTGTTGCCATATTCATTGCTATCTAGCCAGGTGTACATTCAAAAACCGTAACTGGAAAACTTGACCAGATTGTTGCTTACAGTCCCTCTTCTTTTTATTAGGAGAAAAGGACGTTACAACATATTTAGCTGAATCAGAGCTTCAGTCTACACAGTGGAAGATGCAGCTTTTCAATCTTTTGAATGGGCACTAAGCCCTCACTGAAGACCCTGTGTTCCCACTTCTCTGCTGTCACTGAGCACTGTGGCCAGTGAGAGGGCAGACCTCAGGATTTTGTCATTACATATTTTTCCCTCCTGTCCTGGGCAAAATATTCTCAGCTCAGAGAGTTTTTACTTAATTTAGTTTAATGCCCATTACCACAAATGCCTAATAACTGATTCAGGCATTGAGAAAAAAAAATGTAAACAAGTAAATCAACACTTCCATGGACTGTGGAGAAGAAGGAAGAAAAGTGTTAAGTCAGGAACCTTTCCCACGTCCCCATTCCTGTTCCCCCACTCAGGCGAGGGGCAGCCTCACAAGTTGGAGTCAAGTGCATAATGGTTCCTGTGTATACCTCTGTGCATACTGGTCTCTTGCGGCTTCACCTTCTTTTTTTTCTGGTTTTCCCCTGCTCCAGTGTGGGACACCCACAGGCTGCAGTTCTCTCAGGAGTGTCCTTTTGCTGATGTGGGTCCCCATATGGCCATGGTTCCTCACAGTTGTCTCTGTCCTGGCAGGGCACTCCTTTGACATGAAGGGCCTCCTTCCAAGACTCTCCACCACCTTTTCAGCAGTCCCCCCAGCAGCATGCCTTCAGTCACATGTCTCCAAGAGGGTCTTCCTCCCCATGTTTCCTCCCCTCATGACTGTGGATATCCATTAAATACATCTGAGCCATGGCACTAGGGCTGTAACTTCAGGGGACAAGGGGACACTTCTGCCGCTTCTGGCAAAACCAGCTGCAACTGACACAGCCTCCACAGCCGCCCTGCTGTCCCACCACCCAGATCTGCCAGGATCGGCAGCACATTTCTTACCTATCATTCTCTTTGATACAAGAGTCATTCTGAGATTCTGAGGATTTCAGAGGATGGGAGGGAATTAAATCTATTTGACGTTGAAGGTAAAGTAGTGGTCAGGCCTGACATTAAAGAATTTCCTTCTTCTCTCTGGGGCAGGTACAAGACAAAGAGATGCCAGGTTAAGCCTCACCATGTCTCTGAGCTGAAGCCAGACCGTGAAAGACCACCCTTCACAGACGTGAATGTGAGTGCAAGTTTGGTCTCCAAACCAACAGCAGAGAGTGCGTTGTTTTCCCCAGGAAATGGTGAGACATCATCAAATCCCTTCAGATGAGGGTCTGTAACAGACTTCCAAAGCAAAATGGGTTGAGACCTGTGTCCCTTCAGTCACAGCTCTGTCAACTCAGGGCTTTCTTTCCTATGCCATTTGTTTCCACCTGGAGGATTCATTTTCCCTCCTCCAGCTCCTATGTGTTCTGTGTTTATCCAAATAAAGAACATGAAGTTCTCACAGTTCAACTACCCTCATGTCCAGATGCCAGATGCACTCCTGCTGCTGCTTATAACTACCCACTTCATGCTAGGCATTATTCAAAATCTTTTACCATTTGTGTTTCAAGGGCAATTAATTTTTATTATTGTTATAGCACTTTTTTTTTTTCCTTATGTTTTGTCACCTGGGTATGAGACAGAGGGCTCTGTATCTTCTAGGATATTCTCACTACAACTACTCTTTACTTAATGACCTATATAGTTGTAACTATAGCGGTACCTTCTGAAAGTGGTCAGTGAAATCCTCTGTCAATAACACTAACTACAGCTTAAGCACCTGTGCTTTTGCTTCCGTGCTGTACCTACACCATAAAACACCCTATAACCTGTGTCACTGGAAGAATTAGAGTTTTCTCATTTCATTAGTGTTGTGCTTCTACTATATTTCAGTAATGTGACAATGTATATGGCAAAAATACTGTTTTAAGGATTGTACACAAGCAGTTTTTTAATTGCACTAATTATCAAGAGGTTTTTTCATTTTAACATATATTTTCATATTAATACCAAATCATTCATGTGCTAACAAATGCAATCACTTTGACTGTGTACTAATTACTGCTTCTGATCCATTCTTCTCTGTTCTCAGAAGTTTCAGGCATCCAATCAGAATACAGAAACAATACATAAACACTCAGGTAATTAATTACAGATCACAAATAATGAACAACAAGTGAACAGTGTCTAAATAATCCATTGATTTAAAATAGTCCATCCAGACTATTCATCTGATCTTTATAAATAAGGCAAACATAAAAATCAGGCCTGTGTCACAACAAATTTGAGTAAGATAAAGGACTACATTTTTCAGTTCATTTATTTGTGAAGAATGACTCAGGCATAGTGCAGACCTTGTCAGAAAGGATTAGTTTCTTCAGTTCTCTGACTTCTGAAGAATACATACACAGAATCTTCTGGAGAACAACCAGGAAAGAGATCTGGGAGTTTGAGTTGCTGGCAAGTTGAATATGAGCCAACAGCTAAAACGGTCAACCATGTCCTGGGGTGCCTCAAGCACAGCATAGCTAACAGATAGAGGGAGGTGGTTGTCCCACTCTACACTACACTGGTGTGGCCCCACTTTGAGTACTTTGTGCAGTTTTGGGCACCTCAGTATAAGAAGGACATCAGACTATGGGACTGTATCCAGTGGAGGGCAACAAAGATGGTGAAAGACCTTGAGGGCAAGACTTACGAAGAGCAGCTGAGGTCACTTGTCTTGTTCAGTTTGGAGAAGAGAAGGTTGAGGGGTGGCCTCGTTACAGTCTACAACTTCCTTAAGGGGGCAGCAGTGGGGGAGGTGCTGATCTCTCTCTGTCAAGGGAATTTCAGTTTGGACATTAGAAAAGGGTCTTCACTGAGACGGTGGTCAGTCACTGAAACAGGTTCCCGAGGGAAGTGATCACAGCACCAAGCCTGTCAGAGTTCCAGGAGCATCTGGATGATGCTTTTAGTCATATGGTTTAGTTTTAGGTAGTCTTACGAGGAGCAGGAAGTTGGACTTGATGATCCTTATGGGTCCCTTCCAGTTTGAGATATTCTATGATTCTATGATTTTAAAGCTTAATATGATAAGCACTATTCTTTCATAAACTGTGTAGGACTCAATAATTTAATAGCTTATACATATACTCATACACATGTATGTGAACATGCTCCCAAACCAGAAAAGTCATTTTTGCATGTGCTTAATTATAAACATATGAGTGGTCCATTGATTTGAATAGGACTACTCACATACTTAAATTTAAGTATCTGTTTAAGTGCTATACTTAGGACTGAAGACATAGAAATGAGGATAAAACCCACAGAGTTTCATTTAGTCCCTACTGAAGCCAGTCAGACTCTTGCCACAGCCTATGGTGAGAGCTGGATCAGACCCAACCCTGGATGAAGTGCTCAGCATGAGAAAGCCACTGAAATGTGTAAGGCATTTGTAACTAAAAACATATCTGAAGGAAAGCAACATTTCCTGACATATAAGCATGAGATTGTGCTCAATCTGTGACACTGAAATGGTATTATCTATATTCCTGCATTATCTAAGAGGAAAAAACTAGCAACCACCATGGGAGTGAGGTCTCTGAGGTTATGTGTAAGAGAGAAAAACTTTAAAAATGAGACTATATATTGCATTTACGAGGCAACAGTAACAAACCAAAGCCACTTTTCCTTAGATCATACTGCACCAAATGCATGTCTGTGGTGTTTTGTTTAGCTTTCTTTTTCTGCCAGCTGAGCGATTTTTGAGCTATTCCTGAATACTTAACAATACGACATTCAAGTGCTAAATGTGAAGTCATATTTTTCAAGCGTAACACCCTCAGGTAGCTGTCAGCAGTCTCTGGAAGACAAAATGATTTTGCAGTCTACTCCTCGAGGACTATCTAATAAACAAATTGGATATTTCTGTGGGTTTGTTTTTTGCCTCCTGGCTACTAGGGATGACCGTATTCTTACCGTCTTATCATTGTTCATACAATGAAACAATCTAGAAATTTTTTTTTTTTTAAAAAAAAGGTGTTTATATGGAATACATAAACGAGGGCTCTTCTTTGTCTTTCTTCAAAAACCATCTTCCCTCACTCTTATCTTCATACTTAATCCTTCCTTGTCTTGTCTGGAGAGTTGTTTGTCAAAGTTTTATCATCTGGCACTTGAAGCCCTTCAGGGCAACTGTGAGCCATGAGGTGGGCTATTTTCCTTGAGCTATATTATCAACTAAAAGAAAATGGAGAATAAATCCTGATTCAGGACTAATTCTAAACAACAGCAAAATTGCCTAAATTGATGTGCAGCTTTTATAGACCATGCATATGAATGTATATCACACAGCAAATTAGGAGTAAAATATGTACTACATTGTCACTAAATATCATTATTTTTCTATAAAGTAGTTAATTTTTGATCTTAGAAAATATTTTTGCACTATAAAAGCATGTTCAACTCATTTTAAGACAGTTCCTCCAACCAGTTTTACATATTAGTTTTATACCAGTGAGTTACTTCCAAACTACCATCATAATACACAAATGCTTTACACACCAAAATTACCTCAGAAAGGGTCTATGTGAAGCAAATTAAACATGACAAATTCAGAAAAATTTCATTAAAGTTCTTATCATTCAGTGAAAACTTGGAATCAGAGGAAGGAAAATTGTCTTCAGAGCTGTAGAAATACGAACCTTACTGTTGTCATTTTCCCTAAATCAGCACAGCACATTACATATAGATCATTATTAATCCAAATTTTCAGTGAGATTTTATCTTCTCAGATTAATATGCACACATAATTATTATTTAAATTGCAATATAATTTGTGGACCCTAGTCAAGACCTAAAGATTCATTGCAGCACATGCTATCCAGAGGTTAAATGTCAGGTCTGGATAAGAAACTTGAAGGCAGTTTCCCTTGTACCTCCATTTTTTTATTTGCAGGTATGTCTAAATTATTTACCTTGTTTAAAAAGAAAAACTTTTTTTTTTTAATGGTGATTTTTCAGTGGTAGATCAAGGAACATAAGAAGAAAAATAATTTGGAGTTAGAAATTTTAAAAAAAATGGACGGACTTCTAAATTCTTTTACCAGGATGCATCTCTTGGGGGGAATTTTGCTTAAGATGATTCATGTAGTAGCAAATCAGTGAATTCTAGGGCTGGACATGTCTTTGTAAGAACCACAGTCTGAAGATGCAGGGTCTATCCTAGGTGGTAGGGCCTAAGAAGAGACACAGGCTGATGAAAATCTTAATCCAAACAGTGGAAATACTCACACTCTTGTATTATGGCTTGTAGCTGTTGTCCAGATCTCCACTGAGTTTCATAGATGAAAGTGAAAAACCACAGAAAACATCTTTTTAGTGTTAGGAAACCAAAGTAACTGTGTTTTCCACTGACTGTATAATAACAGCAGATATTCTTCAGTGGTTTGTATCTGGTGTAATAGTGCATGCTGCTTGGCTTTTTCAGTCAGGTTAACTTGCAGAACTGGGTTTGCATAAAATGTTTGGATTAACAACACACCAAAGTGTACAAATTAAGTTCATTCATTCAAACACGGACATTGACAGAGCTCAAAAGAAAGAAAGAAAAAGGAGAGATGGAAAATTTTTTATTTCTAGTACTGTTTTCCAAACTTTACTGATGAGCCATGCAAACAGTATTTTATAACCCAGACTAGTCCATGCTAAGGGTCTATACTAGTGTGTTGGTGAAGGTTTGCCTGGTTTCTGGGGGTTGAGAGGCTGAGAGAGGTTAAGAGAGCAGAAATCAAAAGTGAGACACACCATGTGTTCAAAGAACATATTTCTAGTCCACTTGGTTGGCAGTGAAGACTAGTTTTAACCTCTACAGCACCCAAGTTCAAAACATACAAGCAATTTTGTCCTACTAGTTCCTGTTGTTCTCAAGAGAGGCTACTTCAGCATTTTAATTTCAAACCCTTATCATCTGTTCCTTTTAGTTATTCTCAGAGTTTTGCACATCTAGCAAAATTGTATCTGACAAATAAAACTATTGGTATGTTTTGCATCTAAAATATCATAGTCACTGTTTCCACCATGACCACACTTTTTTCTTATGAGCTGCCTGTGCCTTAGGAAACAGGCTTGTTTATAATTAACAAAAGAAATGGGTGACTTATTTTTAAGATCTCTTCCCCTTGCTAATAATCTGTTTTTCATGAACTACAGCTGCTCCAGCTTTAGAATCATTGATCTATCATGTGCATAGAGACACAATTCTTTCCACACAAAGCGCATAAAAAGGTAAAGCAATCAGATAATTTCCTTTTGGAAACATGATCTATGCTCTTGGAATTGCTCATGAATATCTCAGGTAGTACTGCACAAGCAAACTCCAAATAAATTGGCTTTTACTCTGTTTAGCAGAGGCAATAATTCCTTTTTAGGCTACTCCATTTTCATTTAGTCCCCGGTTCAATTCTATGCTGACACTTTGCATTAATGCAACCATGTGTTAATTGAACATAAACCACAATATAAATGCAACATTTCTGTCCTGAAATTAATAACCATCATTTGTAAGCCACATCATGTATTTTATTGTAGGAATAATTTACTGATAGGATATTTTATGCTTAGCAGTGATTAAGAAACTGTGCAATTTACAACAGAAACAAACGGAGCCATATAAAATGGGTAATAAAATGTGTGTAGATGTATATAAATTTGTTTATATGAAACACAAATTAAAAATTTAAATGCTTCTGTAATATAAGGCAAAGTAGAAAAGGCTTTTCATATTATTATCCTTCAAATTGATATGCAACCAAATAAAAGATCCAGATTTACAGGAGGATTTGCTTTATACAAAAACAAACCCTTTCACTAGATGGAAGCATCTGTTTCAGCCATTAATAACATGTGTAATGTATACGCTGCTTTGAACTAAACACTTCCATTATAACTGAAAGCCCATTTACAACGACAGAAGCAGTGTTGGAGTGTGATCAGTCATAGTGTCACCCTAGCATACGATAACTGCTGCAGAGCTAGAAACCTGGGCATATGCTTCACCGAAAGCCTCTAATGTCACTCTCAAGCAGCAGGGGCAAAACATTCAGTGCACCTTGACACCATTAGTGTGGAAAGTAACATAAGTCCCTGTGATTTGCTTGGTGCTGGTACGTGTTTATAAAAGTTAAGTTGCTGCACTGAAACTAAAGCAAAAGCTATATTCTTGGTTTATGGTTTATTAATATCTCTCTTGTGTTCTCTCCTGATAAGAGAAAAATGCCATCCTTTCCCCATTCTCCTCATACTGTTTCCTCTTTTTAAAGCTTTGAGCAAAACCCACTTTCGAACAGAGTCTTAGGAAGAAGTCTGCAAGAAGTTTTTAAGTTTTTAAAACTTGAATGGGAGAAAGCCTGCACCTGCATTATTGACCTTAAATACTGTTAGCTAATGTAGCGCAAAGGCATTCAGCAGATTTTTCACACCAAAGTTTTCTGGGCAGCCATCCAAAACATAGCAGCAGTTTAAAATGACCCCAACTTTGCGAATGTGAATGGAGCCATTATAGGATAATCATCTTTCCTGAGCTTTAAATTACACTTAGCAGCTTAGACCACTAAGGATTTTTTTCCTAAATGACAAGATTTAACTCCTTATAAAGTTAATTCTTCTGCAGATTATTTTTTTTTTCAGTAATGCACAATGAAACCATTCCTGTTTGTCTATATAAGAAAAGTCTGCAATGGCTTGATAAATGCAAATATTGTAGTGTTCTCTTCAACAAGGAGTAGGACATCACTGTAGTGCTCAGGTTTTCAATATCACATTTACAATCCTTAAACATAAATTCTGCTCTTGGCTTTGTTAGTGCTATCCAGTACATGATCAAGAAATGTGTTGAGCATGGGAAACTAATGCACATAGGGCTGGAGGGAGGGATTGCAAAGCTCTCTATACAAAATGCTTTGAACTATTTCCTGGAACCTGTATAGAGTAAAAAACACCTGGGCTGGTGATGGGTGGTCTTTAAACACCCCAGCTGCATGATAGGCACCCTGTAAATACAAGGGTTCCTCCTTCAGCATGATTACATGGCAGAACTGCCTTCATAATTTTGTATTTTGGAGCAGTGCTGAATCCAAGCTCTGTATCTGGCAAGCTCCCAGGACTGGATAGAGTCACACTGAAGGTCTGTCAGCAGAAGTTCTCAGAAATCATTATTTTTCTATGAAATGTATCAGTATGATCTGTTCAGTAACTCCTGTGAGAATGCAGTCTTGGAATAGCTGCACCATAGCCATGTAGTGAATACTACATTGTTTAAGCAAAGACAAAGAAAACAATCTATTTTCTTAGTAATTTTTTTTAAAAAAAACGTATTAGAATTTTTGCTTGTGGGCAAAAAGGTTGACTCACAGAGGGGGAGGTGAAAGGCCATTTTTATATGCCCACATGAAAAAGTCATAACAAACTTCTGAAAACTGGAGATGCATAAGCACCTGTGGGCAGCCAGACCAGAGGAGATTCTATTCTTAAATCTAAATCATGTCTAAGTGCATTTTATATTCTACTGAGTATAACTGATAATAGCATTCACTTTTATTTTTGTAGTTCAGGCTATTAATATTTTATGGAAGAAAATGCAACGCCTATAGGAATAAACCAATATTTTATTGCTTGCTAGGATTGCTTACATCTTGTCCTTGTAGCTGAAAATCAGAAATTAATATTAGTTGAATTACTAAAACAACTACATTTGTCCTGAAGTCATGACAGAGTTTGGTAACCCAGTAAGAGAAGAGTGCTTCTTTCACAAATATGTGGGCGGCTCTCAGACAGTAAAACAATTAAGTGGACCTGAATAATCCTATGTAATTAAGCTTCTTACTGCATAATTACCTTTATTTTTAATGTGTCTTTTGATGAAACATCTGTTCCCTGCTCTAGATTTGAAAAGATATACCCATGCACATGATGAAAATGATGCTTGTGAGGCCACCACACATGGTACTGCTGCTCAGTTCCTTGGCGACAAATGTTGTCATTTGCTCCGTCTTTGCGTGCAAAAGGCAGGTGCTGTTGCATCTGTGGCCTGCTCTGCCTGACCTCCACACTCACTGCAGCTGCCTTTCACATTGTTACCTAGACAAATAATTGTGTTTGACAACCCGGCTGAGGATCATCATGCAGTGAAGTGGGGAAGGGACTCTCACAGTGTAAGAACTGCTGAGCTCTTGAAGGTGGTTATGTCAACCCACTGGGCAGTAAGGGGGGGGGAGAAAATTGGGCCCTAATAATAGGATTCTAGGGGTTTTTTTCCTCTGATATCAAATCTTGTTTCACTGCTGATACAAGGAAAGCTGTTGAATTTCTGACAAATATATTGTTTTTTCCCAGATATTTTCAGTTTGTAGACTATGGCACGCCTTCATTTACAAGCTACAGCCTCTGTTGATTAGAATTACCTTCTCTCACTGATTTTTAAAGCAGGGGGAGCTTCTGTTAAATGTAAAAATTATTTTCCTCTTGGGCTTATACAGTACATGTGCTACTACCTGTGGATTTCTACTAAGAAATAATTTCTTCTCAGCAAAACTACATGAAATACTGATGATGGGGTTTTTTAGAATCTGAATTGTGCTTGGCAACTCTAAATGCCATAGTGGCAGCTTCTGTCTATTCTTTTTGAGTCTGGGATGCTCAGGAATGCATCCTTAGGCTTCTCAGAACTATGCATGGCCTCAGATGAGATAGCTGTAGACCACCAGACACGGAGATATCTGTGTCTCACTCATTATCCTCTCTTTTTTTGTGTGATATTTATGTTTGTATCTATAGGAGGAGATCATGTACAAACCCTGTAGAAGTCTATTTTGCAGTCCCATGGGGTCCCACATCCAGGAGAGAAAATTACACACTTTTTGGTTGAACAGACACTGTAGCTGTGCTGACACAGCATGGTTCACAGTCAGGCTCAAAGTCTTTAAATTTGGCTCTATCTAGTAAAAATGAGCAAAGGCACAGCTGTTAAATTCACTAGGAGCTGGGCCAGGATCTACTCTAGCACATGCTGTTATACCCTTTTTTGGGTGTGGAAACTGGCAGAGAGTAGGTGAACACTGTTCTTGCAGTTGTAGAGAGAGGTTATGGCAGAATCACAAATGTATAGGATCGTTCCTGGGCTTTCACTTACCTGCTTCACTAGCACACAAAGCTTCTTTTCTTTAATGATCCAATTCATTGCAAAATAAACCACACTGGCTGGATACTAAAACCTCAGCTTGAAGGTTCTTTCTGATAAAATATACCAAAAAGTTGAGACATCTTAAAACTGCATTGCTCTTGTTGGTCAGTACTGCTGAATGAGCTGTTGAAAATAACCCAGGGAGTTTTAAAAACAGGCTGACATGCTGCAGTATTTAAGGTTCCCAGGCATAACCTTGACTAAATTTTGAAATGTTTTGGAAGGAGGGAGTTCTAAGCATCATCCTGTCAGCAGCCCTTATTACTGTCAAGTATCCAATTTTCAAAGCAAACTCTCACCCACTCTGTTGCAGTATTCCTCAGGCAAATCATTTGGTGTGAGTCACTGTCAGAATTCCTGGACCTTCATTTTTCATGACAATGCCTACCAACACCACTGTGAACTTTATGCCTAGCATTTAATGTAGGGTGAGGGACAGGATAGTGATATTATCCAAATGTAACTGAAGTCTGCAGGCACTGTTGCAGGAGGACAGACTGGGATGATCAACCACTTGGAAGAGGAGAGCAGGTCTCAGCTCCCTGCAGCAACGAGAAGCTGTCAGGCCAACACAACACACAATTAGTACTGGTCATCACACCTGAGCCCACTATAAATCACTGGGGACAAGACACACTGTCTCCTTATTCCTTTGCCTTTTTGGCCTGCCAGCCAGCAGGTCCCATCATATTCAGGTATTCAGACTCCAGCCACTTTCTGAACACAACCCTTTACCTGAAAAAATGATGTGTAATGCTGATGGAAATTATAATAATGCTAAAGGCAATACATCATGTTGCCTGCTATTCCCCACTTTGACCATTGCATCTACTGTCACAATATGAATCTATACTTTGCATCATACCTTCAAAATTGTCTTTCCAAGGAGATTTACCTCTGATTTTTCATGATGATGCGTTAGCATAAGATCCTTTTTGAAACTGGTAATAGTTATAGGGCAAAACTTTTGAGAATGCCTCTGAAGAATTTTCAGAGAAACCTAAAAAAGATGGAGGAATAGGCTAACAGGAACCTCATGAAACTGAACAAGGACAGATTTGAATGCCTCCCATGGGAAGGAGTAACCCCTTGTTGTGATACAGGCTGGGAATGCCTGGTTGAGGAGCAGCTCCAAGGGAAATGTCCTGGGGGTTCTAGTAGCAGCAAGCTGAGCATGACCTAGCAGTGTACTCTGGCAGGTATGAAGGTCAATCACACCCAGGTCTGTTTAAACAGGAACATGGCCAGTCAATCACTGGATGGGATTCTTCCTCTACTCAGCACTTTTTAGACCTCATCTATATACTGCACTAAGTTTTGGGGTCCCCAGTACAAGACAGACATCAGGAGTCTAGCCTGAGCCCATGGTTGATGCTGTTGTGAGTAACATGTTAGATCAGACACCTCCTAAACTCCATCCCCACCAGATTTATCCTCTGTTTCTGTTCTGTGATCTTCCTTGGATGCAAGAGGCCTTAACCTAAAGTTAGTTTGCAAATGTACTCAAAATACATAAATACTATTAAGCAGTGTAGACTTTGGGGAAGGGGATGTTAATAACGAGATCATGTAGTCCGGCATTGCAATGTTCTTCTGCTGTAAAGCTTTCTTGTAATTTGTTTATAACTTTCCAAGCCCTTTTTCCATTGAGGCTGTTTTCCAACTGTTTGCAATCACGTGGTTCTTTCATTTCAGGGAATGGGGTTATGGAGAAATTAAGCCTGTCTTCACAGCTTTTTCTTTAGAAAGATGCTGTTTGGAGCAATAGATTGTAATAAGGCTGAGAACCAGTCCTTGCTTCACAGGTGTGCCTTTTTCTGTTGTAAGAATATTCCTAAATTTAGACAAATTTTAAAACTGTTGAAAATTGGAGTTTCAGACATTCAGTCTATTTTTAGACTTGAGTCACCAAAATGGAACTTTAGTACCCAAGGCTGAGCAGTGTGTCCCTCCTGCTGCCACTCTCTGCATTGCTTGCTTGATCCTCCTCTGTACACTTTGACAGAGGCTTGTCCCAGGCCAGATGAAGGACAAAACAGCCTGAGATGAAATCAAATTATTTAAGCTTCAAATAAATTAAGGAACCAGGGAGGGAAAAATGAAAAGTAGGACTGGAACATGGTTTTGGTAGGATGAGGACCGATAATGTAAGGACATTTGAAAGGGGACCTGGAAGAAGTAAAACTAAGTAAAATTCATGAAGGAGAAAGAAGGGAGGAACTGACAATTAAGGTCTCTACCAAATCCCTACAAATGCAAAGTTGCTTATTTTTGTGTGGAAATGTTTAACACTACCTGTATTGAGTAATAGTTTTGCTCTTTGCTGTTTTTTTACCCATGTATACAGACTGACTCCTCAGTCTTTCCTGAGGTGAAGTTCCACTGAAATCAAAAGGGATACAATAAAAGGTAGGACTTGCTATTTTAAATTGCAATTTGGGGCAAATATATTTTATTTAGGTGGCAAAGGTATAATAGGATATTGAAATTACAGTAGCATAGCCATGAATATGTTGGATTCATGCAGAGTTTTTAATATAATTTCCACTTGTCAACATCTACTCCAGACGTTTTTATTGCTAAAGACAGTAGCAATTTAGATAAAATGTATTTTATGAATACTATCTATCCAACAGTTTTCTCTGTGAAATACTCACTGCATACTGAACTTTCCTTTTAAAGACTTTGAATGCTGACATGAGAAGTGCTTTGCTTTACAATAAAATGTGCAAATTGCATGCCCTTTCTGTGTGCACTGCATGTAAATTGGCTTGATTGAACTCATCTGAATGTTTCATATGCTGGGTGGGTGTGTAATGGTTAACAAGTTTTTTTAATGTTCTTTTATAGATTATTCTTTTCAAAGAGTGTTCCAGTGGAAACTCCTTTTCATATATTTAAAAAGTCCTTTCATACCATTTCATTATCAAAGAGCAAAGATGAAATTTTAGAAAGAAAAACACCTTAATGGAAATGGCTCCATGATCCCTTCTGTCTTAGTTCTGTTCCTGCACTCCCTACAAGTCAGTTCTAATTCTGTCAAATACATGCCGACGAGCGCTGACCTCCAGGACACATGTATTTATCAGACCAAAACCAACCCAGGCTTGTCTGGCAGCTTTGGTGACTCTAGATAACCTCAAGATGATCACCTATCTCTGTGGTGGCCACAACCTATTCAAATATCTGCCCCATGAACTTTCTATGGTACTGTCAGTGCCTACCGTGGTGACCATGGGTGACAATGAATCAGTGTTCGATTCTGGAGAGGTAGGCTGAGAAATGGCTGCCACCCCCAAGGAAGACATCAGGTGTTCAAATTACCCACTCCTAACCCAAGGATGTAGTGACTAAAAATAACAATACAGACTCTTTCAAGGCCCTGTAATTGGAATGAGCACACCTTAAATCCCTGAGCAAGCATCCACTGGAGATCAAGTCTGGTGTCAGGTAGCCAGGGTCCCTTGCTAAGGAAATAGGCATTGATAAAGCAACTGGAAGAGGGGCACAAACCTGCAACCTCTGGAGGTGATTCTTGTCAGGGGTGTGGGAAAGGTATCCTTTCAAAGAAGAGATTGTATGTAATCCAGGCAAGTATGTCAATATAGAGAGAGGTATCCAGTATCTGAGGGAACTGGCTGTGCAGGAACTGATTTTTTATGACCTGACCAACATACAGTTACCTGAAGACGTCCGGTGTGGATGACCCATGTGGTGGAAGGTTGTATGGAGTGCACCACCATTGTATGCCAACTCATTGGCGGTAGTAGATTTAGGAGGAGACAATAAGTCACCAACCATGCATGAAGAGGCTACACAACTCTACAATTCAAAGAGAGTGTCTCTTCTTCCTTCCAGGCCTGCATCTCAGCTGTGGAGAAACTGACAGACATCCTGGAGAAACATATGGAGAAACTGTCCTGAGAGTTCCAGCAATTTGAGGATAAGTTCTACCCCCAAGCTGTACAGACCAATATCTCAGCTACTAGGAACAAGTGTTGATGGTATACACCACAAAGGAAGCTGTGGTTTTGCCTGTGTGACCATGAAGAAGATATGAAAAAATGGGATGAAAAACCCACCTGCCTCCTGGAAGAATAAGTACATTATTTGCAAGGAAAAACAAATGGGGCTTCTTTTAATTGCCAGCTGGGATTAAACCAGAGCAGTCCTTTTTGGCACCCAACATGGGGTTCAAAGGGTTCGAGGTAACAACAGATTTGATTGGAATGTGCTAGATGGAATTTATAGCTGTTATTGCTGTTTAGCTATTAATGGGCATGCTTCTGTCCTTACTATGGGGCTTGCTTGCCTTACTGTATATTAGAGTCTAGTGCTCATTAGTGGCTGCTTTTTGATTTTGCTGCTTGCTGTACTGTTTATCATCTTACTCTCCTGTGCCTGGGAACATTCTGATAATAACAATGGCAATGCGCCTAGTCTGGCAGATGACCAGGGCATCGCTGCTGTTTCTGTGTTGCTGTACCGGACAGGCTAGAACTCCAGTGTGAACTTGAGTCGAAGGGACTGTGACCTGTGGATGACTCCATGTGGGAGCAGGACATCCCAAAGCATCTGTGACCATGGATAATTCCATGCCAGAGAAAGGATATCTCAAAGCATCTGTGGCTATGGTTATGCCTGTGCTGCAGAAGGTATAACTCTGAAGGGATTGTGGCCCAAGGATAAGTCCACATTGGAGAAGGTACATTTCAAAACATCTGTGGCTGTAGATAAGTCCATGCTGCAGTACATACACCTTGCAGCATCAGTGGCTGTGCCTGAGGTCATGCTGAGCACCTCAAAAAGCGTGGCCATGGATAAGCCCATGACAGAGCAGGTACACCCTTGGAGAGGCTGCAGCCATGGGTAAGGCCATGTTGGAGCATGTTTACTTCTGAACAGACTGTGGTTGTGGGTAAGACCACGCTGAAGGACATGTATCTCTGAAAGCATTGTGGCTCAGATAAGGCCATACTGGAACAGTGCAACCGTGGCTGTGGATAAGTCTACAACACAGCAGGTATATCCCTGGAAAGACTGTGGGTCATAGATAAAGGTCCACTTGGAGTAGATATAGCTCTGCAGTCTGTGGATAAGTCCAAGCTGGAGCAGGGTCAAGGGGAGGAGTTCATTGCAGTGTTAAAACCTATGGTCTGGTCCAAAGGAACCAGGGGTGCAGATTGTAATGGAAATACCTTTAAATGTTGTAACTGGGATTTGAGTTGCATGTTATGGGAATTACTACAGCAGGAACCACTTGTTAGTCAGGCTAGGAACAAGGGTAGGAGTTCATTGCAATGTTAAACCCTGTGACCTGGCCCAAAGGGACCAGGCGTGGAGATTGTAATGGATATACCTTTAAATTGCTGTAACCCATGATTTGATTTGCATGTTACAGGAATTACTATAGCAGGAACCACCTGAAACAATGGAGGACAAACTTTGCAAAAAGCAGTGCAAGCGCAGCAGTGACCTGACCTGATCTGGCTTTAGTGCCCAGTAACTCACTACCTGGCCTGTCCTGAGTGACAACCATGACAGATGGAGCACAAAGTCATGGACTAAATTAACTCAATGGACATTTTGTGGACATTTGTGGACATTTTATGGACATTTCACAGGGGTGGTCCATAGACTATGGGAATTATATCTCTGTATTATATCAAAGGATGAGAAACGGGGTGGTGGTTAGTGATGATGTATTGCATAGTGTGGGACCTGAACATGATGTAAATGGCATGGAATAAGGGGTGGAGAATGTGCTGGGTTTGGCTGGAATAGAGTTCATTTTCTTCATAACTGCTAATACTGGGCTATGTTTTGGATTTATGCTGGAAACAGTGTTGACAACACAGGGATGCTTTAGTTACTGCTGAGCAGTGCTTACACAGAGTCAAGGCCTTTTCTGCTTCTCACACCACCCCACCAGCGAGTAGGCTGGGGGCTCACAAGAAGTTGGGAGGGGACACAGCCAGGATAGCTGACACCAACTGACCAAGGGGATATCCCATACCATATGACGTCATGCTCAGCATATAAAGCTGGGGGAGGAAGAAGGAATGGAGGGACATCTGGAGTGATGGCATTTGTCTTCCCAAGTTACACATGATGGAGCCCTGCTTTCCTGGAGATGGCTGAACAACTGCCTGCCAATGGGAAGCGGTGAATGAATTCCTTGTTTTGCTTTGCTTGCATGTGTGGCTTTTGCTTTACCTATTAAACTGTCTTTATCTCACTTTTCTCACTTTTACTTGCCTGATTGCCAGCCCACCAGGGGGAAGCGAGCAAGCTGCTGTGTGGTGCATAGTTACCAGCTGGGGTTAAACCACAACAGAAACACATTAGGCTCCTAGGATCAATAAAGAACTATTTTAAACTATTTTTTTTTAAAGTGAGAAAAAAGGGAGAGGAGGAGAAAAAGCTGGTTTGAATCTAGCTTTGATTAGTTTTGATGAGAATTTTTCACCGTTCACACAGGCACTGCAGGATCTGATTTTTGATTATATGAGGTGCCAGGGGATGCTTCATTTAGTAGATTTCTGGGCAAATATTTCTTTGGAGTCAAAGGAAAAAGCTGTTTTCTATGTGATAACTTGGGTGGAGAGAATATGTGTAGCAACTGATTATACTTTACAGGAGTTTTAGGTCAGAATGCAGGTCACAGCTAAAATGGTCAGTTAAGACCTTGCCTCTCTTTAGGGAATTTCTCTAGCACCGTAAACTTGACAGTCAGTAACTTTACTATGGATATACACATTTGCTAAGCATGGTCTTCTCTGCAGAACAGCTGGAATTGCCACTCAGGCTGGAGCTGCATCAGTACTCTGTCTCTGTTGGTGGTCAGCCCTCATCCAGGAGTGAAATCTACTATTTTTAAAATTCCAGGGAATATTTATCAAAATACACTAAAGTTTGTATGAAAACAAACCAAATAAACAGAAAATTACTGTTACATTTTTCTCTCCTTGGGACTTTCGGTAAACATAACTGTTTCAGTACAGTTTCTCCATTAATTAACCTAAATCTTTGAAAAATATCTTTACTCATGTCCACCAGTAATTTTTGACACTGATGGAAAGATTTTTGGCACTGGGACAATCAGGTGGGGGTGACTGGAGACAGGAAATACAAGAAGGATTTGAAACAAACAAAAAATCCACAAAAGAGGAAGGAGAACCACAGAGGAACTGATGATGTGCTATGGGTGAGGGGCCATTTGAACAGACAATGTTGAAGTGGCAAATAGAGAGCTAGTAGCAGGAAAAATGTGCTGATACAAATAGAACAGAATAAGAAATCATTCTCATCCAGAAACGTTTTTACTCTATACCAGCATTATGAAACAGCCTTAATTTGTGTAATGAAATGCAAGTTTGATTTTCAGCCACTAAACTTTGTTGTTTTATGAAAAAGGGATGTTTATATAAATATAAATAAATATAAATTCAGCTTTGGAATTTTATAGGGAAAATGGTTCTAAAAGACACTTGTGCCCTCACACCTACATGAAACCTTTTGAAAGATAGTGTACAGGCTCTATTCTTCTGTCTTTAAATATTTTTTTAATTTGAGAGGGAAGGGGATGAGAGAGTATGCAAGAGAAACAGGAGAAAGTTTCTATAACACATTAGGATATTTATGTTTCAGCCTTAGTCTGTCATGCAAAGAAGAGCTTCTGTGTGCAAAAATATGTGTATGAGGCCTCAAGTTAGAAGTGGGAAACATTTTATTGGATGATGATAGATGCTTCAGGGTATATGTGCTTTTTTACTTAGTCTGAACCCTAAATTTCTTTGTAGATGGGTATCATACCCCACTTGCTTATATTTTATCTCTTCTGTTGCTTAATATATTTATGTGAATGTTGTCTGAATTCTGGATAGAAGTAAACTTTTCTCCCCTAAAAAGTCATAATGTGGTAGTTTCTGTGAATATCTTAAATTTCTTCTTCTTTCTGTATATTTAAACCCTTATAATTACACTGTAAGTTATAAAAGCTATCTATGACATGTATTTAACAATCTATGTGCATGTTTGATATAGCATCTTAAAGAGTGCAAGTTCAGGCCTATAACAATAAGCCTGCAGGGACAAGAGAAAGAACAAGGAAGCATGAAAAATCTTGATCTTGCTGCAGACTGCTGCTCTTTGAAAAAAATCTTGCAGAATCTGTCTCAAACAGAACTTTTTTTAATTCATGATCTCTGACTTTCCAGTGAATTGATGATAGCTTTGTGGGTTTTGATCCTTGGAATTTCAGGGTCCTTGTGTGTACCACAGAACATGCGAGGACTGCAAGGACTTTTTTTTTTCCTTATAAAAAGGCTAATTGAATTATTGGAACAAAGAAGAGAGTTGACTTAGATTCCTATGGTATTTGGATCACTTGTAATCTAGGAAACGGACACTGGAGTACAGATGGTTTAGCATAATTTAGTAGTAAAACATGTGAAACCATTTATATTCTTCAAAGCTCTTGTTCTTACCTTCCTCAGTTCGGCAAAGAGAAAAAATGAAAGTCTTTAAAAGAATGACTAAAAACATAATCCTATTTATATAGTACATTGTGTTAAAAAGGGTGTATCTCTGTTAGATAAAAATCACAATGCCATAAGTGGATATGCAAACAAAACAGAGATTAAAAATTAAAAGGTCTTTCTTCTGGGCAATGTTAGTTATTTTTCTACACTCTGAAAAATACTCCCCATATTAAAACAATCTGAAATATACATCTGCTATCTAGGTTACAGCCAATTATCATAATGACTTCTGCTCTAGCTTTGTTATTCTAGTCTGCATTGCTCTTGAGTTTTCTCCATTTCTTATTAGAAAATTGTACCTAAAATGTCATTAGCAACTGAGTTCTTAATTATTATCCCCAAGCCCTGCATAATATTTATAACTGCTGCTCTCCTCATGATTCCTAAATTAGAATCACCGTTCTCTGAGATCCACGTTACACAGTAGTTTACTAAAACTATTCCATGACTTTTCAATAAATTACTTCTATGCTGTCTTTTGTCCTGCTAACTCAGGGCTGCTTTTGTCTTTTACTTGGAGATATCAAGAGACAAATGCAGAACCTGTTTCTAAAAGGTCTTTGGGGATTTGCTTTGATTCAGTTTCTTTTAACAGCATGTAAGAGAATTGCCTGAGAGCACCTTCCTTCACTACTAACACTTAAGATTAGTTTAGTCACCTCTGCTGCCAGAGGTACCTTACCTACCAATGTAAACTGTATTGCTGGGGAATACTAACTGATGGACAAAGGTGTAATCTACTTTTGTTGAGGACTCTTCTCAAGGTATAGAAGCCAGAAAATAAATACTTGCCTTTTTCAAGCAATCAAAATCAGTTGTAATTGAGTATCTCCTATCACTCTTATTGGAAATTGTGCCTAATACAAGGCACAAGCAAGAATTAATTTTTTCTTCAAATCGGTTTATTTTTAAGATATTATTTCTTTTAGCACTTTAGGAAAAATATATCTTTTGAACATATTAGGTGGAGCTTTTGAAAAATATTTTTGTGTGAAACCCATTAAGGGAGACAGTAGAGGCTGAGGAAAAGATTCTAAACTGGGCAGTAACAAGGGTAAAATGGGGAAATTCAAAATTTAAGGCATTGTTAGTCACATTTCCAGTTTACAGAGGCTGTGGAAAAGTTAGCAAGCAGCCTTTCTCTCTCTAGACAGGACTGCAGCACTAGTACAGCCAGGAGCAGGACCAAGCCTTCTTGACTGTTTTGAGATTTGTAAAACACCATGTGATTATTAAACATTAAATAGTAATTATGAGCTTTTAAACTTAGTTTCTCCTGATAGAGCGATATTGATATGGTGTTGTCAAACTAATGTTTGAAAACAAAATATTTTAAAAAAATAAGACCAACCTTTGGTACCTAAAACAATTCCTAGGAACCTTGTTTTGAAATGAATGGTAGACCATGTAATATGTGTCTGATTAAGATGATAAATGTGTTATTTTGATGGAGCTGTCACTCGTGTTGATTCCTATCCCTCCTTCTGAGGTATACAAGGGTATTTCTGTTTTAGAGTGGGACATAATTCATGCAGGTGTCAATATTTTCAGCTGCCCTCTCTTGCAAGTTTGCAGTTTTGTGGAGAAGTTGAAAATCCCTGTCAAGATGACCTGTACAGGGAAGATGTGCTGTGGGCTCATAGTTCTCTGCAGACTCTGCTGAAGGCAGAGTAGTCTTCACCACTTAGTAAGAGTTTCACAACTCTTCAGTGAACATGGATGAGCGTTTATACATTTGTTCCCAAAGAGGGTCTTCGAAAAGCCCTAAAACTGAACACATGGTCTAGTATCAATACCTTTAGCTATACTTTTTTAACAAGCTAACAACTAGAAATAATTGTCAGCTTGTCTCATCCCATGCAGAGAGTTACGAGGGGGATGAATCTTTTGAATTTCCTGAGAGCCTGCATTCACATGGAAGAATCGGTCTCTGCTTGACAGAGCCACAGAGCAGTGGGCTCATGACAATGACTCAGAGGAACAACTTGGTAACTTTATTAGCTGGCAACTTTAGTGAGTGAATGGAGACAAATTGGTAATGAATAAAGGCACTTTGGCAATGAGACTATTTTCCTAACAACCTGTCAATGATCAGCTGATCACAATTCATACAAAACTTATATACATGAATATATGTAAGAAAGAGAGAGAGCAGAACAAAGAAAGAGAAAAGAGAAGGGGAGGGGATAGGAAAAGGGGAATCACCACCCTTGGAACCCACATAGTCATAGAGTAACAAGCTTGGTCCATAGGTGAAGGGTTGACAAAGACACACGGGGTGTTGTCTTTATATAGTCTTTCTTACAATACAGAATAGGTTGTTCTGGAAGGTTCTAGTTTTCTCTGGCTTGTATTTGCACAGTTAGGTAATTTCTGTCTCTGGGCAACCACAGGAGGGAGGTGGAGAGAAACAGCCCACCGCCCCACCTCCACAGAGCTTGCTCCGCTTCTCCCCCACAGAGCGTTCCACTCGAGTTGTTTGACACATCCTCTTCACGAACAGTTTCTTGTTTACAAATGGTTTGTGACACAGCTGTGCTGGCTTGTACCCAGGAGGTTCAGGATACTCTGCTCTATATAAAAATATTCTGTGTTCTGCTCTAAAATACTATCTTCTAAAATGGGCTAAAAGGACCTGTGTATAGTTTAAAATGACTCTCATGGTTTGAACTCAGCCAGTAGCCAATCACCACATGGTCAGTCATTTACTTCCCCCCCGCCCCCTCCCTCATGAAACAGAGGAGGGACAAAAAAAAGAAATTCGTAGGTTGAATAAAAAAAAAATAGAAATAATAACAAAACAACAGTAACAATAGTAAGTCCAAATGGGTAATATATAATGCAGTTGCTCACCAACTGGCGACCGGTAAGCAGCATGCCCCCAGCAGCGATCCTGACCACACCAAAAAAAACCCTGTCACACTGACTGAAAAATGGAAATGGAAAACGAGAGAGCACACATCTGCTTATATACTGAGCACAACATCACGAGTATGGAATACTCCAATGACCGATCCGGGACCAGCCCTCTACCTGTGCTCCCTCTCAGCCCAAGGGAAGTTAACTCTATCCTGGCCAAAACCAGGACAGTTTCCACCTGTTATTCCATACCATTGATGTCATGGTCAGGTTCCAAATACGTTCTAAGGAATCATCACCCCTTTCCTGGGGCTCAAAGATATAATTCCCTGAGTGTATGGGCCATCCTTCCAAAATGTCTATTCAGTTCATTTAGTCTATAACTTTGGGTTCCATCTGTCATGACAGTCTTTAAGGCTGGAGGAATGATGTGACACCCATCTACACGAAAGGCAGAAAGGACCATCCAGGAAACTATAGACCTGTCAGTCTGACCTCAGTGCCAGAGAAGGTCATGGAACAGGTCATCTTGAGTGCCATTAAAAGTCATATAATGGACAACCAGGGGATCAGGCCCAGTCAGCATGAGTTTATGAAAGGCAGGTCCTGCTTGACAAACCTGATCTCCTTCTACGACAGGGCGACCTGCTTATTGGATGAGGGAAAGGCTGTGGACGTTGTCTACCTTGACTTTAGTAAGGCCTTTGACACCGTTTCCCACAACATTCTCTGGGTGAAACTGGCTGCTCACAGCTTGGATGGGCACACGCTTTGCTGGGTAAAAAACTGGCTGGATGGCCGGGCCCAAAGAGTTGTAGTGAACAGAGTTAAATCTGGTTGACAGCCAGTCATGAGTGGCGTCCCCCAGGGCTTGGTTTTGGGGCTACTCCTGTTTAACATCTTTATTGATGATCTCAACGAGAGGATCGAGTGCACCCTCAGTAAGTTTGCAGATGACACCAAGTTGGGTGGGAGTGTTGATCTGCTCGAGGGTAGGGAGGCTCTGCAGAGAGACCTGGACAGGCTGGAGCGATGGGCTGAGGCCAGCTGTAGGAGTTTCAATAAGGCCAAATGCCAGGTGCTGCACTTGGGCCACAACAACCCCCAGCAGCGCTACAGGCTTGGGAAGGAGTGGCTGGAGAGCTGCCAGTCAGAGAGGGACCTGGGGGTGTTGATTGACAGCTGGCTGAACATGAGCCAGCAGTGTGCCCAGGTGGCCAAGAAGGCCAATGGCATCCTGGCTTGTATCAGCAATAGCGTGGCCAGGAGGGACAGGGAAGTGATCTTACCCCTGTACTCAGCACTGGTGAGGCCGCACCTCGATGACTGTGTTCAGTTTTGGGCCCCTCACTACAAAAAGGACATTGAATTACTCGAGCATGTCCAGAGAAGGGCAATGAAGCTGGTGAAGGGTCTGGAGCATATGTCTTATGAGGAGTGGCTGAGGGAACTGGGGTTGTTTAGTCTGGAGAAGAGGAGGCTGAGGGGAGACCTCATCGCCCTCTACAACTACCTGAAAGGAGGTTGCAGAGAACTGGTGTGATGGTTTAGCCCCTGCCGGGGTCTGAGACCACGCGGCCGCTGCTCCTCCCCCACAAAGGGAGTGAAATACAAAGCCCTGAGACTGAGATAAGGAAAGGTTTAATACAACAGAGCAACAGCAACACAACAAACAATAACAATAAGAATAACAGTGATACCAATGAACAGAGCAAAGTATATACTGATACAGCAAAGAGAGAACCGGCTGCAGCAACCCACGCAATCACCGATTCTTCCCTCGCTCGCGCCAGGATGTGACATCATCATGATATATGAATAACCCGGCTAGAGCTTCCCCCCCACTGCTGGGGAAACTTAACCCTATCCTGGCTAAACCAGGACAACTAGGGATGAGCCTCTTTAACCAAGTAACAAGCAGTAGGACAAGAGGGAATGGCCTCAAGTTGTGCCAGGGAAGGTTTAGACTAGATATTAGGAAGCATTTATTTCCAGAACGGGTTGTTAGGTGTTGGAATGGGCTGCCCAGGGAAGTGGTGGAGTCCCCATCCCTGGAGGTGTTTAAGAGTAGAGTCGACATAATGCTGAGGGTTATGGTGTAGTTGGGAACTGTTAATGTTGGGTTAATGGTTGGACTAGATGATCTTCAAGGTCTTTTCCAACCTAGATGATTCTGTGATTCTGTGATTCTGAGTTAGGTCAGTCGGTGGAGCAGAAGGCTTTGGATGTGGCAGGAGGATGTTGCAGGGCACCAATTGCAATAACAGTTATTTGACAGTTCGATTCATTGTTTATTTTCACCTAAAATCAAATCTCCTTGAGGCATGCATCAGACTTCTCCATCCTTCTACATTACCCACCAAGTGCACCCAGGTCCTTGGGTAAAAGTAATCCCATGCATGTGTTTACCTTTACGCAATGTAGGAGTAACCCAGACGGTCTTCCCCAGCACGTTTTTAATGCACACTACAGCGGCTTTATCCCCATCCACAATATGTAAGAGGTTTGATTGAGCAGGGCCAGCTTGCTTGGCAGATCCTCTGGTATTGACTAACCAGGTGGCTTTTGCTAAATGCACGTCCCAGTGTTTGAAAGTTTCACCACCCATTGATCTCAGTGTAGTTTTTAGCAACCCATTGTGTTGCTCAATTTTCCCAGAGGCTGGTGCATGGTAGGGAATGTGATATATCCACTCAATACACTGTTCTTTGGCCCAAGTGTGTATGAGGTTGTTTCGGAAATGTGTCCCATTATCTGACTCAATCCTTTCTGATGTGCCATGCCGCCATAAGACTTTCTCCTCAAGGCCTAAAATGGTGTTCTGGGCAGTGGCATGGGGCACGGCATATGTTTCCAACCATCTGGTGGCTGCTTCCACCACTGTAAGCACATAGTGTTTGCCATGCCAAGTTTGTGGGAGAGTGATATAATCAATCTGCCAGGCCTCCCCATATTTATATTTCGACCATCGTCCTCCATACCAAATGGGCTTTAACTGTTTGGCTTGCTTGATCCTAGCACATGTCTCACATTCGTGGATTACCTGTGCAATAACATCCATGGTTAAGTCCACCCCTCAGTCACGAGCCCATCTGTATGTTGCATCTCTTCCCTGATGGCCTGAGGAGTCATGGGCCCAGTGAGCCATGAACTGTTCACCCTTGTGTTGCCAGTCCACATCCACTTGAGACACCTTAATCTTAGCAGCCTGATTTGCCTGTTGGTTGTTGGTTCTTCGGTGGCCCGGCTCTTGGGTACATGAGCATCTACATGGCGTACTTTCACAACCAGATTCTCTACTCAAGCAGCAATACCTTGCCATAATTCAGCAGCCCAGACAGGTTTGCCTCTGCACTGCCAGTTGCTCCATTTCCACTGCTGTAACCACTCCGCATTTGTCACCATCCATGAGTCAGTATAGAGGTAGAGCACTGGCCACTTTTCTCACTCAGCGATATCCAAGGCCAGCTGGATGGCTTCCACCTCTGTGAACTGACTCAATTCACCTTCTCCTTCAGCAGCTTCAGTGACTTGCTGTGTGGGGTTCCACACAGCTGCCTTCCACCTTCGATGTTTCCCTGCAATGCAACAGGACCTGTCGGTAAACGGGTTGTATCACTTCTCATTATCTAGTAGTTTATTATATGGTGGGGCCTCTTCAGCACGTGCTACCCCTTCCTCTGGCGCCATTCCAAAATCTTTGCCTTCTGGCCAATTCGTGATCACTTCCAATATTCCTGGATGCCTGGGGCTCCCTATTAGAGCCTGTTGTGTGATTAATACGTCCCATTTACTCCACGTAGCATCATTTGCATGGTGTGTAGAGGGGACACTCCCTTTGATTATCCAGCCCAGCACTGGCAGTCGGGGAACCAGGAGGAGCTGTGCTCCAGTCCCAATCACCCTGAAGCAGCTCAGACCCCTTCATACACTGCCAGTATCTCCTTTTTGGTTGGAGTATAGCAGTCCTCAGATCCTCTGTATCCCCGACTCCAAAACCCCAGGGGTCAACCCCAAGTCTCCCCTGGCCTCTCTACCAGAGCCTCCAGGTAGGGCCATTCTTCCTGGCTGCAGTGTAGAGCACATTTTTAACATCTTGTCCTGTACGAACTGGCCCCGAGGGCTACTGCATAAACTATTTTCTATTTAATTTTTTCAAAAGCCTGTCGCTGCTCTGGGCCCCATACAAAATCATTTTTCTGAGTCCCTTGACAGAGAGGGCTGACAATCTGAATGTAATTTGGAATGTGCAGTCTCCAGAAACTCACAACACCCAAGAAAGCTTGTGTTTCTTTTCTGTTAGTCAGTGGGGACATGGCTGTTATTTTATTAATCACCTCCATTGAAATGTGACGACTTCCATCTTGCCATTTTACTACTAAAAACTGGATCTCTTGTGCAGGTCCCTTGACCTTACCATGCTTTATGGCAAAACCAGCTCTCAGAAGGATTTGGATTATTTTCTCCCCTTTCTCAAAAACTTCTGCTGTATTACCCCATATAATGATGTCATCAATGCACTGTAAGTGTTCTGGGGCTTCACCCTGTTCCAGTGCAGTCTGGATCAGTCCATGGCAAATGGTGGGGCTGTGTTTCCACCCCTGGGGCAGTCGATTCCAGGTGTATTGGACACCCCTCCAAGTAAAAGCAAACTGTGGCCTGCACTCTGCTGCCAGAGGGATGGAGAAAAATGTGTTGGCAATATCAGTCATTGGCATAGAGCTTGGCTGCCTTCGACTCTAGTTCATATTGAAGTTCTAACATGTCTGGCACGACAGCACTCAGTGGTGGCGTGACTTCATTCAGGCCACGATAGTCTACCGTCAATCTCGGCTGTTAAAAGGGGAGAACGTCTTGCTGATGACTCCTTGGCTCTCTACTTGACGAATCAGTTTATGGATAGAGATTACAGAGTCTCGATTGGTGCGGTATTGCCATCAGTGCACTGTTGTAGTGGCAGTTGGCACCCGTTGTTCTTCAACCCTCAGCAATCCCACAACAGAAGGATCCTCTGATAGACCAGGTAACACAGACAGCTGTTTAATTCCTTCTGTTTCCAAGGCAGCTATACCAAAAGCCCACTGATACCCTTTTGGGTCCTTAAAACAGCCTCTTCTGAGATAATCTATACCAACAATACATGGAGCGTCTGGGCCAGTCACAACAGGGTGTTTTTCCCACTCTTTTCCACTTAGGCTCACCTCAGCCTCCAGTACAGTCAACTGTTGAGACCCTCCTGTCACTCTTGAAATACAGATGGGTTCTGCTCTTTTAAAATTTGATGGCATTATGGTGCATTGGGCACCAGTGTCCACTAGAGCCTTATACTGCTGGGGGTCAGATGTGTCAGGCCATCGAACCCACATGGACCAATAAACTCAGTTGTCCCTGTCCTCTGCCTGGCTGGAGTCAGGGCCTCTCTAATGTTGGTCATAATACCTGCTAATGGCAAATGGGTTAGTGTGGTGTGCACGGGTTTCAGTCTCATCTTGATCACTCACTTCTTGTGAATACAAGTCAGAAGTTCTTCTCATAGGATCATGAGCAAAGTCAACCTTTCTGCTCTGTTTGGGCCCTTGATTACTGTAAACCAGAGCAGCATTTCTCCTGAGAGACCCCATTTTGTACTTGTTCTTCCTTCCAACTCACAAACCCGCTCTTCTAGGAGGTAGGTAGGTTTTCCATCCCATTTCTTCATGTCTTTTTCACGGTCATGCAGGCGATGCCAAAAATTCCCCCGTGCTGTGTACCAGTTCTCTCGAGTAGAGAAACGACTGCTCCTGATAGCCGAGATTCTAGTCCATGCAGGTGGGGAGTAGGACATGTCCTCTTTAAATTGCTGGAATTCTTGAGAGGAATTCCCCACAGCCGTGATGAGGAGGGTAGAGACACTTTCTTCATATTGTCGTAGTCAGCGAGCCAGTTCATCCACTGTTGGTCCCTCTTCGTCTCTCCAGTCCATTAGTGCTATTGCACTGGCATATGATGAGGGTGTGCTCTGCACAAACTTCCTCCACATGAGCCGGCTGCATTAGACTTCATCTGGATCTGTGGGTAGCTGTGCATTGTGTGGGTCATAGTAAACCATTTCCTGCACAACTAGCTCCCTGAAGTATTGAATGCCTGTCTCCATAGTGGTCCACTTACTTGGATGACATAGAAAATCTTCCTTGAAGGGATACCTCTCCCTCACACTTGACAGAAGTCGCCTCCAGAGACTGAGATTTTGTGCCTTCTTTCCAACTGCTTCGTCAATGCCTCCTTCCCTTGACAATGACAAAAGTTCTTGGGTGATACTAAGTTGGAATAGTTGTTCATGAATCAGTCAAGTTATTTCAGATTTGCAAAAAGATAAGAAATGTAAATCCTGCTTTCCTAAAAATATACAAATCACATTTTGCACTGAAGACATTTGTACTTGTGGCTTTTAGTTTTTTAAATTAAACTGTAAGTCAAATTTGATGGACAGTGCAGATTAGAGAAGTGATTTTTATAACATTTCTGTAAAGTAAAGGACTTGTAATACATAGAACTTTGTCACCTCAGAAGTGCTTTTGCCAGCATATTTTTTTGAAATTTTGGTTTGGTATATATGAACAAAACCACTCTTCCTGCCTACTGTAGGCAAAAACGTAGAATAAGCCTGGTGATCTTGAGTAGAATAGGTTTCCTGTTGTCCTTGAGGCATCTACCCTGCCAATTTGTTGTTTAATACTGACTGTAGGATTTACAACAAACAGATTACAAAGCTAGTTTATTCAGCTATTGTATTTTGTCAGAGTTCTTTCTGAACCTGAAGCAGTCACTGCAGCAGGGTGTACTAATTGCTCATTTGTTGCAGTAACCTTTTCAGTGGACAGCATCTCATGTCTGATTTTATGTTGATGTCTCTTTCCTTTAATTACAGTGTGCTGGCAGTGAGAGAAAGCCTGATGGTGTGAAGAGCCATATAGCACCTGCAATGGTCTTGCTGTGCTTTTCAGAGATTTACTCTAAGAACAGAGTAACATGAATTTGTCTTCTGTGCACTTTATTTTTATACTTCATATCCTTGTTAAACTTAAAGCCAGTAAGCATGAGTACATTACTAGACTATCTATCCTGAAAGTCCTTAAAAATCGCTTGTGAAAGAAGGCAATTGCTCAGATTAATTTGAGAAGGTATTGCCTGTTCAGATATGAAAGGAACTAAATATGATCAGAAGGGGTGAGAGAGACCAAGGAAGAAAGAAAGAAATTTATTATGTTTCTTAAATGATTCTTCAAACAATCCAGAAATGGTTGATTTTATTAATGATCATAGTAATGATAATTTTTGTTTCTTACACTAAAAATATTGGGACTATGAAGTCTTTTTTAAATTTTTTAAATCAGCCCTAAAATATCATTAAGCACTGCAGCAGGGCAACTTTTTCTTTTATGTTTAAATCTTTAAATAGCTGCACCAGGATGGGTACATCTTTCCCTTTCAGTGCCAAAGGATAATAAGAATTGGCTCCCAAGAGCTGGGAAGCAGAAAAGGAAACTAGTAGTCAAAGAAGCTTTCCATCATGGTAATGTTTTCTTCTTGTTTGAATAATTCTCTATCACAATTCAGTGATGCAATTTAAAATGTAAACATGGTATTTGTCAACATGACTTAGTACCATCACAGCTAAATTATTATGAGGGTTATTCTGCACAGCAACAGCCTAATCCCCTGCAGTGGGAATTCCAAGAAATATCTCAAAATTGCAAATTAAAGGAATATCCAATAACCAAGGAGTGAGTATTGTCTTGCTTTTAATGAAACTGCTGCAGAAACAAATTCTGTCCTTCCATTCATTGCTGGTGCCTCCAAAGAAAGTTTACTGTTTCCTCTGTAATTCAAGAGTGCTTTGGTCACTGGGCATTTAAGGGCTCTTTACATCTTTACATTAAAGATTATGATTATCCTTCTTAAGTGGAACTAAGCCAAAACTTTCAGCTTTGGAAGATAATTTAACCAGGTAGGATCTGAGTACACAGTACATGATTGCACATAACAGAAATTATTTTTTGCCTACCCTCAGCCCAGCCTCCAATCTTCCTACTGCAACTTGTGCTGTTGCAATTACATATGAGCATGATGTCTTTCAGACACACTCTAGTAGTTGAGCATCTGCACCACTGCACTAGAGGATATTTTGTTAAATGTGAGGTCTTAACAGTGGCTGGATATAGGACCTGCACTGTTATCTTAATCCTATTGGAATACCTTTTAAACAATTTAATACCTGTAACTGAATTATGAAAGTTATCAAATGTATTTCTATTAAAATGGAAGAGCTTTGATATTAAGTTACTTGGTTTTGCTTGTTTAGCAGACTGAAGGTTAAAAATAGACTAAAGGAAGAATGTCTGGAATATATCCATGTCTTGAAATGTGTTACAAATGAATGATGGATGCATAGCTTCTTTCCTTTCCTGAGGTTTACCAACAGTATCCTTATGCACCATCTTAACATTCTGTGGATTTTTTTATTGCTAAGCTTTACCTAGATGCAAGAGGTTTAGGTGAATTCAGTGGATTGTGCAGAGAAATGTCCTAACTTTTGATGTGTTTACTTGAGGTTTGGCCACCTTGAGATATATGATTTTCTCTATGTTTTGGACATTTTTTATATGTCTTTATCCAAATGCTAAATTTAGTGCAATATTTGTGTTTCAGCAAATGAAATACAGACTGAATGAAATCAAACATCAAGTAGAAGTTATTTTAAGCCTGCCATAATGTTTGTATTTTGCACTTATTCAACTTTCCATCTTTATTTACTGAGAGGAAACGTGACAGAGGAAAGGCTTTCTATTGTTTACTTTTGAAACATACAGCAAGAACAAAGAGACCAGTCAAAGATTATTCCATGAGATCCATCCATCTGTCACAACATTTCATAGCATACCACTGTGACTACAAAACTGAATGTGAAAATTTAAAATAAAATAAATGTAAAATATTTTTTCCCTTTAGGTAAATAAACCCAGTGATGACACACATGATCTGTGACCAAGCTGCACATAATGCAGCCCTAAAGGCTGTCATTGGTACTTACGCTGAGATTCAAACTAAAATTCTGAAAGTGTCTATTTTAAGAAGTTTTGTCAAAACCTCCGTCTAGTTAGTGATGACAGGTAAACCTATAGGAAGTTATGTTCATTTTGTTTGCACTTGAAGCAGTAGCAACATCCAGCAATGTCCAGCAGAAATAAGAGTTCACTAATAGTCTTGAAAAGATGTAAGCAAGGCACTGAAGGAAAGGGAAAAACAAGACAGCAGTCCAACATTAAAAAGTATCCATTTAACACATTAATTGTTGCATTGCTGCATTTTAAAATGTTATATTTCTAAAAGAAAGCATTATTAACAAAATGCCATCTGTGAACTGCTAAGGAAGGAAGGAAAAAGAGCTGAGAAGATCTGACATAAAAATAATAAGACTAAAAATATTCCCAAAGGATGAGGTTCCTTATTACTAGAAATTACATTTGACAGATGTCAGTTTACCAGCAAGAGTTGCTTCTCTTTGATTTTTTTCTCCATTTGCAGAGATGTATTAACTGCTTTGGCAAGACAAATTAGCAGAATGAAGACAGGAATATTAACTGCTTGAGTTTGAAAACCACCTCCAATTTTGTACCCATGATTAATTATAGACATACGTGGCAGCAGTTAGCTAAGAGCTAGACATGTGATCTAGCCACTGGAACGCAGTCTTTCACAGCATGGCAGAAAAGTAACTCATTTCCATTTGCCACTACCATTGAAAACAATATTTAGAAAACTTCATCTCAATAAAAGTTCTTCTATGCATTAAGAAAAGAATCCAGTAGAAATGCAATTATTTTGTTCTTATTTATATTTTTATCCTGTATGTTTGTCACGTCCCGCTCAGACGAGGGGGACAAGTGACTCAGATTCGCAAATCCCCAATGGAGCGGACAACAAGTCTCCAAGTCTAAACATTTATTAACTACTCACAATGTACTAACTGAACACACGATAGTTGGCTAAGTATATAGCAAGTTGTGGCAAGCAATACAATATGCCTTGCATTTCTTAATAGGAAAGGGAAAAGAGGGAGATAGAGGGAACGGGGAAGTACAGATCACCGGTCTGGGTTTCTGCGCTGATCCTGACGACGAGGGTTCCAGGAGGCACAGGAGACATCCGTCTTTTTTGCTGGCATCCGTCTTCTTTGCTTCACTGCACTCTCTCTCCGGCCTCAGGCCCCGGGCCCCGCCCCCCTTCTTGATTTATACCCACTTTCCTTGGGTCCATCCTCTAGGTCGACCCACATACCTACGTATCCCATGTACGGGGAGGGGTAAGGTGTTTCATGGGATGATGTAATTAGCATGATCATGTTAGCCCTCGTTAGCATATTGAGGGGTGTTAACTTTAATATGCATTTCGTGGATAATGAAGCAAAGGTCATTCACCGGACAGATGGCCCTTGAAGTTTTGGCCAGGTGCACCAGAGCAGAGCTGTCCTGTCTTCACAGGGCTCCCTCCTCCAGTCCCATCTTGTGTTATTCGGGCAGCCTTATCAGCTTCGACCTCCACAGAATGCACCCTGTGACTCATAGTTTTGTCTTGCGAGTGTTTGAGGCGTTTCTTTGACCAGCCTCAACTTTTGCTTTCTCAGGCTGTTTTTCTTAGTTTCTCGCAGGCCTGGTTTCTCGTCTCTCACATCCCACCCCATGACTCAAACACTCCAAGTTTTTCTTTGACCGTTGTGATCCCAAAAGGTATAGGGAAAAGGAAGACAGAAGGTGAGAGAGCATATAGCTAATTGCTGCAAGGCATACTATTGAAAGCAAAAATTTGCATAATATCACAATACTAATATTTACAAGCCATCTTCCCCACCCCGTGAGTCCTGAGGATCCCAGTGATGTGACCCATGACCCAGGGTTCCATCCATCAAACTAGTCCATCAGTCAAAAAAAAGTTCTCACTTCCCATTGGTGATCTTCTTCATCATGGCACAGGTCTCTTCTATAGAGGTGGTGGCATTGTGGATGATGATGTAGCATTCTCCCTCAGTTAGATTCAGCACACCGCACAGTCCATGTTCCTTCAGCAATGCTAGCCGGATTCTGCAACGCCATCTTAGATGCTTGTTGGGTCTGCACCTTTTAATTCCTTAAAGGCGTACCTTGTTAGTACATATAATTGCTAAGTTAAATTTTCTAAAACTATTTGAGGTTATACAATCACATTATCAGGTCTATAAGGATTTAAATGGGAATACAATTTAATATTCAGGAACAATTCATTAATGCTTAATTTGTGGGATCAAACCCCTTCAACTAGTCTTTGATGACTGCATCTTGCTGTTGATGGATGTGGTGTTGTAAGGACCACATACAGTTATATGAGCTAGCACTGTAATCTGTTTAGTATTTGCAAGCACCAGTTTGCAGTCACAGGTGGCTCACAGGCTTCCTTTATTTTGGAAGTGATTCCCAATAAGGTAACTTAAGGCACAACTCCAGGTTAACCTTCCAATAAGTGAACTCATTAAATGTACCTGTAAAATTTCCTGGATTGTTGGTTGTAATTGATTGGCAATGATTTATTCCACACTCAGCAGGTACGATTCCACAAATTATATAATAATGTAAGCAGATTACAAATAATAACTAGCCAATAATGCCTACAACCATTGAAAGTGCTAAAAGTAACATAGGTCTCCTGTTGTCCAGGATCAATGCTCTGTAAAACACATATATACATGACAAAACAATGATGGTTAGAAAGAAGAGACAATCCACCCGGTATTGATGTGGTATTCTTTCCCATGGGCATCAGTAACCACCCATGAACAAATATTGATGGGAGTTTTTAGGGTTGGGGGTACTTGCCCCACGGTGGGCAAGTCTACTAGAACAGGTTGTCCAGGATAATGGAGCGGGTTTGCAGGGTCTTTAGTCTCTTTTTTTCCGGCAAGTATGGACAGAGGCTTAGGACAGAACGCGGTAAGTCGTGGGCACCCATTAATTCCCCACCGGCTGTTTATCTTCATTACTGCGTCTGACACCCGTTGTGGCCATCCTGGTTCGAGGGGTTTTAGGGCCTGCTTTAGAAGTCCATTGGTGCATTCCACAATTCCATTTGCTTGGGGATAGTATGGAGTATGGAAAATCCACTGAATTCCTTCATCTTGAGCCCACTCCTGAACCACCCCGGCAGTAAAGTGACTACCATTGTCTGATTGGATCGATTTGGGCTTAGGCAAGCAGCTAAACCAATGTTTTAACCCCTTCACCTTATTTTCTGCAGTTGCTCGAGATACAGCTTCTGCTTGGGTTAGGCCCGATACTATTTCCACCCCCACCAATACATAGCGTTTTCCCTCAGAGAGCCGGAAAGGGCCAATATAATCCACCTGCCAGGCGTCCCATAGTCCCTTGTTGTCCCTTAGGTGTAGGGGTTGGTCCTTAAGAGGGTTGTGCTCTCCCAGCTGAGTACGATATAGACTACACGCTGAAATAATGGTATTGCACAATTCCCTGGTTACAGACCATCCTCTGCTTATTGCCTCTTTAAACAAATCTTTGCTTCCTGAATGACCCTGCTTTACATGCAGCCATTCCAGTAAGTGTTCCCATTTCTCCTCCTCACCTTCTGTAGCAGTTCTCATCAAATGAGTCATTGAATCCACCTGGTTGTTTAGCAGGTGGGCAGGGTGATTTCCCGACTGGTGTGCAGCGACCCATCCTACTAAAAAGGACTTCTGTTTTGCAATGTTTAAGATTTCCTCCCACTTTTCACGCTGCCACACCAGTACCCGATTTACTTCCCAGTGGTTTTGTTCCCAAAATGTAAGCCATTCGGTACATCCCTTGAATACGGCATAGGAGTCTGTGTAAATAAATACTGGTTCTGTAGTCTCAGCTTCTTTAACAATCACGCTCCATACCACTGTTAACTCTCCCACCTGAGCACTTCCCTCACCCTCTGTTATGATTCAGTCCCCCGAGTCAACATGCAGTGCTACTGCTTGGTATTTCCATACCTTTCTCTCTCTTCTAGAAGATGCATCAGTGAACCATACATTCTTTAGATGGGTTTCAAATGGGGGAGCAGGTTTTATGTATGAGGGAGGGGGTTCAGGGTGGTCAGAGGGTGGATCTTGTATTTTGAGCACTTTGGGTGCCCCCTCCTCTATCTGATACGTGTGGCAGTAATGATCTAATTGTGCATACCACTTCCTCATGGTGTATCGCTGCACAACCCCCACAGGAGGGGGGGTTCCGGCCAGTACTGGTTTCAGGACCTTAAAGGGTCCTTGTAGAATGATTGATTGCTGCCTTATGATTTTTTCAGCTTCCTGCAAAGCAAGGCTAACCACAAAAAGACCCTTCTCCCAGATTGAGTAACGCTTTTCTGCATCTTTGAAACTGTGCGAATGAAACCCTATAGGGCGAGTGGTACCCTCCGGCCCACGTTGCCACATATGTATGGATAGTCCATGAATTGCAAAACCCCACTCAATTTGGAATGGATCTGTTGGATGTATCGGCTCTAAAGCCTGATATACTCCAGCCTCAAAGATTAACGGCTTTAAGGCTTCTTCATGGACAGGACATGGACAACTCTTCTGTTTCACACTACTACTCCTCCAGCAGACCCAGAAGTCCAGAAAAGACAGTGACACGTCAGCAAGTCCATGCACATTCTGCACTGTTAATTTAAGTTTGTAGTCACTGGAGATTTGCAGGTTGTCACCTGACTTTTCATTGAATGTAAGAGATGTGCACGTGTGATAGCTCTGACAGTGACAACTCTGGCAGAAGTAGTAAACAACTGTGATCATCTAGGGTTGTTTTAACGAGGTATGCTTGTCCATAATCTTCTACTGGTCTCTCACCCTATCCCAACCTATTTTGGAACTTCCCAAGTTTGTCCTCTTCTAAATTACACTGTTACTTACTAGATGACTGGTATGTAGCTTACAGTCAAGAACAGTTGAATTTGGTATGGCAAGGTGGTGCTCAATGTTTGTTTTTCCTTTACCTCTTCCTACCACATTCCAAGTTCCAAACTAAGTGATGCGTCCACTGTTAACTCTGTGAAGATGTTTACTAATGATTTCCATGAGATATATGTCATCTTACTTTTTACCATTTCAGATTATTGCAGCCACGATGACATAAACGATGAACTAAATCCATCTAGTTTAGGAGTATAACTGTCCTTTCTGTCCACATTATAATCAATTTTATTCTGATACCAAAGATATTTTCAGTTAAATTTGTACCATTCAGAAGGAGATTAAGCTGAAGGAACAACCCCTTCAGAGACCTTATGAGTAGGTAAACATGTGCATGCAGAGGTTTATGCTGTCAAACTATTTTAATTAGTTTTTTGTCATATTTTATAATATGATGATAGAAGATGGTGCAATATTTCTGTGTAGAGATAATTTCTGCAGGAAAATTCACTATATCTGAATTATATATATATATATATATAAATAAACCAAGAAAATAATAAAAGCAATAAAATTAAAGAAATAAGGAGAAAGTAATCTCATAGAAACACTCCCTTTCTAACTGTACATTTCCGCTTACACACTTCAGGAATTTCCAAATTAGATTGCAGAAATGTTGACTGGGAAGGTGAGAAGGAAAGCAAGGAAGTCCATACAGCTTGCATGTGATCACTTGTGTGAAGAGCAGCAAAGAGCAGACCTAAAAGACTTTTTTCCCATTCCATAAGAAATGTCTTAAGCTATGCAGGAGGAAGGAAAAGGGGGAAGGGAGCCAGAAAAGAACAGATTCATATCTGTTAAGTAACAAATCAAACTGGCTTCACAATGAGTGATGAGAGAGCTACAGCAAGCTGGGGAAACTTTACAGCTGCAGATCCCTTTATAGCAAAATACTGGTTCCAAGCAGAGTGCTGGTTCCAAGAAGTTTCAGGCTACCTGTAAACTGCTGTGAACATTGTGTTGTTGCCAACCTGAACCTTCACAGACCATAACTCATCCTCCATACACTCACAAGAGTGACAGAATAATGTGAGCACAAAAATTGATGTTGTGTAATTTTTATTTGGCTTCTGAATCTTAACCCTCCAGGGTACAGTGGGTTTGCATACCCGTTCATTTGGCTGAAGTCTTGAGAGCATTTAAAAAAAAAAAAAAAAGAATAAAGCCAGTAAGCACAGTTGCCACATAGTCAATTATTTTCTGGAACTACAGCTTAAGGTAAAGCATCAGATATCATAAAACTCTTAATAAAGCCATGTAAATTGGCAGTGCTTATTCTGCCAACACAACATCTGAGAACTCTACCCATTGCTTCCCAGGGGTGTGCTCATTTCAAGAAAGGACACCCATTAGGAGAAAAGCAGTGTGAAGCAGGGAAGAGAGGCTTATGACATTCAGGAGGAAGTGTGTGAGAGAACAAATAGGGAGGCCAAAGAGCAAAAAAAGAGACCCAAGTAAAAGAGAAGGAAAGGCAAACAAGGGAACAAAGTGATGTTAGGAAACATAAAAAATATCTCAGTGTGTGAGGTATAAAAACCCACCAGTGTATATAAAGGAAGTGAGAAGGTACTGTGAATTGTGTGAGCTCAGGACATGAAGGAACACCCTGTGATAAAGGGATAAGCAAGACATGGGGAACCACCACCAACAGGGAGTACAGACTGTGCAAAGAGAGCCTGGGAAGTGGACTGTGTGGACAAAAAGGAGAGTAAAGAAACGTAGCTTCATGAACAAGACTCAGGCTTTGGGAACATGGGGGCTGTGAAACTCTAAGTAGAGATCTGAGACAGTGTGAGGGAGTATAAGGTGTGAAGAAGAATATAGTAGTTTGAAGAAGGTGGGAGAAAGGAGATTAAAGGTAACATGAGAAGCAGGAGAGATTATGTATCATTGCACAGGGGCCTGAATGGAGTAGACCTGATAAAAAAGCTGTTCTAACCAATAAAACAGGCAGAAATCCAACTGTCTTTCACCAGTGGTTGGGGGACCTAACATACAATCAAAGTGCCAAATCATAATTTGGCATGTGCAATTAGTATTGCAGTTGGAAATGGGAATACTTATCCTCATAGAATTTGCATTAAAAGGTATGGCAATGCACAAGATCTTGAAAAACTGAAAGAATAAAAATAAAGATATTTTTAATATTTTTTGTGATCTTTTAGAACCAGTCTTATGATTTTGATGGGGGGTTTCTTTTGTGAGTTCTGAAGACAAGGGATTTGAAGTGTTATATTTTTAAAATTATTTCACTACAGTTTGTGGAGGAGGAGGGTTAATAAGGCCAGTTAAGAAAACAAACTACAACTTTTCATATTTTTCATTCCATTTCAAGGTCTACGCAATTCTTCTAATAGCAAAACTGAGTGAAGAGGTTCTAGAAAGCATGAACTGCTTTCTTAAAAAAATAAAGTAGAAAGTGGCAGATTCTCTTTTTCAGAAGTACATTTTCATTTCCATTGTTATACAACATAATCTGCACAGTTTAGCTTTCATAATATGAACCAATGCCAAGTTATGTCCCACCATACCTATTCAGGAGACTTGATGTAATCTGGCACATCATCACTCACCAATCGTTGACCAAATCAGTGCTTTGCAAAGTCTTTAAAAAACAAAAAAACACCATCCGAAATCAAGAGTAATAGCAAGTAATTAATTATCATCACATAAGAGCTTTAGAACCAAGCTGTACTGGAGCTGTGTGACACTGTCCTGGCAGTGTCAGGGAGTCCTGATGGTAACAAGAGTATGAGTGTTCATTCTATTTTATCTTTGTGTGCCTCACATTTAAACCTAATCCTGTGATAATCCAAGCTGCATATTTCACGATGCACTTTCCAGGGTGCTCAGGCTCAGGTCCCCTAATCTTCAGAAATGACCCCAGTGAAATACATTTGTTTCTATATTTTAGACAAAGAATGGTTGCAGACAGAATTACAGTTAACCTACACTAAATTTTATTGTATGAATATTACAGTGTGAGATATAAAAAGAACACAGAAGTGGTCCCTTCATGTGTCCATTCTCATAGGACATATTTAATCTGACTATCTGGAAAGGATTTACTCATCCAAGTACATAGCAAGATGCACATATAAGGAAAAAAATCATTTTTGAGTACAGTAGAATCAGAGCTTCACTCCTACCATTTCAATTCCATAATTTATATATTATTCCAGATTACTGCCTCAATGTTGCAAAATTTCAGTCTCTCATTGTGAACAACCTTGCAAGTAATTATCTATTTTCAATAATGCCTTTAAATTATAGACCTGCTGTGTTGTTCTTGTCTGTTGGTAAAAAAAAAAAAAAAATACTGTTACATGTGTAATAAAAATATAATAAAATTGTATAAAATTTATATTATTATTGGAAGTCAGAATTATGATAAAAGCCTGGAAGAAGTAATTACAAGGTTTGCTCAGTCTTCATGTTACCCGTCAGAGTACTCCTTCTACCTGATGCCAAGTAGCACATGGGTGGAGGAAGGAAGATAAGCTGTAAAAGCAGGATAAAATTCCTTAGTTCTGTGTGAGTACTCACAAGTCTTAGAAATAATGTTCAGATGCAGCCTGATGCAGATCAAGGGGGCTGATATTCATTACCCACTACTCTCTCCAGCAACTGGGGAAGAAGCTACAGATATAAAAAATGTGTTTTTCTCTGGTTCTGTCTTTTAGTTAAAAAGTTACAAAGGCAGTGGAGGTGAGGAGGAATGAAGTTATTGTCAATCTGTTGAATCTTGAGAAACTTCATAAACTGAAATGGTTCTTTTGAAGCTCTTTATCTCAGTCATAATCACATTCTTCCTGTTAGGAGATGTAAAAGAAGCCTGTGAATCTGTTTGGGTTTATTTATTTATTTATTTATTCTATACAAATACCTTTTTTTTTCTTCCATAGTATGCTAGAGATGATTATACTGTGAAACAGTTTGATCTACTCCAGAATATACAATTAACATCTTTTTCTTTCTATGTCTGAGTATGGAGCCCACACAATCTCTAGGATAACAATGTATTTCCTCCTCTCACCTCATCCTTTATCTCTCTCTATAGAAGTCTGGACTGATTAATCCAACCGTATCTACATATGTTTATTCTGGATTTTGTATTTTAGTGTTTCATTTACACTGGACATGCCTGGCTGCTAATGCTTGTTAGTCAATTTTTGACAAGATGGGAACCTATAACTTGGTACAACTGGAAACAAATCTTTCCATATTTTAGTGTGATAAGAGCTGCTTTAGCATAACTGTCTGCAACAATTAGGGGAATATTATTACATTGCAGCTAAATTTTGATTTGCTGACATGTGGCCTAGAGCAGACAATAAACTCCTTGCTCCAGCATAAAAACGTTACTCATTCTCTAATGAAACCATGAAAAGTCGACATGTACAAGTCTAATTGCAATAATGACCTCAAATTTGGGCATTTCTTTTGCATTAATCACACTGGATTTGGTAAAACTATCTAATAGAACCATAGAACTCTGACATGAATGGCTCTAATTGTAATAATCACTCCAATCATGGGTATTTTCTTAAATTAATCCCACTAACCTTCATTAAACCTTCTGCCAGGAGTTAAATATTTACTTAGTAGGACTGTGCTGTTTAACTAACTTTCAATAAAGTCTTGATTCTGTAACAACTTAGGTTTTGAAAGTAATAACAAAATCCAAGAACAAACTAAAATGCTTGTTATTTCATTCGTTTTTTCTTCTGTGCAAGTCAAATTAATCTTCCTAACATGGAAGTTCCAGTCTCTTATTACCTTTATTGCAACCAGATGCTTTTTCACTATTAGTATTTATTTATTTATTTATTTGCCTGTTTATTTATTTGTCTATTTATTTATTTTACCGTTGTGCTCTGCTGTTCAGTCTGAGTTTTAACTGCAGCGTTAATTTTGGGCCTGAGGCAACTTACTAATCATTTCACTGATATTCAGTGAAATCTCAGGCTTTATTATTTTCTGCAGCAAGAAAGAATGTCTTCTGATTATCCATGTAAGCTTGTTTCCTTTTTTAAAATAGTAATTGCTTTCCAAAAACAAAGACATTTGTTACTGTGTCTCTATGTAGACTGAAGATAAATCCCAGTAGCAAATTATCTCAGTTGTAATTATATGGAGTTACATTAATCCTGGTAGTAATATGAAATTCAGTGTATTACAGCAGTAATGAATTTGGCCCATTGATGTTAAATCTTTTTTCACATCTGTGGTGGTAATATGCAAAGAGCAAATACCCCTTTTCTTGGGATAAAATCAAAAGGCTCTTTGATACATGTGAAAGGACTATGACCACAATCCTATGGGCAGAACAGTGTTTATATTTATAAACAAAAGTCATAAGAGGGAAGAATATAATACATAATTTTCTAAAACTTTGTTGGGACCTTAGCAGGTAGGGTCTTGACCCTTGATAGTCATTGTATAGAAACAATAGTTTTGGAGTGGTCAAAAATAGTATGAGAAGAGGCCACTCTTGCCACTTAGTGTTTAACCCAGATTGCCTTCCATCTTCCATGTTAATCAAACAAATTTTTCCTTGACTGAACTGGTGATGTCCATGCAGACACCTCAGCTGCTCTGAAACACGATTTCTTGTGCCTGGTGCCTTTTAGTAACTGTCCCTGGGAGTAGCATTCAGTTCCTCTAAATTTAAACTTCCACAGTGCAGAGTTATCCAAATCTGTTGTCTAGACCCCTCTTATAAGCACTAGAGAGAAACAGGCCCTTGTGGGTACTCATTTCAGGTATTTCAAACATCTCCACTAGGGTGAGATTAAGGAAGCCTTGGAAATACCTCTCTCCCTTGACTGATTACATGCGGAGTATGACTAACTACATCAGCTGTAGATGCATACCAAAGTCTTAAATGAGATGACTTCCCCCACACCTCACTTAAAACTTATACTCAGAGCTCAAGCTTGGGTTTTCTGAGATTATTGGGCCAGTTCAACCACACAGGCTTTCTACAATGTCTTGTGTGGATGCAGAAGGTAATGAGGCTTTGAGTGCTCTGTAATGTCAACATCAAACCAGTCATAAGAAGCAAAATTATGTAAACAAATTTTCTACAAATACAACCATTTTATGTTGCCCAAACACAGAAATTATCGCAGTCCCTACATTTATAGAGGCTTGCTGGTTTTGAAACAGCCTATTTCTGGCTTTACCTTTATTGACAGCTGTATTCTTCTTGTCTTTCTTTTCAAAAAGGTTATCTTCTTCCAAAAGCATTGTGTCACAGTTAGACCTATATGGTCTTTGACAGTGAACTGTAATTTATTGTTCATCCTAGTAAATCTGCAGGGGGAGCAGAGAAACACAGATCCTGCCCTCACCAACTTCCTGATGTGTCTGCTGGAGGCATATTGTACTGGTATATGAGAGCACGCTGGCATCTCTGACAAAACAAGAGGACAAATAATGCGATGTCTGTGATGGGAAACACATCTGATGTAAAATGAGTCAAGAAGCCTTCAGGATTAGTTGTTTGAGGAAGTTAGGAGAATTGATGGAATATAATCGACCAGTTTCTCATTCTTGGCAAAAGTAACATTTAATGTGAAGCTCAGTAAAGCACTACACTGGACACCTTGGTATAAAATTGTTGCTAATGTTAGCTATATGGATGGGGTTGATGAAAGAGATGCTGTAGAATGTGTTTGAAAATGTAGAACAAGTCTGAGGCCAGCATGGAGTAACTACAGAAATTGTGGCTGAAAGATGTCAGACTCTGAAATAGAATCTTTATTATGTCACTGATATGTTAGAAAAATCTGTTACCTTCTGAGAACTAATTCAGGAGCTGTGCAACACCAGCATACATATTTTAAAGAATCCACAATATCACTAAATGAAATGCAATCAGATGTGTGTGTTCCAAAGGCAGCTTGTGCTTTCTTTATATTCTCATTGGCTCATATTTTTGTAGAGAGGAAGTTTAAAATCATAATTTTTAAAATACAAGAACAAATACTCTGATTTCACTTCACTATTCTGAGACCAGGAACTCTAAATATCACCTATTTGATCTAGCTCAGCCCATAACTAAATGTTATACTTCAGTTTCAGAAAAAAACCCTTAGATTTAATATTGGTATGGAGCAAAAGGGGGAATATAGACCTTAATCCTTATGAGACAAATTTTCAGTTCACTTGATGGCAAACGCCCTTTCATCACTGTTGTTAACTGAAGTGCCAATCAGTCTTACAAGTCTAATTGCAGTAATGACTAAAGGATTTTGTGGGAGCCCTCTTAAACTTCATCAGTAGAGTTAACAGTGCCATGATTCTGTTGACTAGAAGTGACACTCAAATATGTATATAAAAGTCTCTTTCATATCAACAGGAGTTCTGCTTCTGTGTCAGTAACAATTTGGACTTTTAGTATTACCTCAAGATTGTATTAATTAAGGATACTAGTTTGCAACAAGCTATATTCTTGTGGAATTTTGTTACAGTGATAGACTTCCTATGTATGTCATGGGGTTGACCAAAAACTTGCATAGCCATTTACAGTGTTTTAATCTTCAGTTTAGAGTAAGTCAGTGTCTTTACAAACATAATTCATTTTCTAGAACTCCCCCCTTAGAACATGACCTCCTGTTCATTGTAGGTTTTGAAGGGTTTTTTTTAAGTGGAAATGAGTATTACAAGAGGAAATGCCTATAAATTTATTTTAATCTATAACATATGGTGAATAGTTTGGGCCTAAGTCTAAGATTACAATTCCTGATATGAGAAATGCAACTCAGCAGAAGACAGGAACATATTTCTTAAAGTTAAACTTCTGCAGGAAGAAGGAATCATATCATCTCTACCATATCTTCATGTACCATCCCAGAACTGTCATATTTAATCACAGCATATCAAATTAACTCACACAAAATGATGCTGCAATCCAGGAAATGGGAATGGTTCCCAAAAAGATTTAGATTATCTTCTGGAAAGTAAGGTAAACAGGGTAGAAAACACAGGGTTCTATGTAAAGTCATGAAGATATTAAAAGCTGTGATGTGATCAAACATATAAAAATCACATCTTTACCCTTGTTTTTGTGTTCAGTCTTTAATCTCTCCTAATGAACTCAGTGATTGTAACAGTTCGACTTGCTGAGATACTGAATTAGATCAAGCTGATTCCTACTCAATTTTTTTTCAGTCAATAGTAGTCTTAATTCTTTTAACTTGTTTTCTGCAATATGGCAGCAAAAAAAAAATACACTGCATAAAAATTAATTTGAACTACTTCTATAAATAATGTAGATTTCTACCTAGGTTGCTTTTTTTTTTTTTTTTTTTTTTTTTTTTTTAAATTCTTACAGGCGTTTAATGCTTTAAAAGAGGAATTTATTTTGGTTCAAAACACAGTATTAGCTTTACTATGGAAAGATTAAAACCCTTATGATTTTCTGCTACTTTATTGAAGAAGAAGTCTATGAATTAAAAAAAGCGTAAGTGCACAAGACAAGGATAACACTGTAACTCTCATTTCCCTTTGATAGATTATATAATTATACTACAGGTACAGTACACGGGAAAAAAACAGGTACAAAATTCCACATACAAAGCCCAAATAAGCATCAACTGCACACAGATAGAAGCAGTCTGAGTTACAATGAGCAATTCTTTTTTGTGGGAATTCAGATAGTTATTTGACATGATGCTGAATGTGATCTGGTGTGTGCAACACTGGCCAGTCATTTGTAGTTAACACTGTGCCAGTTAACTTTTTACAATCACATTAATGTTTTTTACTGAGCATATGTGCTTAGTAGAGCATATGTGTTTAGGAAAAATAAATCCAAAATAGAATGTGTCTCCTGAGCATCCCTTGTTTATCCTTTTTGTAAGAGCTAGAAATGCCTGCAAAGGCTGTGAGAAGGTCCATATCTGATGAAGAGAACAATCTGCTCATTCTGGATCTGCAGAAAATAACCTTTGAAGTATTTCTTCACAATCCCACAGAGATTTTGTGTTCAGGCCACAGAGCAACTTAGAAGCTTCTATAAATTAAATAAGCAGTAGTCCTTTTTGGTAACAGTCTCCACACAGAACCTTTCCAGGAAGTAAAAAAAGAATAAGTCAAAGTGAAAAAAAGGCGATTGAGGTGGAGATGACTACTGCAAGAAGGATGATCACTATGCATAAGAAAACCTACAATACAAACCCCGTACAAAACTGTTGAAAAGCCTTTAATTTAAGCAGGGTTACTTATTTTAATCCCCCAAACAGTCAAATTTATTGATTCTAAATCAACCGATTTCTTCTAAGAAAACAAGAAAGAACAAAAGTCGTCTCTTTACATGGGAACATGCATACAACTGAATGCATGTGAACTGACCTTTTTAGCTGTCTCCACCAATATACTGCCTTCAATAGTTAATGTGTAAAGAAGAGTACAAGAAGAGCATACATTACATTCCCGGATTACTTTCCTATCCTCCAACAATTTGCAGCCTGGGGACTTCCTGAATAATAGAAACATAAATAATAGTAAATAATTATATCAGGTAATATCTATTATTCACCACATAATATATGTATAAACAGTCTTTCTCTCATGCATAAACAAACCCATAAAGGTTAATCTATGTTGCAATGTTTAAATTTGTTAATTACCATCAAAAGAAATTTCTATTCTCCTCTACGAGTGAAAGAAAACAGGAAAAGAGTCACAGGAGGGTTTTTTCATTTATTATATTTATAGCATTTTGCCAAGTCTGAACTTGGAAGGCTGTTTCTATAAGAGAACTTGACAAAGGAGTTATATATCCCTGTTGTAACCTTTTCTGTTTATGAACAATGTCTAGTCTTGCTTTCTCTAACATATGAGGAATCCAATAACAGGATGTGGCCTCATTCAGCCAGCATCCTGTCCAAAAGGTATATCCTTCTGGACTTTTGCTTTCAGGGGCATGTCTCTGTCACTGTTTAAATTTCATGATCTTTCTTCTTGTGTCCAAGACCAGCAGAAAAATGCAGCTCTACCACATGGGCCTGTCCTCAGTTATTTGCTTTACCAGTATCCAAGGAAATCCCTTGGACCATGTGATTCTGGTTTTGCTCACAGTACTGTTGTGTTTCAGCTATCTGACTACAGAAAAGGAGATTTATATCACTCTCTTGAGTAAGAGATTTTTGTTATCTGTCCATCATCTTCACAGATGTTACTTGACACCTAACAGTACCATTTCTTGATCATATGGCATAGAATCATAGAATGTTCTGGGTTGGAAGGGACTATAAAGATCATCTAGTTCCAACCCCCCTGCCATGGGCAGGGACACCTTCCACTAGATCAGGTTGCTCAAAGCCCCGTCCAACCTGGCATGATTGAAATTTCTATATTTAGGAGAAAAATAGAAAGGTCTGCCATGTTCAGAACGAGAAATCTCTAATTTATGCCCTTAATTTTGAGTATTTATGAGCCAATAACAAAACAGGAAATAAATATAGAAGTAAAAGAGGGTTTTTTAATTGTTGTTTGTTTTAACAAGATAAATGCTGCATGGCTGAAAATGCTGAGGCAGCAAAGAGACTGTCAACAAAAGTACAGGGATTACTGTTTCATAAATTTATTCTCTAGAGGATTTAATCATAACCTGAGGATAATAGTTCTTGACTGAGCTGTGCATCAGGAGGTAGTCCTCTTAAAAGTCTAGTTTCCTGTAGATCTTACATAGTAATATGAGCAAGACAATTGTGGCCATGGCCACTTCTGCCTAGCAGACTGCATTGCTTCAGTAGGTTTCTCAGGCATAGCATTTGGTTAGTTCTGTCCAATGGAGAAAGAGATGAGAAATGTCTGGAAGAAATACAGTGGTAAGGTGACTGCTCAACTACAGTACCCTGCATGATTGTGCCTTGCTGTCTGTGCAGGCAATGAAATAAATAATGATCAAATGAACACCACGCCTGCAGTTTAGATGAAAACTATTGATCTGTGTAACTTATCTTTTTCTTAATTATCATAGATTTGAAACAAATTCTTCTGTATGGGTCTATTCAGATCAACCACATGTGTATATTTTAACACGAGTAGAGCTAACGCATGAGTAGTCCTATAAAGTTGTGCCTCTCCCTTAAGTATCTTGCCAAAGCAGAACCCAGATCCCACAGAAAAGATGTTTACTTATATCTTCATTTAAATATGCCTGTATAATGGACTTGGTTATATTTCCTGAATCTTCACTTTGGTTAATTTATAAAATCAGTAGAAATAACTCTACAAGAGAACTTGCCTTTCTGCACCTTGTTTGGCTTATAGAAGAAACACCTTTTTATATTGAAAAAAGTGTGAAGAAACAGCTATTTGTATTGAAGAAATGTCTTCTTTGCTTCAGTTTTACTCACAATGACTGCTCCCAGGCTTCCCAAGTCTCAGTACATGTTGTCAATCTTTAGGGTGAGAGGTGCTACCAGCAGTCGAGGAGAATTGTATTAGGGACTGCATAAGGAATTTGAATATAAACAGTTCACAGTCCAGATGACATATGTTTAAGGATGCTGGTAAATCTATACGATGCCATTGTGAGTTTGTCCTTTTTGAAATGTCATGGAGATTGGGAGAGGTCCTCAGTGACTGGAAAAAGACAAATGTTTGGCACATCTTCAAAAAAGGCAAAGATGGAGCATCTGGAAGTCTGAACTGATCAGTCTCACTTCAATGTCCAGGCAAACAGTGAACATGAAAGATGTGAAGGTGACTGGAAACAGAAGGTGAGGAAAAAAACTGGTTGGACATTTGGGCTCACAGGATAGTACTCAACAGTTTGAAGCCAAACTAGCAGCCAGTTATGAGTGGCACATTTTGGGGATAAAACTGTCACAGAAAGCGTTCAACAACTTTATCAACAACTGAGCCAGTGGGATGAAATGAATCCTCAGTGAGTTTGAAGGACACCAAGCTGGAGGCAGTGTGAGCAGCTGATACACTGGATGGCAGGCCTGCTGCCTAAGGGGACCCGGGTGGGCAGGAAAAATGGGCCAGCAGGAATCTTACAAAGCATCACAGGGACAAATGAAAAACTGAGGCAGAACAATCCCATGCACTGCTACAGGCAAGCTGGCTGCCTACCCAACAGCACTGCCAAAAGTGCCCTGGGGATCCTGCTAGACAACCCAAAGTTGAGTAGATCTGTCATCTCAGGTGCAAGTATGTGTGTCTGGAATATTTTCATTGATTTTAGTAGTTATTCCAGATGACTTCAGTGAACTTATTACAGATTTACATCAGTATAACTGAGATCAAAAATGAGTAGTACTTCCCTTATGGTGGAAAGTAATATGATTGATTCCTATGTTTTAAGATTCCTTCTACACACCTGTAATAGCTTTGTCAGTTCTCACCTTAACCGTCAAACACACACACACAAACCAATGTGAACATAATTTTAACACTCAAGAAATTAGTCCAAGTGTTCAAGTAGTTTGGTCATGCTGTATTAAAACTTCTGATGAAAAAAGAGTTCTAATTCCACAACTCTGCAGAAGGCTATTTTGGAAATTGTGGTCTGTTTGCTCCACAACAAACCAGGACCCAAGATTCTCAAATATTCAAGACCCCAAAAATGCATGATATTCCAAAGTGTTCTGCTTCACTTAAACTCAGTTGGAAAGTGAAGACTTTGGAAAATCATGCACAAAAAGGACAAAGATGAAACAAAGAGGAATTATGACTGACCAGGACAAGCAGAACTAATAAAATATTTATCATAAGTACAAGTGCAATTAACCTTAATTTCACCCCAAGCTGCTGTTACTGTCTTGGTTATTTTTTAATTGCTTGCCTCTTGTTAAGATCATCATCTGTGAGGATAAGGAAAAAAGAAGAAAAGAATGCTGAATAAGCAAGCAAAGAACATATCATTATAATATTTTGTTATAAATATGCAATTAATTGTGTATCAGGGAAAAACAGTGAAGTCACAGCTTCATGGCTCTGCTAAAACCTATACTGCAAAAAAAGAAAGAAATATGCATCTGAGACACAGAGGGTGAATATTTTCAGTTTTCTGTTAATAAGGTTATTAAAAGCATTCAAACTTATTGTCATTGGCAGCAACCCAGATCTCTGCAGGTATTAAATTCAGCATCAGCGCTTGTGGTTTGCCATCTTATAGGTAAGGGCTATGTATTTCTGACTTCCTCCTATGTTCAGTTTCACTTTGACTAGCTAGTCAAGTCTTTACTTAGACTTCATTGCACAGCTAACAAAACTATGTTGCCTTCTATAGAAATGTAGATCTTTGCATCTTTGTTTTTGCATTTACATTGTTTCATTCAGAAGGGTGAACTGAGTGCTAACTGACTTGTACTTGTCTGGTCCCCAGGCTATTGTGACTTTACATTTCCCATCCATGTGTGATTAATCATATTAAAATTTTCCAAGAAGCAACTCTGATCCCATGTCAAATAGACAAATGATACCTTTACAGAAATACTGAGCCTGTAAGATAGAATGTTGTTCCTTTTTTTTTTTGGTAAGCAACCTATTTTCTGACCCATAATAACCAACATTTACACTCAGCTTAGAAAGTAGACAGCATTTTTCAGAGGTTTAACACAATTAGCAGGACACAGCATTGCAGTCTTTCTGAACTGAAGCAGCCTCAAAGGAAAATAAAAGCAAGAAGCCAAGTTCTCTACACATGACAATATTTTCTGAGATCATCACAGCTGGGGCAACTATTAACAGAGGTCTGCATTACAATATGCCTCCTTCTCAGCCTTTATTCCAAATGTGATTTGTAATGGAGAAAGGGACCAGCTTCTATAAGCAAGACAATGTTCAGTTTAAAGTATTTGTTAAAAATCCCACTGAGATGCTTTATCTTTCTTGCATATTTAATCTCCTTGGGAGCTACCATCTGCATGTCACAATATCCTAACAGATAAGTGTGGATTTTTTAAATATCACTTTAACTTGCAAAACAGTGTTCTGAAACTTGTTTAATGTTTTGTGCTTGTTTTGATTTCATACATTTTGGAAATTGAAAACAAAATTATATAAAATGCAGTGAGGGCAGGAGGGGAATTCTGTGAACCCCAGCTCACATTTTACTGACATCTTGAATAGTATTTATTTTTGCTCAGGGTTTTGTTGTTGTTCTTCTTCTTCTTTTTTTTTTTTTAGTGCTGTATCTGAATAGAAACGTAACTTTTTTTAGGCACAGATATGCATGTTACTTTGTATTGTGATATCCTGTGCTCTGTCGCACTGGAGAAGCCTGCAGCTGTCTAAAGCTTAATTATGCATGAATGCAAAGCCGAGATGCTCGGCCAATAGTGCCTCAGCAGAGTATGGTTTCTCACTTGTTTTTGTTCAAGTTATAATTGGGTAGATTTATATTTCCCAAACCATTTTGTCCTTGTGCATGTTCTTCAGTGCTTCTGTTGCTTTTGTTTGAACCAGCTTCTGAACAAACCTTTTTTAATGTGAAGTGTCTATTAGATCTAAGATAGGTCATTAATGGATTTGACAAATCCTTTCACCTTTAAGACAGTTAAAAAACAGAAATTATTCCCCTCCCCTATCAGTTCTACTCCAGATGGTGGGGGGGTGTCTTTCTTTTTTTAATGAATAGTTAAATAGAGGCTGGCATCTGGGTTGAAACAAAGGAGGCTTGGAGCCAGACTTCTAAAAGGAAGGGTAGTATCAAGCAATAAAGTGCTACACCTGCTGAAGAGAAGGTAATAGAGGCACTGAAAGCACATTTGTAGCCACAATTACCCTGTATAAAAAGGTTTTTGTCAATTGTTGTCAAGCAGACATAGGTGGTCAATCTACAAAGTCAACAAATAACAGTGTCCGGGTGTTAAAATATATGGCCCTATCATTTTATATGAATAGCACAAATCGGTGACAGCAATAGCACCTATTTTCTGAGAGCCCTGCATATTTATTCAAAGTTGTTCTCAGCAGCTAAACATCTAGGCTGCTGCTCTGCCTTTTGTTAAGATTTATGGTGTCAACTCCTGTACATTGTAAAACACACTGCAAGTCAACATCTGCATTCACATCCTTTAGAAATGCATAGCCATAAACATGGAGAGATTCAAAGGAAACTTGGAGACAGGTGACTATGTCCTTGCACAGACTGTCCTAATTCTAGGAGAATTAACCTCATCTGGGATGTGGAAAACTGCTGTTATGAGCATTGCAAACCTAGAAGAAGGTGCTGCTCCCATGAAATAGTACTTACTCCAGCACTACCTGAAGGACTGCTGACAAGGAGTGTATTTATTTCCCCACCATTGTCTTCAGATTTAAATGCTGATGCATAGAGAATTATTGCTCTTTAGCTTTTTTAAAGGTACAGAAGCTACCTAACTCCTCTCTGCCATGATCCCAGTAGAACCATCAGCACCTTACAGGCAAGCAGAGATACTTTATACCCCATTTCATTTTGTAATGAAGTTCTGAAGATAATGGAGGATGTTCAGTGCAACTGAAGAAATGAAGATCTCTGTTTCCCTACTTGCCCCTTTCTAAGAGAGAGTGACAGAGAGCTGTCATGGTGTTCACCGTGCTGCTGCCTGCCTCCCTCCATTCCCTCCATCGACCTCAGGCCCAAGCCCTACCTGGGAGAAGAAGGGCAGGGGCTGTGCTATGTCTCTCCCCTGCTGGTACCAGCCATTCTCCCAGTCTTGCCCAGTTGCTCCCCTCAGGTACAAAAAAGTGTTGTCATGAACTTGAGCACAGGTACTGCTTAAGAGCACTAGCCCTTATTAAATATTCAGTACACGGGAAATTTGAATTGCTACTAATAAATGACCACTGGGCTAAACGACTCCGCATTTTGACACTTGATTCTCTGTGGATTTAGCTCTGTTTTAATATTGGTTTAATGTGATTTTAACACTGCCATGAATGTGAACAGGATCAGGTTTTTCTTTTATATCTCTTTCCTAGATTCTAGCACATCACGTCAAATAGGCTTCTGGCAAGGGCTTCTTATACCTGCAGGTGTTTCTAAATATGTATTTTAATGGAGTATAAAGGAATCCATTTTTTTGTTCATAATGTATTATTCCCTGCTGGCCCTGACATATACCATTCAGTGTATGTCTTACAAGGGACTTCAGGGTAACAAAGAAAAATAATATCCACAATAGACAAGGGCTGTTTTCCCCAGTGGATGATGGGAAAATGATTGGGTGTGTAGAGGGCAATTCCTCGCCCTCTTGAAATTTGAGGCCCAGAAAGATGGAGCTTTTGTGTGTCTGTTTTAAAAGGACTGAAATCCATTTACACATCAATGTCAGCTCCTGCTAAAGAAGCCAACATTGTTGATGTTATGCTTGTCAAACACAAACAATTTGTTTTCAAGGGAAGACAAGTATAAAGCGTCTTGTCCACTAAACAGAACACATTAAATATGACCCTTTCTCTGGGCACATATACACCAACACAAGAAAGGACAGGAGATATATAATTAATATTAGCTAACACACAGTAAGGTTAATTGTTGCTTTTCTGAACACTTAATCTGCAAGCAGTTGATAAATCCCACAATGAATAAAAGCGGCTCGTATTTAGGTCACACAAAGTCATTGCTGTTTTTTAATTTAAACTGTGCACTAGATTAAAACACAAGAGTATTGCAGGAGAACAATTCAGAAGCAGTAGCAATAGGCTGTCATTTGGTGTAAAAAGTTTCCCCAGCACACCCTAGGGACATGTTAATCAAAGCTTTTTAATGGATTCAGTCTGATCTGTGACAGGCTTTGTTCCAGAGATGGCATTTGCAGGATAGAGCTGCAAGTTATCAATAAGACACAGTAATTGCTGGGAGTGATTGAGTCTTATTCCTTAGGCTTCATACCATTCACTCTTTTTTATTATCAGTCAAGGCCAGAGATGTCTTGCAATAGGCAGTCAAGTGATGGCTTGTTTCTTTCTTTAATCCTAAACCATATAATGAAAGAATACGAAGCAACATGAAAATCTGCATTAATTAAAAAACACGTAAAACTTGTTCTTGTTTTTCCCTGGCTATGTTTTATATTATTTTTACCAGGATTTAATGGCAATTCTTCAACCTCTATCATGTACTGATAAATCCTTTTCAAGCAGTCAAAGCCTTTCACTGCTTGGTTAAAGGCTTTAGTTCACCCATTGACAGTTCTTTATTAAGTTATTCATTATCTTTTGGAAATCAAAGCATTGGCACCATCAGTAATGACTAGGGATAACACTTATCACCTACATGGATAGTTAGCCCTACATCCATTTAGGAAAGATAACTCCCAACACTGAAATGAAAATTCTTCAGTGCTATTCAAGAAGGTAATAGAAACCTAACATTTTTATATAGTGAAAGGTCATAATCCTCCCTTTGTAGCACCACAGTCATTCCCATAGCAACAGATTATACCTAAAACCACTAGGGATTATAACCTCTCAGTATGAACAAACAGAAAGAAAAGTTGTTTAGAAGAGAAGGGATTTCTCTGATTAGTAAAAGGCAACACTAGCCAACCTCCTGTGTATGCACACATAAAACAGACACATACACAGCAGCTAAATTGATTCTTCGTTAAAGTACAAATGAACAATGAAAAGATTGTTAAAATTAGTTTTGCTGTGGGGGAGTAAGGATTAGTCCTAGTAGTCCTGTCTTCTTGTCTTTACTATCCAGTAAATAATCAGTCAGTGTAATAATTACAGATTATCAGAATATGTAGTTTTGAGGCTGTGTCATGAAAAAAATATTTTTGCTGAAACTTTAAGGGTTTCAAATGTAACAAGAAAAAAAAGAAATTAAGTACTACACTACTCTGAGCTAGGTAATGTTCTTGATTAAACATTTTTTTACTTCTAATGTTTGAAACTAACAGACATTTTTACATATCTGCTTTTTACTTTAAACCCTTGAACTCTGAAAATGTTATTTCACTTTTATTAAAACAACTTCTGAAATTTTGTATCATGGGAAACTTTTTTCTGTTCTACTTTTGATTTTTGGGGGGTGTCACAGAATTTCCTATGAAGCAGCAAATGTAGTAGCCACCCTTACTATTGATTATGTTTTTACCTCACAAGGGGATTATTTGCTCTATCTATGTTTGTGAAATATTCTGAGGTTTTCAGTTTCAAAACACTAGAACTACCATTATCATTTTCTTCTATGTGTCAGCCATGTCTGTGCTGAAATTTAAAGCGTCATTTGAAATATTTGTAGAGTTAAAAATTCATAATGTTAATTATACATGAATTTATAAAATTTCCATTTTCCATCATCTTTAAAAGCTGCTTGATTTTCTTATAGTACTGCTAACTTATTGTCAATTATTTCTGTGAGAAGCAAAGCAAGACACTCGTTCTTACACACAGGAGCAGTCTGCAACATATTCTGCCGTATCACAATGTATGTGTGCTCACAATTCTTAGTTTTAAAGATACGAGCAGTTCATGAAGTACTCTGCACCCAGCATATAAAAAGTGAAGCACCTCCACTCAGGACCAGCATTCTCCTGATGATATGTAGCATGTTATTAGTTTCTGCTCCCTTTTTAAGCTGCAGTTCATTTAGTAGGCAACTGGGCAAGAGAGGTCATGATGCATGAGCTATATTGTACTGAGGCATTGGGAATATAACTTATGACCCACCTATGTACCTTCTTCTTTGCTTGTGTGAGGTAAAAACATATGGGAAATAGTGATACCTTATTTCAACCTTTACCCTCAAAAGTAGAGTTTACTCCTTAAAGTGTTTTTTGCTGTAATATTGGTGTGTATTTAAAATACTCAAATATTTATTTTTAGTAAAAATATTGAGTTTTCATTAACATATATCTAGACAATATGCTAGAAAAAGGTCATGTGATATTTGACTGTTTTACAAAAAAATGGACAGTTAAATATAAGTACTTATTTTCTAGACTTTACAATTTGTTTGTACAATAGAATAAGTATTTAGCTACAATTGCTTAAAAGCCTGTAGCCAAAGCCAACCAAGTTGAGTATTTCCATAACCTACAACAACGCAAATTCATTGTTAATTTGCCTTTGACATTGTTCAGTTGACAAAAGATGAAGACTTTGTCCTAAGTATAACAATGTAGGAGGACTGCGATCACTACATTAAAGATCAAAAAGCAAGGTTTGTCTGGTTGATTATTTATTGTTCATAATTTCCGCATTATCATGTTCTCATATAACTGCTTCAAATTTGGATTTTTAGTGTGAAATAGTTATTGGAGTCACTGCTGAATTCAGTGCAATGCATGGTCACACAGATGGGCCCTTTTACTTTTCCTGAGGAGGGAGGAGTTGTAAAAAAAGAGCATTTACGTCAGTGTTGAAATGTGCCACATAGAAAGCCTTTCTTAAAGTGTAACTTGGTTGTGTTTCTGAAACAAGTTGTTAGATCCTGTATCGTAGAACAAAACCAGACAATTATTTCATTTCTTGACATGTTTGAACAGGAAAGGGATAATAAGGGAATGGCCTCTACTTGACTGAGAGTATAAAGCTCTTTCTCTGAGACCATAGCTCCTAAGAATGCTTGAAAACATTTTGGACTTTTAAAAATCTCTTATAAACTTCACATTTCTAAGAATAACCAGATTCAGGCATATTGTGATGATAACACTTCCTTTACCTCAGTAAAATCTAAGATGACTAATTTTCCATCAAATTATCACTCATGGAAGAAAATGCTTTCACAAGATGAGGGTCAGGGAGGCAGTTTCTGATCTAACTTACTGTGGTATAATTACAGAATAAACTTGATCATTTCAACAGAGTTCACTTTGGATTTCTACTAATGTATCAGAGTCAACCTTAGTCCAAGATTTTTATAAAAAAGAAATTAAATAAAATGCTTACACAACATATGTAGACATTCAAGTGGAGCTAACATGAGTCTGGGAGAGAGAAATTAATATAACATAGCAAATCACAAGGTGAGTTTTCTCCAGTGACAAAATACACATTTAGCTTTCTTCCCCCACCATCCACCCTGGTAAATTTATATTTGCCTTCTTTGATTCTTGTCCTGCCTTCAAACGTTTTAGTATCAGGATCTGTACTTCTGTAGAGAGCCATTTATTTCAGTGAAATACTACAGAGGTACAGGCTGGCATGCCTGTGAATTTTCCTGCAGGACAGATTATTATAACTTTAATATTATCAACCAGAACTGTCCTAACTCTGCTGTCAGTCACCAAATAGGACTTTAAAATTTATTTTTAACCATTTTTTGGAAAAGCCAACAACTTTTACAGCCTCTTTCTTTTCCCTAATGTCTTTCCCATGGAGATGACTGCCAGATTTTTTTTCAAAAGGTCTGTAAGTCACACAGTTTTCTGTAGAATTGAAATGTTAAAGAAAAAAAAAAAAAAAAGGTGTCTTGGGGGAAAAAAAAGGGTTATGTAAAAAAGGGTTATGTAAAACAAGAAAATGTGGCTAAAAGACTTCTGACAAAAAGAAGTTATAACAGACACTCCAGCAAATTGATGTTAGAAGGCCTGACCTTGCTGGGGGCTTTCATATCCCAGCAACATCAGTGAGAGCTGAGTCTACTCAGTGTTGCAAAGAAGAATTCAACACCTTTTAATGCATGGCAAGATGTTTATGCTGGCTGTTGGAAGAGCTATGGAGGGAAAGAGCTCTATATGTTTTGGGAATGCAGTCTCATAAAAGAGGTATGAAGTGTGAGGCCTCAGGAATTCAGGAGAAACCACTGGGGAGAAGTAGCGTGGCTTGATGTGAATGTAAACCTTTGAATGAAACAGAACCTTGGAGTCTGCCAAAAATAGAGCAGTTTATTGCTCTGTTACTGCAATAAAAACTTGACTTTCAGTTGTTTCTTCCACATAACATTTGAACACTTTTTATATTTATGAATGTATTATAAATACTCCTGGTTCTCACAGGAAGACAGAAAAGCTTGTACTTATCTATTTTTACTATTAAGTAACTGAAGAGTGGTCGGCCCAATACAGTTGGTTTTCAAGATAGCTCAGTACCTAGTTAGACAACAAATTACAGTCTAAAGAGCACAGTGCATAATTTTTCTAATCCCAAAAATGTAGCTCTAAATCCCTAATGTTCAGTGCTGTAGACCTTTAAAACAGATTTTTTTGTGATATTTCTAATAACTGCAACTGGCTTGCCTTGGATTAGACAAGGTAACTGTGCCAGAGCCATGATATTAAAACACCTCCCTAAATCTGACTGCATGAACTCAGTAGGAACAGAAATTTAACAGAAATACATACAGATTTACAAAGGAGACACAGTCCTCTCCCATTTTGCTGCACATGGTATTGTGAGTTACCTGTACAGTCTGCAGCTCCTGTGTTACAACTGAGCAAGGGTTTCTCCCTTTGCTGTTTGCCTTCATGGTCAATTAAACAGTGGCTCCATCTGCCTTGGTGAAAAACAAACAAACAAACAAAACCATCTATAGGTGAAACAAAGGTGTCAGCAAACATACAGACTAATTCTATATAAAAAACAGATGCTGGAATAAAGCAGACCTAAGGATTGTGTTCAGTGGAGGTGAGTAACAAAGGAGATTTAGTTCAGGAATAGTACACAATGTCAAATGCAAAACTTCAGTAAATCTGACCGTTTAACTACATACACATATTTATAATGGATCTTCTAATAAAACTCCGGTTGAGACAAATTTCCTTTCTAATTTTGCATGTGAGTTAACACTCATGACTGTTAGGGAAGGCAATACTATCACTGCCATGTTACAGAAATAACAGCTCATTGTATATATTTTCAGATTTACAAGTCTACCAAATTCTACCAGTTTTTTAAGCCACAGAAAATAATTATTTGATGTCAAAATTGATTTTATGAGATCTAATAGTGTGATATGGATGCTTGTCTTTTAGAAATCAACCAATTACAAGCATAGAAGGGTAAGTCTGTGAGACATCCTATCCTAGAGTCTAATTTGATGTGGTCTTGAATCTGAAAATTTAATGATCCAAGAAGGTTTAACTGCCAACAGACTTGAAATAAGATCCCTTTAATGTGGGAATATTGTTCTGAAGGCCAAAGCAGAAGAGAAAGGAGAGAAAGTCTAATGCAAAGAGTAGTGAGATAGACTAAAAAGTTAAAGTAGTATAAGATAATAAAATGTTGTTATTATTCCATCTTTGTTCATATAAATAATTTTCAGGCTGTTTGTCATCCCAGGACTCATCTTTTCCATCAGCTTAAAGAAAGAAATGTAACAATAAAGCTGATAACTGTTGACATTTTTCTCACAATCCTGTAATAGCGTACTTGTTGCCATAGTTGTCCTACTGGGATATCACCAAGCAAAGCAAGTGATATGTCTGCTAAAATATTTATTTAAAATATAAATGATGCTCAGAAGTATGCTCTTTAAATTCATTTGGGAGAACAAAACAGTAAGTATTAAAAAATGTAGCCAGTCTGTTTTTCCAATGACTACTTTGCTTCACTGAATTTTTTGAGAAGAAAATAAAAGCCTCTGCAAGGAAAATATTACATCCTTGGATGAAAGAAAAATTAGTGTGTGCCAGAAGATGTAAAATTCTTCCTATGTATTTCAAGTGTTAACACATAGTTTCATGGTTAATGTTGTATTATAATGAGATTTCTACACTGAAATGACATTCATATCAATGCCAAGAAAGTCTTAAATTTCAGACTTTTACTATGGTGAATAAGAGGAAAGTTCTTGGGTGCAAATAAACATTACTTTGTATTATTTCATGAAAGGGTTGCTGCCCTGAGGTGTTAAGAGATTCATCACTAACAGTGTTTTCTGTCTCCTTGCATTTAGTTTAAATTCTTATGGAAAAAAAGCTGAAGTCCTCTTGTGAGAACATCTTTAAAACACTAATGTCTAATTTTGTTTCTTCTTTCAGTTTGCCATTTTTCTTATTGCCTCTTATACTCACCTCCTTACCTTTCATTTTAAATATTTAAGTTACTTTCCCCTATTTTTGCTAGACAGTATTCCATGAAAATTTCTGATTGTATTTCTTTTGCTAGCACTGGGTGTAGCGATATTGATTAATACTTTTTTTGGCCTTTGTATTTTATGAATTAAAAAAAGGCTATTTTGAAGGACCTAGAGAATGAATTTACCTGCCTTTGCACAGAAAGACAGTAGTCATACAACTTCTTCTACTGACTTCTGATGTATCTTAGAGAGTGTTTCTAGCACAGTTCCTGCAATTGCAATGAACATGAGCTGGTCCCACTTACACTTGCAGGGAAAATTGTTCCTCAATGTCATACCATGGCTTTAAATGGCTTTAAACTGCAACAGAGGAGGTTCAGACTGGACATTAGGAAAAAAATTTTCACAGAAAGAGTGGTCAGACAGTGGAATAGGCTGCCCAGGGAGGTGGTGGAGTCACCATCCCTGGATGTGATTAAGGGTCAATTTAGATGAGATATTGGGGGATATGGTGTAGGGGAGAACTTTGTAGAGTGGGGCTGATGGTTGGACTTGATAATCCCAAGGGTCTTTTCCAACCTGAATGATTCTGTGATTCTATGATGCCATGATCATACTGCCATGTTGCTGATACCCTCTTACAGCACTTCTTCAGGGGAAGCTCAGGTGCCTTGGAATACAAATAAGCAGTATGGTTTGAGACCACCTAGCAGCTGATGGCAGCTAACGGAGGAGAGTCTCTGTCTCCCTGCTTCCTCTCTCAGCCATGGGCTGGCTTCAACCTCTCACCACTACCACCTCCAGAGTCCTTACCCTACCCTGAGCTAATTCAGCAGAAAATTAACCAAACAAAATCATGAATAATTTCTGCAGTTTTTTCTGTACTGGCTCTAAAATATCTGTCTAGTTCACACTCAGAATTCATAAAAGAGAGTCCACATCAAGAAAGAAATTGAAAAACAACTAGAAAAAAAGTCTAAAATATTTTTTCTCTCATAACTAAGGTACTGCTAAGTTTCTGCCTCCTAATTATTTCCATCTGTGCATACAGGACTTGAAATTACAAAAACTGCCCTACAAACCTCCAGATGTAAGTTTAAATTCAACTCCAAACAGACCAATGTTCCTCTGTCCTGCTGGCATATATCTCCTTATCACTCTTTCATCCAGCAGCATCTTAATAATGCTAAAACAGAAAGAATAAGAACCGCTGTATTAGAAAGGAGTTTGAAATCATTAAAGGTTATTGTCCTAAGATGAAAAAAATAAAATATACTGATTTCTTTCAGTCATAATAGGCCCTAGATGTGCTATTTTTTTTGCTAGAGACTTCCTAGTTAATGACAGAAAACCCTCTTTCATGTATAAAAACATAATGCAGTGGAATCTGCGGAGCTGGTGGAAGGCTTGGAAGGACACTCACAGAACTTCCTGCAGTTCTGGGAAAAAATATGAAAACAAAGATATAGCTACTGCAAAGCTAAGTGAAGGACTGTGCTGGTAAGATTATACTAGTTGTTTATCCTGTTAGTACTTAGGTCTTCTTGTTGTGATGGTTCCATGTCAAAATGGTAATTCTGAATTATCAAGGCAGTTATTGTGATGGTTAATATCTAAATGTGCATAGCCGTATGATGTGAACTATATTACGTATTTTCCTCCAAGACACTGGTGTCTGTGTAAAAGTGCCACATCTTTGCACAAGGTTTCCACAAATCAATCAGATACACATTTGCAATCTCTATAAAGTTACAAGAAATCAGATGGTGCTAAAATTACCATCCAGCACCCACATGCACACACACCACATAAGTCTATCTTGACTTATGGATACCCTTAAACTAAAAATAAATTTAGCTATGTGTCCTGGTTTAACCAGGATAGGGTTAAGTTTCCCCAGCAGTGGGGGGGGAGCTCTAGCCGGGTTATTCAGATACCATGCGGACGTCACATCCTGGCAGGTCACATTTTTCCTGGCGTGGGAGTGTGGTGCACGTGTGGTTTTGTACATCGTGCTTCCCACTGCTGTATTTGGTAGCTATTTTGCTCTGTTCATTGCTATCACTATTACTGTTATTGTTATTGTTGTTGTTTGTTGTGTTGCTATTGCACTGCTGTATTAAACCTTTCCTTATTTCAGTCTTGGGGCTTTGTATTTCACTCCCTTTGTGGGGGAGGGGCAGCGGCCTCGTGGTCTCAGACCCCGGCAGGGGCTAAACCACCACACTGTGCTTTTGCCTGAAGAAAACAGGAACTTCTCACAGATGGTGTGCATTATTTTCCAGGCTACATCATGTCTATATACCCAGCAGCTCTAACCAAAGAGAATAAAATATGAGTCATCCTTTTTATCTGATAATAGCTCACAATACTCATGCCATGTTTTGTAAATATGGACATAAATTTGAATTTCAAAACTTTTAACAATATATCTCCTATAGCATAACATTCATGATATATGAAGACTCAAAAGATTTTTTGCTGTATAGAAAGCTGCCTTTTAAAAGAAATTTTTATTCTGGTGACAGGTATACAAGCAGATATCATAGCACCTAGAATTTGGTGAAGACTTGAGGTGCTCTCAGTATGTTGTTTGCAGCTCAAGAACAAGTATTTACATATAGGTGAGCAGAAATAACATTTTGTGTAAGAAAACCATTATTTCTGTGAGTGTCCAGGCAAAGACTGGACTAAAAGTGAACAGAATGTATGTCGCATTCACACTGTGAATACATATGCTTGAAAAAAATACTGGGTCATTTTTTTCCAAATATAATTGTGTAACTGTGCAGAAGTTGCTTGTTATTACCCTACATGCACAAAACCCCAGTGAACAGGGTCAGACCTCTGAATGCAACATACCATAAGTGCTTTATTGTAAGCATCAGTAACCATATTATAGATAATCATAAATGATAGTGTTGTAATTATGTTCAGGGTGAATTAATTCCGTGCTTGTTTATTTCACAGAATTTCCTGTAACCTTATGCAATAAACTTTTGGAGAACGTTTACCTGCTTTCCTAGATATCTAATTTTAGGACTAACCTCCTTAGTCTCCCCATATGACTGGCTGAGAGTCAGGCTCCATGTGAGAGCAACATGGAGCAAGAACTACACTGAGCTGCTCTGAGCTACACTGAGGAGGAGCTCATTTCTCTCCTTTGAAGACAAAGAGAAACAACTAAACTGAAGTATGTCACAGAATCACAGAATCATCTAGGCTGGAAAAGATCTTGAAGATCATCTAGTCCGACCATTAACCTAACACTGACAGTTCCCAACTACACCATATCCCTTACCACTATGTCGACTCTACTCTTAAACAGCTCCAGGGATGGGGACTCCACCACTGCCCTGGGCAGCCCATTCCAATGCCTGACTACCCGTTCTGTAAAGAAATTCTTCTTAATATCTAGTCTAAACCTTCCCTGGCACAACTTGAGGCCATTCCCTCTTGTCCTGTCTCTTATTACTTGGTTAAAGAGACTCATCCCCAGCTCTCTGCAACCTCCTTTCAGGTACTTGTAGAGGGCGATGAGGTCTCCCCTCAACCTTCTCCAGACTAAACAACCCCAGTTCCCTCAGCCGCTCCTGGTACGACATGTGCTCCAGACCCTTCACCAGCTTCGTTACCCTTCTTTGGACATGCTCGAGTAATTCAATGTCCTTTTTGTAGTGAGGGGCCCAAAACTGAACACAGTAATCGAGATCCCTGTCCCTGCTGGCCATGCTATTGCTGATACAAGTCAGGATGCCATTGGCCTTCTTGGCCACCTGGGCACACTGCTGGCTCCTGTTCAGCCGGCTGTCAATCAACACCCCCAGGTCCCTCTCTGACTGGCAGCTCTCCAGCCACTCCTTCCCAAGCCTGTAGCGCTGCTGGGGGTTGTTGTGGCCCAAGTGCAGCACCCGGCATTTGGCCTTATTGAAACTCCTACAGTTGGCCTCAGCCCATCGCTCCAGCCTGTCCAGGTCTCTCTGCAGAGCCTCCCTACCCTCGAGCAGATCAACACTCCCACCCAACTTGGTGTCGTCTGCAAACTTACTGAGGGTGCACTCGATCCCCTCATCTAGATCATCAATAAAGATGTTAAACAGGAGTGGCCCCAAAACCGAGCCCTGGGGGACACCACTCGTGATCGGCTGCCAACCGGATTTAACTCCATTCACCACAACTCTTTGGGCCCGGCCATCCAGCCAGTTTTTTACCCAGCAAAGTGTGTGCCCATCCAAGCCGCGAGCAGCCAGTTTCACCCAGAGAATGCTGTGGGAAACGGTGTCAAAGGCCTCACTAAAGTCAAGGTAGACAATGTCCACAGCATTTCCCTCATCCAATATGCATGTCAAACAAAGACTGGAGAACCTGCATGATATTCTCTGTTTCTCATTTGTAAAAACCAAGTAATTATCATGATTACTGATTTTATTGTTGTTTTAAAACACTTAAGGTATTTCAGGAGGAAGGTGCTATGGAAATGTATATTACTACTATTCATCATGATCTGAAGCTTAAATTAGTATCTGTAACTTGAAGCAGAGGTATAATTGGAGAAGATTAGATCTAATAATTTTTTTTATATAATACTTTTCCATTTTCCTTTAATGTCTCCTTTTCTCTTGATTGTCTATTTTCTTCCTTTCTTAGGTTGCAGTTAAAATTGCTGGTACACCTGGCTTAGAAACACTCTTACTTTTTCCTTTGCAAAGTTTCTCTGAAATCTTGTCTTCTTCTCCTTGAAGAGACACTAATTTCCAAAGCACAAGGAGAATGGGCAGCTATGACAGTACTGGCACTAATATCTAGATTCTGAATGGCATTTGTTTGATGTACCTCAGTTGAGAGAAGAATGAGTAAAGGTATGAAACATTTCCTACATGAGAAATAGAACATGGGTCTTCACCCTGAAAAAGGGAAAAATGAGGCCATGATGTTGGAAAAATATAGAGATTCACTAAATTATGTGTGGCATAAAGAAGTTTAACAGGAAATTATTAGTTTCTGTTTCTTGTAATACAGAATATCATCTTATAATACTATGAGTATTAAAGAAAAATACCAGATTCAAAACTAACCAGAGGAAGTGTTTCTCACACAATATATAATTATGCTGTAGAACTGCTCTCCTCAAGTTGACAGTCTGCTGTGTCTCAAAAAACAGTTGGTCAAATTCATATTCTAAAGAAATTTTTCTTAAAACATTATATGGTTTAAACTGTTTCTCTGAAGGCTGTTAACACCTCTTGGCAGAAATTAAATCTCAAATGTTTCTATAAAGCAGCAAAAACAGAGAGCTGGACAAAAGAAGTACCGAAGTTGAAATTTAGCTCTTCCCTTCTGCCCTTCCAGTTTTGTATGGTAAGAGAGTTATAACAAAACTTGATTGAGTTCACTTGGTTGTCAATATTTTGGTACCCACTGAAGTAGCAGGGAAAGAGAAATTCAGAATTACTGGCCTCCTTCTGTGACCAGTTTTCTTTACTATACATAAATGTTCAAGGATTGTCATCCTGAGCTCAAGTCCTCCGACTTTCTAACTGACAAACAAACTGACAGGGAGAAACAAACTTCGTGAGGCAATTAAAATTAATACATGTAAAATCACTTGATAACTAACTGGAGATCAGTGCAGCCTGTACGGCCCAAGCCTATACAGTGGTGTGTGTCGTGTTAGGCACCAGTGCACTCTGCACAGGCTGATGGGACAGTTCCTAAACAGCAGCCTTGACTATTCACTGGGAGATGAGAAAGAAATTAGTTTATAGCTCCAACAGATCTCCTGGTACCTGACAGTCTTAGGGGCAGTAGGTTCTGTTTACAGCTCTTTGATCAAAAGTGATGGCAACAATTTGTGGATTTATGGATGAGTGGGATAGGAAACATCCTGAAAATTAACTCATACAGTACCTACTGGGGCTCCCCTAACATCTTTCCTTTCCTTTCTTGCTCATCCTGTGTTTCGGGGTAATTTGTTCTTTAGGTAAAATGAGTGGGTTTGCCTGAAACAGATTTTCAAGCACTACAAACCCTTGTTTTGTGAAAGCAAGAGCAATAATACTGTTAAAAATGTCCAGACACAGAGAACCTCAGCAGATGTTTGACCTCCTCACTAAATAAACCTTTCCAGTTCCTCAACCAGATTTCTGAAACATTTTGTGAGAGGAACTGTGGAAAATGGCCAAACTGTTGCCACTTAAAATGCATAAAGGAAGAGACCTTGGAGGACAGCTGAGAACAGATGTTGTTTATCTTGACTACAAACTAAGTGAGAAAACATTCTTAGGACTCTGCATATTGTTTACTAGTTTCCTTGAACTTTAATATTGTCAGTAATCTGGAATTGAGTCTTCTTCATGAAACGTTATCAAATAGCCTCTCTTCCTAGTTATTTCTTACCACTCCAAATACTGTATAGGAAAATATCTGAAGTTAATGGACAAATATAAAGAAATTCAGCTGTGAAGCCCCCTCCAATATATTTTTTTTTTTTTTTTTATAACCCAGGTTCTTGCCCATGCATTATGCCCACATTCCATTTCTCTGATTTCTTTTTTACTTAGCTCTTCTGTCTTTCTGCTTACTCTTAAAATAATTTTTTCTCAATTCTAGAGGTGTCAAAACTCTTGATTCCATTATCCTTATGCTATTCTGAGGTAGTAGAGAGAATGTGGCTCACATAGAGAAGATTTCTAACCCTCACATGATTCTTTGGGCTATACTTTGTATTAGAAACATATGCTCCAGTCACTAGAGCTGCTCCAGGAAAGTTGTAAATTTTTGACAGAGAAAGGGGGGAGAAAAGAGGCTCATAAACAAAGTATCTGGATTTTCCTGGGTATTTTTTTTAGTCTTTGACAAAAATAAAATAAAAAACATTAATCTTTGGATTTTGGCCTTTGACTCTGTTGTCTCTCTGATTCTTCGATGATGTAACAAAGGCAGTGAGAGACAGGAAAAGATGAGAAAACCTGAATACCCAAATATTTCATGTATTTTTTCACCAATTCTCAACATGAAATTGAAAAGCTATTAAACTTTTTAACCTAAAGGTCCAAAGATTACTTTTCTGAAGTTCAAAATCTATTTTTCATTAGAAAAAAAAAGTGTTTGGGCAAAAATATTCAGCATGATTCCAACAATTATATGCATTTAGTAAAAGTGATTTCTATCTTAAATTAAGTGAATAACTGTACCAGAGAAAACAAAACTAAATTCTGTCAAAGCACAAAAGGATGGACCCTTCATTCCAGATAACTTTAGAGTTAATATAAAAAGGTAGGTCCTTCTAGGGTACTATTCATCTTAACCTAAAGTAGACATCTAAAATAACTGCTTTTAGGGTTCAATGTATCTAATCTGTTTCTCTCAGCTGACAGTAAGGGAGCATAGACTGACTTAGACAAATGTATGCTGTAAATCTCTAAAGGGGAGAATCCCACCCAAAGGGAGTAATGCAAATCCTATTTAAAAATGAAATGTGTCAGCACTGGTGCACACCATGGAAGTTAGCATGGACTTTGTGCCTGATAAACCAGACTGAATCACCGGAAAGACTGCATAGTGCTTTAAAGATACAAAGTACTAAAATAATTGTTTCCTGAATATGAGAAAAAAATGGTTGTTTGCATTTTTTCCTCTCTTGTATCTGTGTAACAGCCACTAAATTTGAAACTGTTTCGATATCTCTCCAACCTAGCCACAAACACAAGAAAAGAATGGTGAAGCTAAAGTATTTAGTGACGGAAGGGTTCACTTTGATATCATTATCCTTATAAGTTTAGTGAACAGTACATAACAGAGGTGCCTAGTGTGCCATTTACTGATCTAGAAGCTTTCTTTTACTGACTTCTGGTTGTCTAGATTATAAGGTCTCTAGTGTAAAGACTGCTTTTGTAATCTACACAGCCTAGCTCAATAAAGCCCTGATTTTGATCAGTGCATGGCTACACTACCAGAGTAATAATAATTACTATTATTATAATGATGAGGCTTATGCAGTATCATACACATTATGCAAATAAGTTTATATGAAAATTAGTATTAAGAGAAAGACATTTGTTTGACAGTATAGCAAGTTTTGAATGACATAGATGCAGGCTTGTCACGAATATGTAAAATACTGTGATCATTGCCATCCTTAGGTAACTGCATTTGAAACAAGCTGGCCATAAAATAATGAATTGGCAGTACAGAAAGTCATCATGATACCAGCTATAAATACCAAACATAACTATTTCAGCCTTAAAATGATCCTGCCAAGTAATTTTCAGTGAGGTATTGTGTTCAAAAAATGCCCTTGTTTCTCATTGTGTTTCTACATGCAACCTGTGACATAGCAGTCATTCTATTTTGAGATACTGTCTGTATTAGTAGATACCAATTTGAACATAAACTAAAATGAAACTAATCTTACATTTTCAATATCCTTTAGCTGTTTTGTGATTGTTGTGGAAAATGCAGGCAGATTCTTTTGTTGTTGACATCAGAAGTGGGGGTCACTCTGGGCCTGCTGAGTACATTCTGAGCTGAAGCAAAAATTGATTTCCTTTTTTTAAAAAGCAGCTGGCATTACAATGAATAGCTTTCTTTCGATTTTTCTTTTCCACTGAAGCATTCAGTGAATGCAGCAGGCATAATAGGCTGAAGTAAACAGTGTCAGGTTCTGTTATATCAAGAGCTCTTTTAAACTAAGCAGACAAGCTATCATCAGTGCCTGAAACCCTGTAAATGGCAGCAGAGACTGAAAATGAGTTTGTTTCCTGACAAGTGTTTTGACGACATTTTCAAGAATGGAAGGAGATGCTCTGCTAATTACTGTGGCTGCCACACTTTCAGTCATGATACTGTTTCATTAATGAGCAAATATAAAGTGGATATAAATGTGTAAGGCAGTAATAGAATTAAAGATTTAGTAAAATATATGCCAGCAACTCAGACCATCAGAAACAACGAAAATATAGGCAGACCCTTTAGCTTGCCTGTGTCCACCTTTATTCATCAAAGGAGTCTGCATCTCTCTCTCTCTCTCAAATGTTTTTGTAAACCAAGAGATCTCTGTGGTAAGCAAGCTAAGAGTAAGTACAAAAAGGGTAAAGGTGAATTTTTTTCAGTAAACCCACCAGGATGGGGTAGCTATCCTTTGAACTGGAGTGTAAATTAAAAACAAGAGGAATATTTACAGCAATAGGTAAAATCGGTCTCTCTAATCATGGTCTAACTTCAGCCTTGGTGAGGCATTGCATTAAAAGACTTTCAAAGACGTAGGTAATTGGGATTGGACGTACTCTGGAGTAGCAACCAGATAATCATGACAACTGGAAAACAGTACTGCAGCTGACCACTACCCTTTCTGTACTAGGTTTCGACAAGGGAATTTCAGTTTTGGCTAGATTCAGAGCTGGCTCCAGGAGTAAAGCATGTTTTTATGCATTAAGAAAAATACTTGGAAAAGTCCTTTGTCACTCTTCAATGAGTAAAGCCATGTAAAAAACATATATATACAAAACTTTAAGCTATCAGGTTGACAAGAACTAGATCTCAATGTTATGTAAAGTGGATGCTGCCTGTTCCCTTTGTAGGATACAGTCTTCCTGTGTTACTGATCTTTGAAAATCTAAAAGGAAAGTATCTTTTGGGTCATATATTTGTCCTTTTATGACATAGTATAAAGGGACATGTTGGCACCTTCCTTTTTGCAGTTGGTAGTGGGGAAAGGAGATCTGTTTGGTTTGTGCAATTCCTGGGCCTTTGTTTACATTAATTCCCTTGCAGTGTTTATGTATAGTTTGTATCGAAAGACTACTGTTATTCTTTGAGAGAGAGAAGAAAATTTCTTGCAGCTTCCCTGCTGACTTGCAGTTGCCAGTTCCAGCCTCCTATCTTATTCTTCATTTTCTTCCAAAGTGCACGTTTCTTATCAAGCTAGATCAATTCATGTTAAAAAATCAGTTTGAAAAAAAATGTATTTTTCTGTTTAAAAAAATCAGCAATATTAATTTTTTTAAATTATTAATTTTTTTCAGAAGTGTATTTTTATTTTTATTTTTGTGAATTTGATGGTTTTGAAACAGTTCTAATAGCATGACCAACAGAATGCAGTATAATGTGACTGATATTCAGAAACAGCTCATGAGAAGACATGAACTGAATATTATGTAAATCTATAAGAATGTGAATGGAAGAAAATTAAGGGAAAAGGTAGTGGAGAGGATGTTAAGATATGAAGGTGAAAATATCAAACTGATAAAGTGACTGGTAAAGAAAACAGACTTTCAGAGAACTTAAACTCTGCTGGTCACATCAAATTAGGCATTAGTTATGAAAGTAAGTATAGGCTGTGACAGAAATATACTGAAGTTGCATGGTTCAAAGGCCCAATCTGAGTGTCTAAATAAATGGGTTTTTTCTGATATTGCTTTCAGTCCTCGTCCTACAAAACTTTGTTAAAGTACTGTTTGTTACTACACAGAGTCAACAAAAAGCATAACTGAGGATAGTTTTTTTAGTTTGCGTAACTGTATATATATAGTAATGCAAGCTGATAAGAACATCAATGAAAAATAAATACCCTAAATGTAATTATAAACTATGTGTAGAGATTCACCATTTTCTTGCTTTGTTTTTTCTTATTGAAGTTCTAGACAAGGCAAGAGACAGAAAGAGCATCTTGACATTGGAAGGGATCTCTTTCTGTGATATGAGACGTGGTCACCCCTTTCTCATTCTCTGCTTAGACAAGTATAGACCTGCTATTTGATCGTTAACTAAAAACTTAGTAAATTAGTTACTAAGATTTATGTTACAGACTCTAGAGTGGGAATCTAGTCTTAGGACCACTGTGTCACTGAAGCCTTTGGACAGCCAGCTTAAAAGACAACTTCTCTTTTGATGTTAATGCTGGGCTACAGGACATTACCCCACTGCCAGAGCATACAAGCAGACAGGCTGATATTTTCAAATAATACTTCAAGGATTTCCATCATTTATGTGCATCTTCTAGTGTTTTTATCATAAACTGCAGGAAACCAGATATTAATTATTTCTCTAGAGGACTTTGAGGCTTTCTTTACATAGAAGTGGGCCTCCTAAGAAACTAGAAAAGCTTGTTTGTTTGTTAGTGGGTTTTTGTAAAGCTCAACCTTAAGAAAATAATGGCATTTCTACTAAAAGTCTCCATTTTCATAATATGTTTGTCCAAATAGTAGTCACACTAAAACAGTGGGCAATGTTGAGAATTTGGTCTTTCCAAAGGGAAACTGTAAATATCTATAGAAAACCCATGTGACAGCTATTATCCCACAGTCTTACCACACAGCCTTCTGAATATTTTTTTGTGTGTTTTTTTTAAAGAGGTGCCCGTATTTGTTACACTTCTGTCAGCTCCAATCCAAAGGTGCTTCTTTTGACCCAGTGCAGTAAACTCTGTGGAAAGCACTGCAGATTGTCATGAGGCAACATGACTTTTGGATCAGACACCATATGAGACCAGATATGTTGACAGAGTGATTAAGGGAGTCCCAACCTGCTTTTTTGTTGGGGAAGGGATTTGAATAGTCTCAGATGATAATGTTTATCAAATGTTGCAGCAGTAACACTGCTGTAATTTTTGCCTTCCTAGAAGTCTCTAAGGTTGCTGGGTTTTGTTCATACATATAAAACTTGTTGTTCTTGTTGTCTTGGCCCCTACCTCTAAAAGCCACTGGCCTGGGGTTGTAATTTTCACTGAGTTTCCATAAATGAGAAGGTACTTCATAGTTTCTTAGGAATGCCATTTCTGTATGTTAACAATATGAAACCACCTGTCTTCCTCTGAGTCTTGTTCTCATGGTAGGACTCACAAGAAGGAACAGGGGTAACCATGGCTGCAGAGCCATGTTGTACCCTTGACTTTTGTTGTGTGGTACTGTAAAATGAATCTTTCTTTGCCCCAATGTACTGCTCTTTAGAGGGTCCCTCCATGGTTGAAGGTTGAAGATGTACCACTACAAGTGCAACCACGAAGCAACACTGTCAGTCAGCCATGGTTACTATGGCCACTATGACAAGTAGCTGGGGATTTTGGGATTTTTCTTTCCTTTCAGAAAGACAGTACTCACATAGGTTTAGGGTATGTGCTTACAGTGGCAAATTACATTTAAGGATTAATGTGATGTTATAGTCTATATTCTGTGCATCCAGCCAAACAGAAATTCAAATAGTAAAAGCAGAAGAACATAATTACATTCCCTTTCAGTTCTGTAAGAGCAAAAAAGAACTTACCTTATTCAGGAAAATTTAGAAGGTCATCTGAGGCCTTTCAGGCCTTTCTAGTTAACTGGATGTTACTGATAGATTCTGAGGATAATTTTGTCAGGCATATTGCAGTAAAGAGACACACTGTGTATATGGCATCTGGACAGCATGGATATATGATATAGGGCCTGAAAAAGGGACAACAAGAGATCTTCTTCCATTCCCTGCAATTCCACTGGGCATCAAAAATCTGATTTTTGCCATTCCTTGGGGAAGACATGCCAAGCGAGTGTTTCTGAGTGCTTGCACTTCTAAGCAGAATGCAATTATTGAGGAAATTAACTTCACAGCTAAAGATTGTGGTGTCACAATAATTTAGAGGAGTGGGAAGGATGTTTTCTGAGCAATCACTAATCTTTTTTCCCCTTTCTTTTTGGTTATCACTTAATAGCATTCATTAAAACTGATAACAGGAATTGCTTCTCTTTAAATTTCCTACTGAGTCTCAGTTTAGTCGAGTTAAACTTTTCTTGGAACAGTATATTACTGTCATGCTCAATTGACTTTCTTTATAAAGCTAATAAATCTTTTGTACAGGTTTATTCTTAGCAGCACTAGAAACTGCAAAAAAATGCATGTTGCTGGTTTCTTGTTAAAATAATTGTGAATGCCAACTCTAGTTGTCAGGCACAACTTTTCTACCCTGATGAGTAGCAGCTTATTGAAGTTCTTTCTTGTGGGAAAGCAGTCTTTGCTTTAGAGTCAAGAGGAGGTTAGTAGACAGCAAAGGTGTAGGCTTCCATTGTTATCAAATGCTCATCTCATTTTTTACTCATTTTTCCACTGCAGTTTGTAGCAAGAAAAGATACTGACTCCCAGGGCAATTGTTTTTCCTCTGTTTAATCTGTGTTGTAGTTACTGGTCATGCTAGAACAAATACTTTGGTCATCCTCTAGACAAAACACTTCTATATGGGTTAATCCATAATGAGCAAAGGAAATTTTGTGAGTTTTGATCCATAGTGCTTTTTTGTAATATCTTCCCTTTGGGATGGCATGAGGAAAGTTGTTTGTCAAGACTCTCTCCCATTTTGGAACATAAAAGAATGAAGTGTGTAATGGAGGACTCTATTTAGAGTCTGTTGCCCTAAATTAAACTACTAAAAATGCAGCATTATGTTTACTCAGGAGGTGGCTGTATTAAGTGGTGTCACTGGTTATACCTATTATGTCTGTAAATGGAACTAAAAAGCAAATAAAGATGAGTTGCAGTTTTCTCATCATAACCTTATAAAGTGTGGGGTAGTCTATGAAAAAAAATACACTGGCTTCCCAAAACAGTGTCTTTTAAAAACAATCACAGAAGCAGAAGGTTTATGAAACTATACCATTTTTCACCCTACTAAGCTTTTATTTGTTTTGCTGAAAGAACATTTAATCAAGAGCAAAGCCTCTGTCAGCTGCAAGAAATGGCATAAATATAATTTTGCAAAATGAAAGGTATGCTCTATACATTTCACGTGAACAGTTTTAGTCACCCAAACAGCATTACATGAATACACAGGAATAAAATGAATACAGCATTTTACATTATAAGTTCATTTTTATTGAAGCAGTAAAGGGTCACATGACCTTGTACGTAGCCCTTAGGATAGCAGTAGAACTCACTTTGACAGCCAGGCTGAAAAATATTGCCGTTTCACAGAGAAGGAAAAGTGCTAAAATTGATTCAGTCCTTGACTAGTGGTGATGAAAGTAGTACACAGGTGATTCCTATTATGATTTAAATATCATATGCAGAAGTTTTTATTTCAATAGTTTCTACTCATGTGTGTTATCAAAATGGAGAGTGGAAGTCGAAATGCCGTTTCTCTCTCTCACACTGCTAACTGATTGACTGCTAGAAAAATTCACTGGGCTGCACTCACAACAAGGGACAATATTTAGGACTTTGTACAGTGGCAACATCCAAAAGATGTCTTTGACACTGTAAGGTCTGTGGAGGTCTAGGAAGTGGAGATACTTGTAACCAAAGATTAGGTTCATGTAGGAAACAGCAAATATAAACAGTGTTTTCATAACACACAAGGTGTGAATTGCAGTCTGGAATGTGCACACAACTGAATTAACAAATTCTGTTGTGGTCACAAGTGGTTCTGAATAAGGACCAGCATGGCCAGCAATTTATTTTCTGGACTAATGTGACACAGAAGTGTCTTATAAGCAATTTTCCATCAAAATCTATGTTCTACTAGTATGCATTTCTGAAGTTAGTGGAAAAACTGTTATAAAGTTTGCATGTTTTGAATTGGAGTAACTAGCCCAAAAATCTAATAGTATTGTCCCAGAGGGGAGATTGTGACTGCCTTGGTCTTTTTCCATAGCTTTGAAATTGGGAAAAATGTAGGTGAAACAAGAAAGAAAATATATTAGAAAATGAACGATAAGGCAGTTCCATACTTACTAATTTCTAAAACATTTCTTATTTCACATTCTCACATATACATCCCAATGCAATTTTAAGAATGCTAACCATTCACATCAAGATTATACATGCTTAAACACTTTTTAATGTGTTTCAGTTGTACAAAGTACCCGAGACAGCCCTGAAGTGTGAAGCCCCTTGTTTATCTCTCTATAGCTGTATTTATACATCAGAAATGTAAAGTATGGGCAAAAATCCAGCCACTGTAACTTTGATATGTGGCAGGATTATCTGCTGAAGTGAAGTGATAAATCTTCTCCTAAATCCTTTAAATCCTGAAGCCAACAGGGGCACTATTCATGACACTGGAAGGCAGTAAATGATGCTACCTGTAAATCTAACTTAATTTTTTTTATCATAAGCCTAAAATATCTTTCATGAATACTTTTGGCTAGTGGAATTTATGTAAACACCTCACAATAGTTTGAACAGTTAAACTGAACAAAGTAAATCTCTTCAAATGAGTGCATTACTATTGCAAAGTACAAATCAGTTGTCTGATAGTACTTAAGATTGTTCACTGGATTCTTTAAAGTTAAAAGTAAATAAAAATAAAATCAAAATTTCTCTGGCATCTGTAGTTTGACACAAGGTCCAAGATGTGAGTTGGAGCCTATACCTGAAGAGGTGCTAAAGAGCTATTGCTATATCACTAGTGCTCCAGGTTATCAGATGACAGGAATTCAGTCTTCCCAAGTTGCTATCATTACGGTATTCTGAGAAAAATGGGTATTTCTTTCCATGCTTTACAGACAAGTCCTTACAGCAAAAAGCAGAATTTACCTCTTCTTTTTTTTTAATTCTATTCCATTTGGTGATACTGTTAATAATGGTCAACTTCACCACATTTGTGTTTTGTCATTTTTATTTTGCCATTTTCTACATTAATTTTATCACTTAAACTTTAATTACAACAAAATTATCTGGATTCCACTATATTCTACTATGTTCTTTCATTTAAAAAAAAAGAAAAAGATAAGAACATGAACTTCTCAACTACTAACATTCAGATAATGGTTCCTGTTGTCCAAAGGTGCTACTCGTACTGTGCTTCTAGTTAAGATATTCAGTAAAAACTGTGTAGAACTTGTGTGGCAGTCAGGTGAAAGTTAAAGATCTAAAGACTAGAGTAGATAGTTTTGTTACAGTTTCTGGGAATTTCTAATTCATTCTGTGTTTATCACCATTTTAGGTCAATGGCCTAAAGATTTGGAGATGGATCTAAACTGGAGCGTTAACAATCATACTATTCAATATTTTCTAGTGTCTTATTAACCTATTGTACTGCACATATTCTAGTGTCAGTATATTATATCTAAGAGAAAGGGGCCAGTGCTCTCACAACAATATGAGACCAGGAAAGCTTCGCTGCTATCAGGGGAGTTGTTAAGCATAACTAGGACAAGAAACTGCGCTTATGTTAAGCAGAAGTGTAATGAAGTTTCCAGAGAAAAGACTGTGCTACATTTTCCTTCCTATTTGGGTGTTTATCAGGTCACAGATCCTGTGTGTTGATCATTGGTTATTTACTGTTCCTGTATCTCCCTGTGGTATATCAAGTATAACATCCACCAATTGAAGCCGAAAGCCATCCATTTCTCAGAGCACCTACCTTAAGGCTTTTTTTGTTTTTCTTTTCAATCATAACAAATTATGGGCTCTCTCCATTGCTTTTCTTGGTGGTGTGACAATTTTATAGCATAATCTTATTTTTCTTATCCTTAAATGTCTTTGCTTGTCATGTAAACTTCTAAAGACTATTGAAAACATAAGCTTTTCATTGCTTGTTCCTTTTCAAACCTCTTCAAGACTATTACAGTCTTTTCCAATACCAGAAAGTTACAAGCTTCCCATGGGATATGTTTTATATGCTTGTTTAGATTATGTCAATATCATTATACAGAATTAGTATGATATTATGAAATTTGAGTTTAACAAATGTTATTAAAATATGTTTTAAACTGCCATTAAGGTTTGTGCCAGGTGTTCATTACCTAAAACATTATAGGTGAATTGTTAAGTAAAAAGTGTGAAAAGAGTCTTTTTTTGTTAATTTTGTTTTGGTCTGATTTATCATATGTGAGAGAAAATGGGGGAAAGCAGAGTTAGGTCTGGCATCCCTATGTGTGATACCAGTTGGTCTGACAGCAATTGGTGATTGTAAACTGTACTACCATTGCTGAGATAATATGACCAAACAAATCTTTAGATATACCATGATGACCACTGTGGCCTCAAACTGGTAAACCTGGATTTAGTTCTGGATGTCCAGGCAAGTTTCCCTAGAGGATTGGCAGAACCAAAACATTAGATTCAGACCACCAAGAAAATGATGAAGTTGTGGAACTCTCTAGTTCAAATTAAACCAGCTCAGCGTTCTAACTACCAGTTTTTAAAAATATGAATATTACAATGTCTTTATGAAGCTGGACACATGTAATCACATACAACATACCACACTGTGCCATAAGGAAACTACTTTCATATCTAGAATATAACTTTTTCAATCTTTTTTGTATCTCAGTTCGCAGAACTAGCGTAAACAAAAATTCTGAATCTGACCACATCTAAACTTTGAGATATCAGTGTTCCACATCAGATATTAATATATACTTGAATTTAATACATAAACCACATACCAAGAATAGTCCAAATAAAAAATGCTATTCTGACCACCCATACCGAACACTGTTTTCTTGGATAGAATCTGGTAGTGTAGGCAGTAAATTTTACAATAGGAAGAGAAAATGTACAAATGTACAATAGGAAGAGAAAACTGATAATTGCTAATATTTGTATTGAATGCAACCATGAGAGAATCTTTTTTTTACTTTTAATGCACAAAAGAAGGATGCTGACGGAAGCAGAACATCCTTGTAATCTAGTAAAATTATGGTTTTGCACTGAATTGAAATAGTATAAAATTGTAATTGAGTTTTCCTAGTAGATCTAAGCTGAAAGGTAGTTGGTGCATATTAGATTATATCAGTGTTTCTGTTTTTCTCAACCAGACTCTGAAGGAATACTGGTCTTTAACCTCGAGAGGTTTGGACTAAGTCTCAACCTAGACTGCAACCTTGAATTAGCTTGTCATTCATATGAAGGATAGAAATCTATTCCTGTGAGGAATTTTCCTGAATGTGATTGTCAATCTCTGCTAATAAGTAACCTGATCTGAGCTGAAATGTAGGCAGAATTTAATTTGCAGTAAGAGGCTCTGGTCTACCCACACCAGCATTATGCCCACTCTGAACAAAGTGAAGTATTTCACAATTTCATAATCACCTCAAGCACCAATAACACTGCACTTTTTTTTAAAAAAAAGTCATGATTTATAGCATGGTTACACTGCTATGATCCTTCTACTTTGCTCTAACATTTTAATGCTTTCTGCTGTCCACCATGTTATAGTACAAAGCAACATGTGGAGAAATACTACCGTGAATGGCCTCAAGTATTAAAAAAGTAGGCAGATGCATAGGACAGTGGATAATGTAATAAAGTGCATACAGAAGAATCATGAGTAATTGCCCCACTGTTATATTCCCCAAGTTGTGTCTTGAAAGCACTGTCCTCTGACATCCACTCCAGGTCCCTTTCCCTCCTACATGGAAACCATCCTGTACCGAGGGCAGCAACTCTGAGTTTTGTCTACATGATTGAAAAGCTTTGAATGAGCATTAAAACTGTGTTAAGATTCACTAACAGAATTGAGATATATACGGTCTCTCATTCCAGTTTCTGTAAAAATCTCTCTCTGCGTGCTAGCTGTTGATAAATGCATACCTACCAGACATACACCAAAAGAACTGGATGAAATCCAACATCCACTAGTGTAGGAGGATTTTACATTTCAAGAAATTCAAAAGTTTACATAAACATTTTGAAGTTTTGACTGGTTGACAGACAGAGAGTAGTCCACAAAGACTGATCATATCTTCTGAGAATAAAGAAATCCACGTTCTGTTGAACTGTTATTATGTTGAACTGCGCTCAAGTGATGAAAGAGAGCAAATTGGGTCATGTCATTTGGACTTCAGACTGACCTCTAATTTAAACTGTCAGCAGCATGTGTTCTAGAACAAAAATATGCTTTTGAATATTTTGTTCAGGATGAAAGCTTGGAATTTTTATTTAGTTTATTTTAGCTCTTACGGCATGAAAATTATTAGTAAGTATATGCACTTTCTTTTTCATTTTTAGGAAAACTAAGTTGCTTCAAATTTACACTGAAATTTTGGTGGCTTGTCACACAGAGCTAGTTTTGTAGTTCTGGAGTAAGGTTATTTAATGTATACATTCTAAAATATCTAGAAACAGGACGTGAATGAGAGAAAGGCAGTGAAAGCTGGATGATATATCAGCTGAAGTATAAAGAAACTTTCAAGGAGTAGAGAGGACTTTCTAGATATCAGTTTATATTTTTTTCTGTATAGACTGCTGTGCACAAAACTAAAATAAACATTATTTATTACCAAGCTAGGAACAGAAGCAAAGACACTCCAAAGAAGAGGTATCTTATTTAGGGGAAATTTAGAATATTTAATTTCTTCTGGACAGCAGTAATATACTGGGTATTTCCAGACACAGGCCTTAATATCTTTCAGTTGATATGCTGGGCTAGACACTGTATGTGTCCTCTTAGGGAGCTAACTAATATGTTAGCGAAAATATGCACAGAGGAAGTGACTTATGCAAGGAAAGAAAAGTCACCTCATTCAGAACCTAATCTCTGAACACTTAGCATTGTGGCTGGCCTCAAACATTGAAGCATGTATAGCTTGGTCAAAGTCTGAGCCGTAGATTTGCTCTATATAACATCACACTCATTCTTAGGTTCCAGCTTTCTCCCTTTCAGCTTCCCTGCCTCAAAATGCTTGAAAGCTTTCTGTGTTGTCAATATCCAACAACTTTCTGAAGAGCACAGTTATAACTATCAAGAATAAAAGTATGTGACAAACTGTCACAAACACCACTAAAAGTCATGCTTTGTGTTTATTACATTAATTTTGCTGTATGCAGGGGGAAAATTCTAATAACTTGTTCTAATCAGGAAATCTGCCCTGCACCTAAATCAGCAAATTTAACTGTCAAACAAATCGAAAATTAGCTGGAACATAAGAAGTGATCATAAGTATGTCATATATAATAGTTGAACCAAGTGACATGGAAGAAAAAAATGAAATAATGGAAATAATTATAAAGTTTTCATTATTGACTTGTTTTTAAAGTGTTATTTCCCATGGGAACTTAGTGTTTTGACAGTCAAGGTACTGAGCATTAAGTAAAGGAAATTATTGAAACTGCAACCTCACAAGAACAGCAGTAACATTCACTCCCTTCTATTATGTCCTTGCACTTCTCTTTCACTTCTAGAGTTTCTGCATGCTTAATATGAAATTTAGTGCAATCCATCGGTGTGCATTTCCAAAGGGGCAAAACTGTCTGGCTCTCATTTTGGGCATGCAGTGTGTTCTCCTCTCTTTCCTGTGCTGACAGGCTTGCTTGCTTACTTCTGCTCTGAGGTGCACATGACTTGGAACAGTGCTTTGGAGAGTTCAGGTAGTGGTGCTGGCACCTACTGTCTGGCTAGTCATCTCACTGGGCCCTCAAGGGAAACAAGATGCCGTTCTTCTGGCAGAAGAATTCATTGTTACATCCTCATAATAAGCAGCATAACATAAATTTATCTGGGAAATGGGAAGGCTCATTTTTCCACTGCCACCACTATCAGGATTGCCTGAGGTCAGACTTTCCCAGGGGGGCCTTTACGAGAGCATGTATTTATTTATAAAGTAGCATCTGTCTCCATATTTCAGTGAGCTCTTGGAATTGTTCCTTTTAGGACAGTTCTTGATGGACAGCTGGACATCTCACAAATCATTCTTTGATAAATATATATACTACCCAAGTTGCAGAGGAAGTTATTGCCCTGAAACTGGGAGCTCATGTACATGCTGGCTCTATCCAGGAAGTTCCTTCTGTCATACCATGTACAAAGGCTATGGATTGCATCTGGATTTATAATAAAGTTTGTCCTTGAATGACCCATTATAATTTTTCTTACAAGAGGAGTAGTATTTCTTTTTTTCATAGCTATTCACTTGTTGGAAAAAATACTTTTGCTAATAAATTAAAATTCAGTTGGATAAAAGAAGCAGAAAAAGTGATTTTAGATATCAACTAAGTCTTCTTTCCTTCTTAAATTTTCACTGCTTTTTGCCCCCTTTTACTTATTCAGTAATTACTGATTGGGTTTACCTTTGTACTCTAGCAAGACCCAGTATGCCTTCTTTTCCGTAGGCTCAGTAAAAACTACATGCCCATCATCACACTATCATTCCTATGCTAAATAGGTTATTATAGCAAAACCATAAAAGTCTCATTTGGTGCTTTCCTGGGGTCAAATACCTGAAGCTCCTCACCTGAGACCTTTATTATACTCATGTTGTCATTCAGAGATTCCAGTCTCAATGGAAAGGTGGCCAAAATGTTCTTCTTACTTTGCGTGTGAAAGTTACCCTAATATTTCCTCTAACAGATTTTTCTAAAGAACTTAAAGGAAGAAACTCAGGTTCAATTCCCAGCACATGCTGTGCACCTTATCCTCTCCTGCCGAAATGTTTGGTTCTATCACTGTATTTCCCACTCTTTTGTAATTGCAGCTCATGATTGTCCATTTATAAAGCAACCTGGGGTTTGACAGTTTCCTAATGAGATGTTACAAGCCCTCATTACAGCTACTTTCAAACAGCTGAATGTGGTGTCTTTGGGGTTTTTTTTAGATCTTTTTTGTCATGGTTTTCACTTCAGTGAGAAGGTTAAGCAAGCAGGGCTTCTTTTATTTCATTTGTAGCCCCTTATTTTCAGTTCTCCAGAGAAGATGATTAACAGAGCAGCCCTAGAGAGCTTTCAGTTTTAAATGTTGAACTCCACTTAAAGCAGTCAGTTCCTTTTCCATTTTTCAGTCATAAGTTTTGACAACCTAGAAATACATTTTTATTCTCAGGTACTCCGAACAATAGCTTTTCTCTAACCCAATCTAATCTTTGGAGGGCTGTCTGATGCCTTTCTCATGTTGTTTAGCAGACACATGAAATGACTGCAATGACTCCTCCAAGTCCTACTTTGCCAGCTGGATCAGAGGATCCTACTTTCTAGGTAGATTAATCTTTCTGTTGCTATCTTGTAACGTACTTTGAGGCTTCAGCCCTCATTCTGCTGGAAATGTACAACATAGTGATGGAGAAAAATCAGCTCCTTTGCAGACTGTAAGGGTGTTACCAAGTCACTATTTTTTTGAAATGTTGCAGGACTCTTTAATATTTTAAGAAAGTAGACAGTAGAAGTTTCAAGTTGGACACCCTAAGAAAGTGGCTATACTTGAAGATTTGGCCTTACTGTCTCAGGGATATCAGCCTTCATTTACAAAATGAGTGTCTTCCCATGGATTAGGTTTCAGGCGATGGATCTCCCAGTCTGCTGCTCATACTGTATACATGAAATTAACAAGTAAATATGTGTTGTAAGTAAGTGACTTATATTTAGGTGTCCAAACAGAAGTACTTTGGAATATGTATTTTTAAAAAGCAAATATGTAGTTCTATAAAGATGTTCCAAGTACATCATTGATTTATTCTGAAAAATAAATGTGATGTGCAGACAAACATTCATTTACACATATATGAAATAGTGGAACAGCAGCAAACACACATGTAAATACATTTAGTCACATATGCACATTTACAGAGAGAAGTGGATATTGGCCTTTTTTCTGTGAGGAAGTAATTTTTTATTCAAATGTAATAAATTACCATTTACAGTACCTATTAAATCTCTCACTACATTTTGTTTTTATTATATATTTCCTTAGCTTGCAAGTACTACTGCAACATTTCTGCAATAATAGTCCTGTCTAACAAACAATTGTCTATTAAACTTCCCACCACCTTTCACCAAATTTGGTAGCTATATAATGAACGCAGCAAGGAACAGTAAAACAAATAGATTATATCTTTACTTAACTAGTTAAAAGTCAAGCTAGTTACAGAGTCTCCCCCGATAAGGTACTAGCTAGTTGTTTAAACTGTTTGTTTAGTTGAAGTCCATTGAAGTTCCTCATCTTCTCAACTTGAGATGTTGATGACATGATATGCAGATTTCAGAGCTTATTGTTGTCTCTGACATCAAGGAGACTTCTGCATTTACTAAGCAATGTAACAATCTTTAATATTCTGAGAAAACAGGCTGTAGATATTCCAACTTGGGCACCCAAAAAGAGTGGACATAGCTCAGGATTCTGCCTTAGTGTCTGTGATACTGGGCTCCATCTGTAGAACACGTGAAGCTGAGCAGTGTTCTGCATAAATAGAGCCACACCTGAAGCAGAAGAAATATCTGAGAAAATCTGCCGTTCCATGTTGACAGGAAACTTTAAATAGTGTGCAATAAGTGGGACCATAACTTGAATAGAGGGAAACAAAACATTAGCAAAAGAACCAAATTAACGTAGAAAATGTTTTTTCAGAGAGCACCACTCATTTGTGGTAACGATTAGGTAGGCAACCTGTGGAAAAATAACATCTGATTTCATATGTGCCCAATGTATTCAGCTAAAAATTTCATCTTCCTTCCAATTAGAATAGGAAAGAAACTCAGATGATGATGGAATGAAAGACCAATACCCCTTACTCGCCCAACGATTGCATTTGTTGCTTCACTGTGAAATTGTATTGTTCCAATTATACTTTAAATAATTCTAGTTATATTTTCTTTAGCAACCATTTGCCTGGCAGAGTCCAGATCACTTCAGAAACTAATAAAATCATATTTTTAGCTATAACTCTTATTAAGTTGTGGACATCCCTGTGGCACATGGATTCTTATATAGGAAATAAATGGGAAACAAAAAGAAAAAATGCTTTTTGTTTATATTGTGGGCATGAAACTTAGGAAATAATGTAATACATATCAACATAAAATTTTTCCACCTTACTGTTACTAAAATAAAATGGAAGCACCTGGCAAAAAATGGCTTACCTGCACCACCCTCTACCTACCTCCATCTTAGCTCCTGTGTGTCCTTTGTGGTTTGAGAAAAACTCAGTTTTACTACACCTTACCTGATCAAAGAGGATGACACGGATGTGGACTATTTCTTTTGCCATCTGCCTTGATGTATATTCTCACAGCCATGAGAATGGGAACAGTTGTTTAAGTTGACCCCTATTAGGCTTTTGGATGATTTCCTTAAAGCATCTATAATTAAAAGTCTTTGCAAATTTTCATGTAGATGTAAGATTTTGACCTTGAGTTCTCCCAGCGTTCTGGGTGTTTGATCCCATCTAAACCTACTATGTCATGAATTCACCAAACTTACCCATTACATGCTGCTTCTTAATTAGCAGAGATACCACTTTCCAAGCTAAAATTTGGGTGTGATGCATTTTACTAAAAATTTTCAACTGAGGGCATATCTCTGCTGTGAAACTTCCACAAAGTGCTACAGGGCATTTTTTCCAGTTATCACATACAATAGTATGAGCCATTATTTTGTACTAGGAAATGCAAATACCTAGAGTATTTCTGAAACACTGTTCCTTTTCTATTGGAAGTATGATGCCATACTGCAGATAAAATGGGGTTGGTTTAGCACACAAAGGATTGCAAGGACATTGTCGATAAAAATAAATTCACCATTTTTTCTCAGCTCTTATTTTATTGTTGTATCCCAGGTTCTGGAACTGTCAGTGGTTTACTACATCACTGTTATTTATGAAGTATACCTCTCTTCTTTCTTTAGACAATGTAGGCCTAAAGACTGCATATCAGTCTGAATAAGATATTTCAGGCTATCAGAGATTACGAAACCCTCACACTGTACTTCTCCTATAGACAAAGGAGTTTTTGCTCTTCTTTGGTAGCTTTTTTTTTTAAAGGAAAATTGCTTTGCACATGATTTTTACTTACAGATTTTTACTTGCACTGTCTCTTTAAATCTCTTTAATATGCTCAAGATAATTGAATTTTTTTATATCCAAGAGCTAGACAATGATATCATTTTATCTTCAGATCCTAAGTACATATTTTGAAAGGTATCCTCTGGGATGATTCAAAATAATCCTTTACTTTATGTTACTTTGTTGTCTGGTCTCTGTAATACAGCTATTTTTCTTCTGCAGGTGATATAAAGTAAATGGAGAGGATTCTAATTTTACTTTGCTGGTGTATAAATGTGTCATTTCATACAACTAGCTGTTTTTCTTTGTTGTAACCTCTTTCTCTCTGTTTTAGCCTGCGGCTTCCCTTTTTATTTGATCAGTACAGTTTATATCATATTCCAGGCATCACTTCTTCCCAGGAGAAAAACAGGATTTCAGATTGCTACTCATGATTCCTAAGGCAAACTGAAAGGGCACTGACTGAATTAATGTTTCCTTTGCTGTTTTCAGGGCTTATTGGTTTTATTTCCATTAGCTCATGGATCCATTTTTTTTTATACCTTTAATAACATTCTGTATCTAATGACTGACAATTATTTTTTCTCAGTAGTTTACAGTTCACCAGAATATAATTTCTGTTAACTAGAAAATTAATTAATCTGATTATTATTTTATAAGAGAGGAATTGATAATACACAAAGACTAGAGTACCAGATTTTCCATCTATGTATTCAGACGGAAAGTATCTAGTCTGGTATTCAGGTTATCTACTCCCTGTCTCCAGGAACAATTCTTCCAGAAATTGAACTGTTGCTATGAATCTCTCAATATACTCAAATCCGTAAATTTATTTATTTTTCTGGTTAAAATGGTTTCCTATAACACAGTGAAATTACTATATATATAATTAATAACACTTTTAAAGAGAACCTCCTTCTAAAACTAACTAAATTTCCACAGAGGAAATCCCCGTCCCTTATAGTCTAATGTTAGAAACTAAAGTTTAGACATTGCTATCATTGTTTGAAGGATTTAATCTTTTTTTATTTTCTCCTTCAAAATCACTGTACATCTTTATTGTAAACTCGATGTTACAACTTTGAAGCCATTGGCAAATCTGTCATTGACATCAACAAAACAAACCTAGACTTTAAAATACTATTTCTCAACTGTGTTTATATGCAACAGCATAGATACAGGTTCCTTATCCCCCATATAAGTAACATCAGAAGCTGTAACTGAGATGGGTAGTGTAACTGAACTTAACATTGAAGATACCTCCTTGTCAGATATTCACTTTACAAGAAGATCACCTCACAGAAAATATTCTGTAGTCCAGGGTTTGGTACTAAGTACTTTTATGTATATAGAAAAAAGAGTTATCAGTGCTCTTTACTTCTGTTTTCCATCCCAAATCCAACTATGTAACATACTACACTCCTGGAATTTAAGAAAATGTATCTTAGAGGGGCATTACAGCTTCAACAAAAGGCAGCATTCAGACAACCTGACTCCAGATCTTGTACTTGCAGCACAGACTATTTCATTTACAATGAGGGTGGTGAGACACTAGAAAAGGTTGACCAGAGAAGTTGTTGCTCCAACAAGAGTTCAAAGTCAGGTTGGATGGGACTTTGAACAATCTGGTCTGGTGAAAGATGTCCCTGCCCATGGCAGAAAGGTTGGACTAGATCATCTTTAATGGTCCCTTCCAACTCCAGCCACTGTATGATTCTATTTTTCTGTATACCACTGTATTCCAGCTCACACAAAATGATGATTCCACACAGTCCTGGGCCAAAAAGTCTGACCATTTGTCTTTCACCGATGACTTTGAAACATTTATTGATGTCAAGCTTACATAGATTTATTGATGTTCTGTCGCATCTGTCGAGGTAGCTCTCTCTCAAACAGTTACTAATTTTTTATGTTGGCCTGGAAATTTTTTTTCAGGTAAATGCTAACCTGAAATACATATGTGGAAAAAATAAACAGACAGAGAAGAAAAAAGGAACCCCAGTCACCTGCGAGGTGAGAAATAAGACTTTTGCATAATTTCAGGTTGCAGTGCAATGTATTTGTGGTTTTTTCATGCCAGTAAGGATATTGTTTGTAGATAGCTCACAAAAAAAAAGCTATTTTCTGGTAACAATCTATTTAGTGTTTTTCATAAACATGTTTTTTTAACATCTTCAGTGGTTCTTGTTTATAACTATTTCACAATATCTAATGAAAAGATATGTAAAGTTATAGGTCAATTTTAAACATTTGGCATTCTGTGCATTTTTAAAATGCTATTAAGTTAGAAATCTGACTGTGTTCCCTTCCACCCTTAGCTTTTATCATTGATTGGTGAGAGAGGTGCTTCCGGTGATTATTTAGGTCTCAGCTGGGCTGAATCTAGACCCTGAAGTATATTTTCTATTCATTTCATCAGGTGGACTTAAAAATTGACTCAATGCAATGATGTGTTTTACCTTTCCTTGATTAGGTGAATATATTTGCAGTAAGTGGAGGTGACAGGAACAGTTCATTGGGTCTTTGATTATCTGTGGGAAGAATATGGAACTGGGGAGTCTGGAAAATCAGGATTATGCTGTTATTATGAAGTTCTGAATCTTTTATTTTGTGATTTGATATAAACTTTGACAGAAAAGTCAATGCTTGAACCATGTGCTATTACAACTTTGTAGGCCAGGGTCAAACTTCTGATTTTCCTTCATCTTCAAGCAAATTAATTGTGTCTGCCATAGTCACTTGTCTCTTTTTTCTAACTTACTCTGTATCAAGGCTCTGGCCAGGGGTTTGGTCTGTCCCTGCTGTGAAGGGCATGTTTGTGTCTTCTTCATCCTATTACACTCCATCAGCATCCTTGGTTGTTGCTTTTGGGAACACAGTCTTTCGCTGATGCTGAGCACTATTTTCAAGCAGGGGTCAACAATATACTGTATATCTACCACATTAACTCATATTAACCATCTGTGGTTTACTAGAATCCATCAATATCACCGAACCTAACACTGAATGAAATGTTGTGCAACTCCATCAACAGATGCAGACAACTGCTGTTGTTGTTAGGGGCAAAAATTAGTATGGTGTGTGGTGAGGTGCTTCTCCTGATGTCTGTAATAGCTTCCAAATCAGAGCCGTGATAAGGAATACATTGCACCCCTCTTGCTCTGTGTTAAATAGTATCCCATACAAAAATGTTAATTTATAACTGCAGTGTTTCTCTGCACTAATCTTTATTTTTTGATGGCAGCGTGAAAGTTTATTGGATTATTATTACTGGGTGTATTAAAAAATTTGGGAACTGTCTTTGAAAAAGGGTGGCAGATACTCCATGCTGTTTCTTATGTCCTGATTTGCCATATCAGCTTGGTAATTTGAGTTTATTTTTCACTGTCATTATTAGTTCATACTTAATTAGTAAGAACAATATGAAAAATTAGCAGATGAGTGAAGATGTCTCTGCCAGGTAAAGAAAAAACAATACAGGGAAAGTCTGAGAATCTTTGCAGCATTGCTTGGTCATTACAGACTAACAACCTCTCACCCCTATCCTGTTTGGAAAACCCAGTAACCTTCCCATTTTCCTACCTTCTACCCCTCCCTCCCAGCCTACAAACAATCTTTCTGTCTCAAGATTCTTTGAAAAAATTGCAGATTCTACAGCTTCTGGTAATATCAGAACTTATTTCCAGGTAATCACAAAGTAGATGTGAGCAGGTATCTCCATACTCAATTTCTCTGACACATTCACCTTTCACAGGCACTTTATAAAAGTGCCTGTGAAAGGTGAATATGGTTGTGCTTACTAGTGTAGCCAGTGAATTCAGAAACAACTTTAGGGCTATTATTTATAATAACAGTACAGGAGTAAAAATCCAACTATGTAACTCATTGTCAAAGTTACCTTTTAGTTACTTGAAAATGACTGCCAGGCTTTTTGAGGCAATGAATTGTGTAACAGTTCTGTATAAAGAAGAAGATCGTTGTCTCTGTTTTTTCTCCTTGGGTCCACAATATGACAATGTCAGAGTGACAGCAGCCAGCAGTCCCTGGCCTCCATATTCTAATTCTATCAGATATCAGTTGACAACACCACAAAATGCTGACATTTTTTTCACTGACACTACAGTATGTAAAGCTTTACCTTGGGATGGACTGCAAAGTTAACAAAAAATGCTGATGCAGCCAAAATACTGCTGTGTAGTGCTGTTGTGGCGATAAGGGACCTATTGTTTTGTATTATACTTTGCTGAACAGAAGCACCTTATAGTAACAAAAAAAGCATTTTCTTTATGAACACATTTGAAATCGTATTTAAAAGCACAACATTGATTTTTCTATACTGTATGTTGTTAAAGATTGCTGCATTGTGTGGTAATATTCTTCAGCTGTATGCTTTTCCAGAAAAAGTCTTCGATGAACTAGAGTCTTTCCCTTTTCAGTGAACCCTTCACTTTCCATGCATCACTCATAGCAGGGTTACTCCAGGAACAGACTTCAGAACAAATCCTGATTATATGAACCCTGGGACACCCAGATATGATGGTTCCCACCATTTTCCCAGACTCTCAAACAGCATGTCTGATGTATCACTGTACCTTCCTGCACTGAGGACAGAACTAGCATGTAGCTTTGTGATAATGGACCTCAGTGAGAAAGAAAAGCAATCAAAACTAAACAGGTCAAATTAGCAGTCCTAGTAAAATTGTCCAGCAAAATGAAATAGAAATGAGAAGGTCTGGGCTGCAGAGAACAGATGAATCAAGCAGTCATGACTTTTAGATAATGTTTAGCACTTGTCTCACTGCGTGGCCTTGCACACATTACTCATTTCTTCCATCTCTAGCACAGGGAATCTAATGCCTATTTACCTGCCTAATAGGTATCTTGTGAGAGTTAAAGAATTGATATTCAGTAACACATTTAACTAATGTAACCAAATGAAGCTAATTAAATGTTTAAGCATTGTTGTTAAGTAGCTGATCAAAAGGAAGATAGAAGTCATACCTGAAGGCAAGCTGGAACCATAAAATTTGGAGCAATGTATCCCCTTCTGTTTCAGTTCATTATGGTCCATAATCATAACATCTGTATTTGAACTGGACAAGTGGATTTCAAAGTATTTCTGTGATGTTATAAATTCCCCAGATCTCGAGTTCAGGTTAAGGACCTTGGAAGTGAGAGAGCCTTGTTGGTTTACTTTGTGCTGGGGAATCAGTTTACCAGACTTCTGATCTTATCAGCTGCTCTGAATTTTTTTATAGGGGACAATTCTTCTGTCTACAGAAAGGAGTAGGTTATTAGACTGCCACTTCAGACTGGAAAGTCAAAATACACCATAAGACTAGCTAGAGTGAAAAATACTTGTTAGTCTTTTCCCTTGAGACTGGAAAAATTTAGTCAAGATGTGTTATAAGTTGCTCCATTTCTTTATGCCCAGAAACACAACTGCTGACCATTTTTTGCAGCAATTAGTACTTGGACTCCTCTAAAAGAGTGGTTGAGTACCTGGGGAAAATGTTCCCCTCAAAAGTATTTTAAGAGACCCAAAGAAGATTTTAGCATTACCCTGGCAGAAGACAGCAGTTGGAAACTGGAAAACTGTCCCTGCAAAGCTTATTTGAATTTAGTGATTCGGATTTTGGGCCTTGTAAATTTCCAGGACCTCTTTTCAGGCCATCACACTTCATATGGTAATCTGCTGCAGGAGCTTTTTCTGTCTAAAACTAGGTGTCCTTAAATGCTGAAGTAATGGTATTATCTAGAGCAGCCTTACTGTGATGTGACCAACCTTTGCAATGTACATTTTTTTGTTAGTTACTTAAGAATTGCCAAACCAGGTTGAATGAAAGGTCCATCAAGCATGCATCCTATGTCTGAAAAATACCTGTGGTGAACACTTTAGAAAAAGGAATAAATCATATGAGGAATGACTGCCCCCCTCTCATCTTCTTCCAGCTTCTTCCTCAAAGCAATTTATTGACTTTCTGTGCTAGGGATTGCATTTGGACATTTATGTTTAACAGCCACCAGTAAATCTATCTTCTACTTCCTTTTTAAGACTATTTATACATTCAGTCTTATGTGGGAATATAGTATTCATTTTTATGTGTCCCATGAAAGAATATTTCCTTTTATTTGTTTTAAACTTGTAGCCCCTTCTTTCTTTTGAGAAGTCTTGAATAATCTCACTGCCATTCATCATTTTATAGATCTCTATTTCACATGCACATACAACCTGTCCCACACATCTGATCACACATGTGGCCCTTCTTCATTGTGTTTCTGTATCTTTTATGAGAAAAGCAACCAGAACTCTAAATGCAGGGATTTAGACAATGACCAAGATGGTGATTTCTATCTACTTTCCAGCTCCTTTTCAATTAAGTGCAAATATTCTACTTGCATTTCAGACTGACACTGACCATTAAACTGATGTCCACAGAGAGCTATTCAAGTGATTCCAAGTCATATACTTGTTTTAAAAAGCAAATATAACCAATACATAGAGTTTACTATGATTTATGGCTACTGAGATGTTATTTATATTTCTGTTATTCCCAAGCCATATTAAAATAAAGCATGCTCATAGAGCTGTGTTGATTGCAAATTAAAAAAATTAAAAGAATGTCAAATGTCGTTCCAGTGTGTATTTTATTGCCATGGTAACACAAAGGTAACCAAGTAGGTTAAGCTACAAATTACATACTCAGCTATTTAAAGATCTCAACGAAATAAAGTCACTTAATCAAGATTATCGTTCCTTGTGCTATGTAATCAAGACAACTCTATTTAAGCTGAAGTCAAAATGCTGGATGTTTCTGTGTTGTCTTTGTTCAAACAGCATTCTCTATGCTCTAGTATATGAAATGTAACCAATCAATGAACATTACTTGTTTTTACAGGCTATGTTTTGCAACCATGTTAAATAGAAGTGTATTTTCTTTTGCAAATACTCCATATTGTGAGTATTCTTGTATCATTTATAATTAAAGCTTAATCTTCCTTTTATACGCTAGATGCCCTTCAATTGCATACATCTCAAGCAACAACAAAAACAGATGAGCTGAAAAGTACACTCCTGGGTTTTCTGCTTCTAACTCAAAATTATATGCCTGGAATATAATTTTAAGATGTGGCCATTGCCAAGCAAAATTGCATTATAATCAAAAGCACACAGAACAAGTGTAGAAAATAAAAAAATCCTTTTTAGAAGAATTCAGATGGTGTGCCAGGATAGTAGAAAAATATTTATTTGGAAAAATCAGTTAAAATATTTATTAGAATTTATTCTTCCAGTAAGACAGTAGAAGTTTACATTGATTAATTGCATTAGTGTCAGTAATAACTTACATATGTATATGGTACCTTCCACCATGAAGCACCCTGTAATGTTCTACAAATCGTAATACCGATTACTACTTACTCTACAGACACATTTGCCCTTAGCAAATGTCCAGAGTTTTGTAGTCCTATGAGCTCAAATGCTGTGTTTGTTTTTTATCCATACCTAGAACTTTACCAGAAACTGAACAAAGAAATCCATCTGTTTTTCCAAGTGAAAATACAAGAATTTTCAGAGGCCTGGCCAAGTCATAGTGCAATGTTCAGAAAGAAGTCTGCAAAAACCCAGAGAGGAAATGTCAACTTAAATTTTACTCTGAATATAGTAATGGGACATTTTGTTCCTGTAGAACAATCTCATAGGCTTGACATGATACCCTTTATTAGCACGAACAGTCTACACCAGTGTTATGATAGCTAATTAATGTTTACAAAGCATGACACAGGAACACATGTATGGTCAGGGACTCCCTTTCCATCATCTTCTAATGGACATCTCCTGCAGTGGACACCTTCCCAAGGATTCAGACCCCTATCCAGAAAATCACCTATGCACCTATTTAAATTTAAGCATGTGAATAAACCCATTCATTTCAGAGGGAATACTTAATGCTTAAATTTAAACATATGTTTATGTTAAGGCTGATGAGGACCTATGGTGTACTGCAGGGAAACATGTCACCTACCTTTTCATCAACATTGTGTCCTATAGCACCTGGGTTTTCTTTGGAAATTGTCCATCTTGTTAAAAAACAGGCCCAAACTTCATTAGCTTATAAAATCTTGAAAAGCTTGCAATCTGAGGTAGCTCGGCTCCACATGAGTGGGCAAAAAAAGTTTTGTGCCAGAAAAATAGACTCCTTCATTTTTCAAAATGAGCTATTTTTTTCCAACGGCTTTTCATTCATATAAATTATTAGAAGGAAATCACAGTTTATTCATCTCATGAAATATTTGCAGTCTTGTCACTATTTTCATCATATCAATTTGGGACTCAATCCCATTTTTCTTGATTTTACAAGAAATGAGATCAATCCTATAGAAAATAAAAAATAGCTTTCAGCAACATAGTTCTGTTAAAATCATTAGCCAAAAATTAATAATTTTACTTTATTTATACAAGAGCAGTAATGTTTTTTTCACATTCATGTATATTTGAGGTTTGACTCCACCAAACCAAACCGCAGCTTGAACTTCCTATAGAGTTCAGGCCAGGTTCATGTGTCTGGCCTCACTAACAATGACTAACCACTCATTCCATAGCAGCTCACTGTATCTTGTGTGGCAGAGAATGTGAAAAGATCTTCTCAATTTCATATGATTTTGGTCAGTAACACATTGAGGTGTAGGTGCATAACAAGACAGGAAAAAAACCTTTTGAGGTAATCCAGAATAATATACTCGACTATTTATAACAAAGTTACCTTCGCTGTAGCTCAAGTATTGTGTTACACAGAGAATCAGTTTTACGCACATGTGCATGTCTATGGTTAACAACTCCATTTAAACATCGATGGAATTTTCTACTGCATTTGCTCTGGGGCACGCTTTAAAATGTTCATAACTCCATTATTCTACAATCAACTCTCATACATCCTAGCAAAATACGTACTATTCACTGGGGACTACTTACATGCTGAGTTTCATATATCAAAGTTTTGTCATTTATAAGTTATGCTAAGGAGAAAAAATCCAGTTGAAACAACTTTTCTCTTTCTTTATTAAAAAGAAAAGTGTAGTGTTTTCACTCAGGCAAAAATCAGAAACAGCTGAATGCATTTTACTCCAACTGCAAAAGGAGGAAAAATATCACCTTTGAGCAGAGACCAGTTATATATAATCATAAGGCAGAAAGGTGAAAATTTTGGAACAATGAACAGCTGCAAACAGGTACTTTAGCAGCAAATGTTTTCAATCTTAACCACATCTCCATCTCTTTTCCCCAGTCTCTCTTCCTCCCCAGTGCCTTTCTGGTCTCTCTCCATTTGCTTCCCTTGCTTAAGATAATTACCAGTCTGTCTTTGTTCCTTTTCTAAGTTAGTAACGTTCCCTCATCCCTCCTCTCATTGTCCAATTTTTGTTGGTTCTGTGGCTATCTGTTGAGACCTGGGAAGCAATAAACTCATTAATAATTGTATGGCTTGAAAGATGCTGGTAGCAACAGGAGTTTAGTATCATTAAAGTGAATATTTGGATTTCACTGAACTAGAAGTACTAGAGTTGCTTGCATGGGCCTAATGCCCACAAACCAAACTTTTTGAATACTTACTTCAAGTCATCCATTCAGCAGTTTGTAATGAAATTGAAGAAGGCCACATCAAAGCTAAGGAAGGGAAAAAGAGAACATGACAGAGAGGTGGGCAGTAAATTCCAACTGCATTTAGTATATCCTAAAAAACCTGTGATTCATGGGTATCATTATATTATTACCATAAATTACACAGAAATGTTTTCAGAAATGTTTATCTGTAATTAATTTGCCAATTACACACCACTAATTTATCATGTAACTCTATTTGCCCCTCCTCTTCCCTTGTAACACCCTCAAGTGAATTATCCAGATGAATCCTTGGTAATGAACTTAGAGACATGAATGATCCTAATAGCCATAGGCCACCCTCATTTTTCTTTTTTGTCATGAGGTATTTCAGAAGAGGTCTTTACAGTATGCTGGTTATCTGTGTGGATAGAAATGCTGCTTGAGCTTCACAATTGCACTTTAGAGGCAGTTTGTCCTGTAGCTAGCCCAGAAACATTAAATGACCTACTTTGGTGGACTCAATCAAGTTTCTCCCAAGGTAATCAATGAGCTCTCTGACAGAGCCTTAAGAGTGTTTCAGTGCTGCCATGCTGATCAAAACCAGATGGCTGTCATTAGGAGTTTTAAATCTGACTCCGTCATTTTTCAGCTCTTCATGCATCCTTGCATATGAATATGACCTCTGAACTACTTAATTTAAATCTGAAGTCCCCTGTAGGCTGAATAGACCGAGTTGCTGATGTACACTAATATGAAGTGTGCATGTTTACAAAAGGACTGCTCCAAATACATGTGTCCCTCCCCAGCGACTGCTTCTCTGTTAAACGGTGTGCATAGCACTTTATTTCATAATGAATTTGTTCTTCTTTGGCATAGCATTATCCCTGCCATTTCTGTAAATAGAGAGATATAATACAAACAAGTCCATAAAATTATGTATCTGCAACTGAACCTGAGTAGAAAGCTATCAATCCAATGACATACAAACACACTGAAAGATAACGTGTGACACTTCATTCACCTTAATTAGAGTTTATTAGAACCTGCTTTCATTCTTACAATGGCGATTCCATAGCTCTTATCTGACAGGTTAATGAGGATATGAAATGAATAGTGTTACTAATGAGAATCTGCTGAAATTAATCATCTCTTATTATTAACAATTTCAAAAGCTAAATTTCTAAAGATTAGATTATGTAAGATAATGTAGAAAAGGAAAGCAGCCAAAGTGAAATGTTATCAAGTGGTAGGTTATTTCCAAGCCAAAAGCATGGCATCAGTTGTATTTTTGAGGGAGGAAATTCAGCTATTTATTTCTAAGACAAATTATTTTGATTCTTTCAGAGAGTTTCTTTACAATCAAAATCTGAAAAAGGGAAAAGTAGAAAAATTTTATAAGAAATCAGTTAAAGTTGAATAATGAAATGCTTTTGTCATAACGGGTGGGGGAAATATAGAATACAAATTGGACCTGGTTCTACAAGACTTGAAAAGTGAAACTGACAAAACTGAAGCTTCTAAACCAATAAAATGTCAAGTGTACTAGTCATACAACCCTAATTTAAAAGTTGTCTCTGTTTATCAACCTCTTCAGCCTTCCTGGGCATCACAAATCCCTACTTTTGGAAAAACAGCTTCCGAGCTGTAAAGTTGGTTTCTGTTGTCATTCAAAATTTCATTCTCTATAAAGCAGACAACTGCAGGGAGACATCCTTAAAATGGCTATTCCTCTGAATATTGTAGCTTCAGATCTTTAAAGGGGTTCTACTGACATCACTACACTACTGGAAAGAGGACACATGAGAAAAAAGAAAGTATATGTTGGTTTGATAATACTCTTCTGATTCATCCAGCACATAATTCTTATCATTTTTCTTCCACTGTCTGAACATATGGTGGTTTTAAATCAGGTAGGTTGAGCAATACTAGAAGGAAAAATAACTCTTCTTAGCAATTCATCTGAATTTAGAACTAATCATTTGCTGTGTATTCTGATTCATTTTCTGGTGAACCGGAGTTGCAAGATGGCCTTTTCCATTACTCCCATGACATAGCTCTATTATGTCCTCTCATGCCTTCTCTTCCTGAGCTAAACAGTCTTTTCAAATAACTGTTCAGTGAGCATTTTCTATGTTGCAATCATTTTCATTGCCCTTTCCTAGACTTTTTGATTTTTCTCTCATTAGCTGGTATTTTATCATCTGAGATAGGTTGTCCAGAACTGTTCACTGTATCCAAAATATTCTGTGCACTAAAATAGCATTAGATCACATTCAGTGTTTCTTGTACTTTTTCTCAGACAATGTAACATCTTGATTTCTGCTGTTTTTTACCCCTCACTGCCGTAGATTTACCTTTTTTAACAGCATGCATGGTAGCATGCACTTTTTTCCTGAATTAACAATTCATGTGTTGTGAGATGCTGGATGATTTCTTTCCATTACAATACTTCACGTTCTCTTTCATTCAGTTGGATTTCCCTATTGATTCTTCTGAGAGGATCTTTAAGATTTCTTATGGCACTAATCTTGACTAATCTAACTAATTTTGACTCATTTGGAAAAGCAGTAACATTTTTCCTGCTGTATCCACACAACAGTAGGCCAATGACTTCCTCTGCAGAAGCACTGTATGAAGCTGTCATCAATGAACCTATCTGCTATGACCTTGTCTAAATAGATTCTTTTTTTCCAGTCCCCCAATGTTCTGTGCCAGAGAATTTTACCCTCTAACCATGTGCTGTGTGAAAAGTTTGTGTTAAACATGCTGCTTCATAAATTCATTGAGCACTACAGTCCCTATATTGTGAGACAGTGAATAAACATTCCCTGCTTATCTCCTTGATCGATGAACTGTTTCATAGGCCTTTCTTTTCCTCTTTTCCCTTCCAATTCATCTCTTCTCCAAGCTGAAACTCTTTATTGTATTGTTTCTTTGGAGTGAAACTCTTTTTCAATCCTGACAATTCTTGTTACTTTTCCATACATATATGTGTGTGTGTGTGTGTGTGTGTGTGTGTGTGTGTATGTTTGACTACTTCCTTTCCAAGGTGGAAAAAACTACTTTCTGTAGTGTTCAAAAACGGTCTACATCTTGGATTTATACATTGGCATAATGTGGTTTTTTGTTTTATTTTCATGGCCTTTCCTGATAACTCTTAACATTATACTAGCCCTTTTTTAGTTACCACTGAAATTACTTTTTATAGAACTATCCACAGTGATGATAAGCCCTCTTTCTTGAACTAGTTAACAACCTATAACTGTACATGAATAATTGGGATTTTTTTTCTGCATGTGCTTTACTTTGCATTTATAGACACTGAGTTTTGTATGCTGTTTTATCACCCAGTCACTGTTTCATAAAATTATTCTTCAACACTTTGCTGATAAATGCAAATATCATTCCAGACCGGAGGAAAGGAATGAAAATCTATTCTGGTGAAAATCTCTGTCCAGACAGAGGAGATATAAGAGCATGTGTTTTGGGAGAAACACATAGACATATTCAGAACATCTACACAGGTCCTGGCTGTCCAGTTGCTCTCTCTTACAGTCAAGCAGACTTTAATGGCCCCACTGAAAGGTCTGAAAAACTCCTGCTGACTTTATAGTGCCCAATATTTCATTCATACACTTTTGATCCAGGGAGAAGAAAGTGGCTGGAATAGAGTGGCTGGAAGAGGAATTCATAGAAGTATGAAATCAACTTTGTAGAATTGCCTCCAAGGAAGAGAACTCTCAAAGAAATGGGAACAGCATTCCCTTCTTAATACCTAATACTCTAAAGGTATTTCTTAATCCCCAAAAAAGACACATAGAAATGCAATCATAGGGGGTTTTTTCTCTCCTTCTTTCTTTTCTAATTTTTTTTTGACTGTCTGATATTTTTGTCACACTTTAGCCAGCTCTAATTAGCATATTTTTGCAAACTGGTGAAACAGACAACATTTTCAACTGAACATTTTGTGAGGCAAAACACAGAAGCAACACCTACATGTAGAGGGTTCTGCTACTGGCCTTTTTCCAACTATCATTTCAAACTAGCTGTAAGAAATCTAAGAGAATTAGGCAAGTTGGACCTTACACACCCATATGGAACTAGAAAATCTAATGACAACACAGGAAACTGTCAGCTAGTTCTTGAAGTGTCACACAAGAAAGCAAAGCATTACCAGAAAGATAGTTTATTGAACCTAACTGACATGAACAACAACAAACCAAAATTAGTAAAAGCATGTGCCTAGGGCAATTTACTGCTGTTTATTTTAGGTTTCCTAAAGCTGCTTATTCCTTAGGTTTCTTTGTTGGATATTTTGATACAGCAGTCTTGCTATGGTAAAATGCTATATTCCGAGGGGACAATTAATGACAATCAAACATAAAATACATTTCTAAATAAAATAAAAGATATTTATTCCATAATAAATATAATATTTTTAAAACTCTGTTGAAAATAGATTGTTTTCCTGTCACAGCCTTTTATTTCCTCAGGTATCAGAAAAAAACACAAAAGATAATGGACTTCTCAAAGTACTAGTTTGCTTTGTAGATGAGACTAAGAAGATATGAAGATTCCCAGTTCCCTTCAAGTATCTCATCTGCCAGACCTGAATAGGACAGAGCTCTTTGTTTTGAATGTATGATCCCCACTCCATTCCCAAATATAAATGGATCAGAGGATGAATTCATCCTCTGGTCTGCTGAGTTAAAGCTGGAAATAGTTTGCCAGTGATTCATGATCTGTCTCTGTTCAGACCTTCAGATGAGACAACACATTCTTCAAAATTCTGTTTGGTTTTTATTTTCCTCTGAAATACTGTTGTCTCATTCCTTATGTATTCAATAAATAGATTCTGAAGGAAGGTTTAAGCATGGAGGACTCCCTCAGGTACCACATCCAGCATCCAGATGCCACTGGCACACACAGTCTCTGGATGGGACCCTGAAGCCTCCCAACACCTAAGTTTAAGGAGTAGTTCCCCAGGGTGTTCAGCTCCTACATGTCCCCAAAAGCTCAGACTTGTCCTCTACCTATCTCAGGCCTTGACCCAGTGAGATGTGACCTAAACAAGCTCTAACCAACACCACAGAAGAGACACCTGGGGGACGTTCAAACCGTAGCTCTAGCCCAGGGATCAGAGAATTCAGGTAGGAATGAGACACGCACTGTTTCCAGTGTTTTTGCTACAGCCCAGAAGCCACTAAGACATATAGGCCAAAATTTGGCCTTGGTGATATCAGGTGGACTTCCTTTGTTTCTGTGGCTTTACTTTTATTGTATGTGGATACAAAGCCTAACTGATAGGAGAATTTGGCCCACTATACATAATGATATGTATTCACAACATAAACCAATGGTTATATTACCACACAGTACAGCAAATTGTTTTTTAGACAATAAAAAAGCATTATCAGCTCCAAAGGAGCAATTACACTGCACACTGTGAATGTGTATTAAGAACAATACACAGAACTCTTCTCAGTTTAAATTAGTGTATTGACATGATGGCAGCTCTGAAGATGGAAGAGTGCAGGAGACGTGGGCATTCTGTGCATTAAATTCTCATCAGGGTAACTAAATAGACATAAAAATGTCCATGAAGACATTGGAGGCAGATCTTCCTCTGATGTAAAGTACTGCTTATTTCAGTAAATCTATGTTAGCTTAAACCAACTGTTCTTTACTCTTTAGCAGAGATAAACTGGTACAAAGGGGGAAGGGAGAGAAAGGTATGCTTTAGTTAATCAAAAAGAGCTTGCCAGCCTAGTTTCTACTTTGTACCAGTGCAACACATCTGCCTTGTATTAATGACTCTTCAGTACTCATTCTGAAAATGCACGGAGCCTTACTGACAGGTCTGACCCTGCCTTCTGTGCATGTCCTCTGAAGGCAATGGGAGTGCTGTGAGTGCAAATGAGATGAGTGCCTGAGACCAAATCATTGTGTTGCCTGGACAGATGGACCCTGATCTGTTCCACTGCTTGGGTGAAGGTACCACACACAGACATTCCTGTTGTTATTATTTTGTTTTCCTTCTTAGACGTTACTTTGAAAGTATGAAAGGCTGGAAGCAAGATTACAGGGGAAAATTTAACATTACACAACCCTGAAGAAAACATTTTTAAATCCTGTGATTCCACTTACATTGTTTCATTCAAAAATCATAGTTTCTCTTGCAACCTGCAAGTTGATGACTGGCTTTGTAGGGCTGGTTTTAGAATCAGCAATATTTATTACATTTGTTAAAGTACAGACATGGAAGACACTAACTATGATATGTGAAATCGTGTTCTTTCACTGCTTCACTGCAAATCTCATTGGAAGCAATGAATTTCCTTTATTTAGACCTATTCCACATCAATAAGTAGGGAAATACAGATTTTTTTTTCATCTGTATGAACAAGAAAGACTTGTGAGTGATTTACGTGTGATGTTTATGGATTTTTCTTTAGTACATACAGTATATAGCAAATTATTTTTAGGTAATAAACAATAATTGCATTTTAGGACTCAAAGGTCTCAGTGCCATATTATGTTCAGAACCCTGCTAAATTTCTGTTTTACTTTTCTTCTGCAGACAGAAAAATATAAGACAAATAATGTTTCTGGACTCCCAGCCTACATTTTCTTCTCCTTTTCTCTTTAACACCACATTTTTAGATTAATGATACTTATGAAAATATTAAAAAAAAAACCATTGCAAATGAATGTTTGTAATTATGGTGCCTGTTACTCCTCAAGGACTCCGTAGAAAACCAGAAACTTTTAATCTGGAATAACTTTACAAGCCACTAGAGCTAAAACTTAATTAGAAATTAATTCCATACTCTGTGTAAATTATTTGTGTTAAATCATGTGTTACTGTATAAAGAATATACACTCAAACAGGCTATTGTAATCACAACATAATTAACAATAAAAAAAAAGCATTATTCTGCAATAGAATACTTTGGCCAAGTCCAGTTTATTTTTCTCATTTATAACACTAAAAGAGCATCTTACGTTTGTATTTTATATGCAAGTCACAACAGTTCTGTTCATAACCACAGAGTGTCTCTTTTATGTATTCAAGCCATTTGCAAAATGTCTATGATCTGCACAACAAAACTCAGACATTACTAATGGTTTAAGGTCTTGGGTTTTTAAACCCCAAAATCATTTAAACTGGTTTTATTACAAAACAAATGAAGGTCTAAATTGGGAATAATTTCAGAGCAAATTCTAGTCTCTAATCTTGGAGATTCTAAGAATCCAGTCCATCTGTACAGAAAACAGATGTCATCCATGACTCTTAGATTTTGGATATCACTCTTTTTTCTGATCAGGCTACTGACACATGCATAATGCTCTATGCACAGTCTGTGTTAAATATAATCCAGAGAAGAATTTCTACCTGAATGCAGACACCTGAAAGTGACTGTATGAAAAATTAATTTATTTTTTTCTTTAATTCATATCTGGCAGTTCCAAATACTGAGCAGCTTCTGCTTTTTTAGTGTAAGTGTTGTTAATGTACTTTCTGCATCCATTTAAATGCAAATCCTCATACAAATAATCATTTGAAGGAGGAAAAAAAGGAGTATGTTCAGCTGAAGACAAAGCTGGAAGGCTAATAGAAAGCATGAGCAGAGTGTCAGTGGAGGACTTTACAATAAAAAACCCTTTTAGAATGTCAATGAAAACACATTAATGACTGCATGAAAAATGTCTCAATAGAATATCACAGTCAAGTGGTATGTATACACGATTTCCAGAGAGTAAAATGAAATTAATTAATTTAAAATATATGTCTGTTGGATATATGTTTGTGAACATGTAGTACTGTATATGCATTCATGTCAGAGCCATAAACAGAACTTCAAGAATTGGCTACATGAAAATATTTGTTATTTGAATCTAAAACTGGAGAAGAAACATTAAACAGACTACCGTATAACCAAATAATGCTTTGGGGTGGCATTTGTGCAGAAAACAGGAAATGAACTGGGACTTAACAAACATAATTAAACTAGAGAACAGCAGTTTGGGACCTATTTACTCTGGGGAAGCATGATCTTGGAAAAAGCTGCAGTTTACTCATTTTTCAAGACCACTTAGGTAACTAAAAACCACAAACCCCTAGACTATGCTAGAACATAGAAAGAAACTTCCTTCCCACTAATACCTTTTTAATATTTCTAACATCTCTCACTCTGAGTCAGTTAACCTATCCGACATGGAATACATTACCATGGATAGAGAAAGCACTATAGCTTTAACGCACTGCAAGCTTCCTGGTTTACCACTGATTCATTTGATAACAGCAGCCTGATGATAAAGGCTGGAAATGCTGTTCTGCCCATATGCTGAAAGAGAATCATTAGTCTGGATCCAACTATTCTCCAGTGCAGGGCAGGCACCTTCTTTCTTGGAGATCGACTTCTGGAAGTCTCTGCCCATGAGCTTGGTATTCCAATAAAGTTAATAATTGAATTTGGAGATTGTTTGTCTTGTGCTGGAAATTGTGCTGAACACCATCAGATTGAATTTCTTAGGTCTTTGAAGTTGTTTATGTTTGAGCCACTGTGCAGAATGGCACAACTGTTCTTGGACAGCCATATATCTCCTGGAGTGGACAGCTGTGGAGAGGGAAGGGGTATACAGTAAGGAAGTCTAGAAAGTGAGAGGTCTGGCAAGGACTGGGAGAGGTGAAAGGAACAGGGGAAGAAGGAGATAATTTGTTAGAATAAGAGTTAGAATGAGACCAAAATAGAGATTGATTCCCTTGCATGGTTGACAGAGGAGGAAGGGAGAATGGAAAATAAATTTTCTGAGAGAAGGGAGCCAGAATACATTTAACATGCTGGGTCTGTTTGAGTAAAGTGTATTAAGTTCTTACTTATACAGGCAGGACAAAAGAAACTCTAGATAGGAGACCATGTGTATATCTGTCTTTGTGTCCATCAGTTCATGTATGACTCTCTCAGGCACCCTCACTCCATTAATTAACTCTGAGCTGGTTCTTTCCTCTGTGGAATTGACTAGGTCTTTAGGAATTTTACAGGTTCCAAAAATTTTCACTCTTTCTCTTCTCAGACATGGAAAGAATACAGCTCCAGAGATTTGTGGGCAGGGGCAGTAGTAGTAGAGGGGATCTTTTGTCTCAAGATCAAAGCCCAGGAAGAGAGGAAAGGAAGGGATAAAACACTGATGACCAACATGATTTTCATATAGGACAGGGAGGAGGATAAGGCATAATAAAAACTTCCAGCTTAAGGCAAGCCTTCGAAAAGACCTGTCAAATATGACCCTCTACAGTGAGAGGATTTTTTCCGTTGCTGGTCATAGCAAAATCCCTTAGTGATTAGAGGCAGTTGGTGGCCTCCTTCTGCAAAGAGTGTGTAAGAGGCACATCGTGGCCTTCAGGTGGTAGACATGCATTGTGAATCAAATATATAGCAATATTACTGTTTTTATCCATCCTCCTTGTCTAATGCCTTGGATTTCTGCTGTTCTCCTAAATCAGATAAGTACTAATCAACACAATTAGAGTTAAGCGAATAATTTACAATGAATAATTTAACAGATGAATTTAGCCTCTTTTCCTGACTATGGAGTATTGCTGAGCAGATCATGATCTCCTTTAACATATTCATTATTCTAATTTATTCTGAAAATGTACTCCATGAAAGCTTCTGTATACTTGGCACTCAACATTTCCTCTGTGTGTGTTGCCTGGCTATGACTGATCAAATACATCACATGGTGTTGATATTGTTGCCTAACCGGGTAAGCATTTGAATAGAGTATATCAAATGAATATATACTAATTTATGTTTAATTTGGCTACTACTTAGAAATTATTTTTTTGTTAAAAATCCACAACAAAAATATCTTGTCCGTTTATCATCCTTTAATAGACTGAAGGGATTTTTTTGTCTGAATGTAGCTTGTGTGTATGTCTCACCAACTCCAGATGAAGCTAAGTGCAGAAAATTCTGCAAAGTCTGGAAAATGTTTCTCTTTCCATAATCTCTTCAACTAAATAGTCCTGATTGTGTGATGCCCCAGCTGTATTTGTATAATGATTTTGACCAGTCTTTCCATCGTTTAATGCAGTAAGATCTTGTAGCATACACTGGTGGCATTATGGGCACTGATCTGTATACATTTTCTTTACAATACATTTCTTACTGTAGTGGTGTGGAATAGCTGTAGAGTGAACTCATATAAACACTGATAGACTGTGTAAGAGGTATTCAGAAACACAAAGCAAAAGCAAATTGGATAATAAACATAAAATTAAATATCTCAGGCGTAATCAGTTGACTGTCTCTATAACTGGTTACAAAATCACAAAGGGTATCATTAAAAAACATTTCAATCATATGGTTTGAAACCAGCCCCAAAATGTACCCAAAAACCTATGTGAATCTAACTAGATCAGTTTAAAAAAAAAAAAAATATGAGCTGAATTATATTTTTAGAATTTGGCATTTTCTATATGCTTATTACATATGGATAAAATTGAAGTCGGGATCAAAACCCTTCCTTAGGGCACATAAATATTCTTAAACTCACTTCCTACCATGAAGACTAAAACAGAGGAGCCACTGGCTTACCCAGAATCACACAAGGATGGAGTAGCAGACTTACCACTGCTAACCATTGAACAACGGCCATAGCTGAAGCAAGATCTTGAGTCCCTGTCTAAGAGATGGGGGACAGTTTTCTAGAATTAGTTTAACAGATTTGACCCATCCCTGCCAACCCGAACTATCCTGAACTGATTTTAAAATATATTTAAAATTACAAGTAACACAACATCAGCCAAGAATTTTCCTGTGAAACAATATTCATCACATGCTAAATGATGGCTAAAGTGTCATTTTTGACATAGATTTGACAAAACACACTGGAGGATCTTTGTGTTTCCCAGATATTCCAGGTGAATTATGTTGTCTCCCATGATGAAGCCATGCTCTGCATGCCCTGGCAATCCTGTGATGGATCTAAGATCCTGGAAACCCTTATGCTGTCCAGTGCCAAAAGTTTCATCCTGACAATGACAAGAAAGGTTTCTGCACTCTAGGTTTCTCACAGGTCTGCCAAAAGGAAGAGTTGAGAGTCTTGAACTTCGGTTTCCAGGGTTAGGTTCAGCCTGAAATTCTATAGACTATTTTTTAATGCTTTCCCTTCTATGGGAAAGCCTCAAATGTGTTCTTTGTGTTTCAGGGTAGGACAATTCCCTCCTCTCTCCCGCTCTTCTCCCAAATCCAGAATTTCCTATGAAATGGAAAGGTCAACTTTTGACCTTGTCATTTATACATAGCTGACCTCTGTGCTACACACATGAAACACAGCCAGTTCCTCCACATGAAAACAACTCAAACTATTGTATGGGTTTGACCTCAAGTTGTTACTCTACTTTCTGTAATAGCCCATGTGGTGATCTCATGAGCAACCACAGTGGGTTTTTTTCAGATTTCAGACTTATGGAGATTTGCAGAAACATCCTAAATGTTACAGGTCAAAGGGTATATCAGAGAAGAATAAGAATGTTTATTTTGGGAACTGGATTTTCTCATACTTTGTGAAGTAACATTTTGAAGTGTTGTAGATATGTCATTCTGTTCCAACACAAAGATGTTAACCTCACATGCTGCATCCATCTCAAACCAACTATACAGCAGTATGATTTATTCCCTTTCACAGGTTACAGGAGCAAATTCATCAGTCTCCTTATCGCCTACTCCCACCCAGTTTTCATTCCTACAATGGCTGGGAAATGCAACACTAATTTAGACAAGCTCTGTGTTACTCTGTGTCCTAGTTCACAACAAAATGCTCAGTTCCAACAATGATACTTAATGATGAGCCATTTAGCTAAGATTTTTAATGGCTTAAAAAAGTATTGTGCTAAAGAGCTCTAAAAAGCCACATCCCAGCATAATCTTGTGTTGGATTCTCTATGGGCAATCTCCTCTGCCTGCCCAAAATTCAAAACTAAAAACTAACTAAGACTCCTTTGATATAGAAATGGATCATCCTTACTCTTTCAATAGAATTTACATTACAATTCAGTGGAGTTTGTAATGCACATGGTCACAGTATAGATTTCTTACTTAGTACCCACCATCACAGTAGTCTACTGCAACTCCTAACACATTGTCAGCTACACATCCAGGACATGAAATATGATTTTCTGTCTAACTTCAGCCTTACCTATGGGCAATATATTTATTGTAAAAGTTTGTACCTATAGGCATGTTGCTGTCACTGAAGTAAAAGAGAATTTTGCCATTAGCCTTTGAGAGAAACTATGAGAAGAAATATATTCTCATTAGTTTTGAACTGAGCAAAGAGCAAGGGAATGTACATAATAGTACTGGGCTGGCTAATGGCAGCTTAATTATGCTCTCAGGTCAGGTTTGTGGCATTTTAAAAGAGTACTTGACTTTCTTTTAAGTGGAGAGATAGATGATTGATAGATAGATAGATAGATAGATAGATAGATAGATAGATAGATAGATAATAGATGGAGGAGGCAATGTGCCAGTAAAATTTCTGGTTTTATCAGTGATGTCAGTCCAACTGATTAGCTGAAAGTCTGTGTTTAGATTTGGAGTTAACAGGTTTTTTTCTTCTATTCATCAGTTACTTAACAGCAGTCTTAATTTTTGATAGTTTTTTTGGAAAACAAATTTCCTCTGTTAAAATATAGTCAAAGAACAAAAACATAACAGTTGTATTTGTTTTCAGTAGCAAACCCATACACTTCCCTCATCAGAGCTCAGCCAGTAGTGCCAATAAAATTTCACAATCCTAACCACTCAGATTAACAAATTGCATTTCACACTGTGTTACAGTTTCACTTTAATATTCCTTTTTTTTTCTCTTTTTTTTTCTTTTTTTTTTTTTTTAACACTGATCCAGGAATAGTGTTAACACACATCAAAAGGGATTTATTCCACTTTGTATTGAACAGATGGCAGCTAGAGGACTGTGTGAGTAAAAAAGAATATAGCTGTGGGATGTGTGCTTGTTGATATTAGCTGGATTAACAGTTCTCAAACTCCACTGTGTGTCCATGTGCTTGTGAGTGTTGGTTTATGAGGATTCTCCAGTTCAGCAATTCATTGAGATATAAGTATGTTAAACAAATTTTTTTGTGTCAAATGGATGCTAAAATTAAAAAGCAGCTGTTTTAGTTCAAACATAACTTTGTTGTCATTTTGGGCTTACCTGTACTTACTTTGAAGGTCAACGCAGGAAAGCCACGCTGGCACACATGTATATGCAAACAAAGATTTCAAAGGGAAGTCTTTCCTGCAGCTTTCAGTAAAGCTTTTTGTTTTGTTTTGTTTTGCTTTGTTTTACCAACTAACTCTTCTCCAAGCTCCAGGCACCTGGTGACCTCCTCTCTGCTAATATGGGCCACAAGAACCAGGTAAGCCAGGATTACATCAGACTTCAGATGCTCTCCATTATGCTACCATACTTGCTGCAATTGCTTTTTCATTAAAAGCCCGAGGAAAATGCTATAAACACCATTATATACAAATGTACAAAAACATTAATACCTGAGATACAAAAAGGACAGAGGAGCACAGAATTGTGTTAGATAAGTCTATATGAAACTATACAATCTTATCTTGTATCTTACGTTAATAACGTTACAATATGAATTTGTGATCAGAACTTTAGAGGTTTAGAGACTATAGAAATGACCTGAGTACAAAGTCTCTCTTTAAAAACATGCAATTTTGATACAATTCATGAAGACTGTGAAAATTTCTTAAAATATGCCCATTGTCTGCAAGGGATATGATAAGTTAATGGTTCGGTTATCAGGTAATTATATGGTAAGCATGCATTGTCATGTAATTGTCATGCACTATTTTACACTAGCCCATGGCACTATTTTATTTTATTATTTATATGGGGAAACTTCATAAGTGTGTGGCCATGAGCAAGCTTCAAGCTGTGATGGAGAGCTTACTCTTCTTATGTTCTGTTGGTGCAAATAAGATTTCATTTCCATTAGCTATTGTCCTACCAATATCTGACACAGTCAGAATAACAGTGTAAACTCATAAAATTCTTGCAAAATATAAATTAAAAACCAGCATAACAACAGTGACAACTTTAGTTTCTGACTGTCCCATTCAGGCAGGATGGTCAGACTTTATTGAGTGTGAATCCCTTTAAACAGGGTTAATGTTAGGATGGAACAGGCAAAGGCTGGATTGGCATACCTGCAACATGTTTGTGTGCGTGTATTACCTTTTTGGCATCTTCTTCCATAAAAAATTTACTCCTTTTTTAAATCTAAATGCACAATCATATCCTTATACCAAATCACTTGGCTCATGCTCTTTTATTTGGAATTTGCTTCAACTTCCATGCCATACTTACTATACACATGCTATATACTGGAGACAAAAGCGAAAATCTTTAATTTGTACTGCTACATAATGCTGTGCAGGAATTGAACGTAAAGAATTGAAATAAAATTCCACTCTAACAAGACTGCATCCTAACTTACTGTTTTCATAGCACCTGAATTAACGTGTGCATGATATCACACAGAGGTTTATATTTCACGGTAAACAATCTTACAATATCCAAATGTGAATCCTTCACATGATGATCTACCTCTCTTGTCAGTACTGGACCAGCCCTTACATGTCCCTTTTGCTGTAATGTTTCTTAAATTCGATCTTTCTGCAAACCTCTTAACAAGAGAGAAATTATTTTAATCAGTCATCTTTACATGTTCTTTCAGCTGCCTAGTGGCATGCCTGACAGACCTTCTGGCTTCATTCTTATATGTCTGAAATATTTTCCTCTTTCTTTGGTAACCCTAGAGAGGAGGTTTATTAAATTCTGACAAATCTTCACACTTGTCATTTCCATTGAATAGCTTATGCTTTTCTAAACCATTTGTGTTCAGATATGCTTGATATATGCATATAAGACTTCTAACATATCATATGGTAGTAAACAACCCTTGATTTCTAACTCTTATTTCAATATATTTTATTTTTCCACAGATCAACCTCTGTGAGCAGGAACCTGGTAGGGACATTTTGACTTACTTTCCTTCTTTCTTTTTTTTGTGTTAAATTTCATGACACTCTCATGTCACTCTCAGATGGTCTGCACAATCTGTCTACAAGGTAGGTACACAGTCATTTCAAAGTCAATAGGATTTTTTTCACAAAGGGATATGAAGTTTATAGCACATTCCATTAAGCTGTAATATGACCTAAAATACAAACTTGCATGTGTGTTTTCATTCAGGAAAGTAAAATTTCTCTTGCATGTGTAACTGGGATTAGAAAATGTAATTTTAAAAGCTGATTACTATTATCCTTGCTTTTTAAAAAGCTATATATTTAGCTAATGCTGAGAAGAATTAGCATATAACCCTTTTTTGAAGATGTGATGTGTTTCATGACACTAATAAAGAATGACCAATATTATTACTGTACTGTATGTGAGCATTTTTCACTAGAGGCTTTAAACAAGTTGGGGCATCATTGTGTGAGATGCTGTGCAAACATAACAGAAGATAAGCCACAATATGCCTTAAGAATTAGTTAGAAAGCAGCACTCAGGATCAAAGATGTGTCTTCCCTATAATAAGTTATAAGATGTAAATCTGTATTTTTAGTTCAGGTGAGTCAAGGATCACTAATTTTTGTCTCACTGTTCTTTTGGACTTGCATGCCCGTACAGCTAATACAAAAATATTCTGTAACAAAAAGAGAGATGCAGATGGATTTGTGTTTTCAGTAGATGTTGTGGAACAAAATACTCATACATGAGAACTGAAAAGATCTCAAAGAATGTGAAAAGTGTAAAATCCGGTGTGTAGAAGATGCAAAAACAATCTACACTGAAAAGTCATATATTCAATGCCTCTATTGCATGTATGTTTTACCAGCAATGTAGAATACTTTCTGATTCTATTAAAACATTCATGTTTGTACATGTTAGTAGACGTTAGCCTGCTTGTACAATACCTTGGAATTCTTAGCTTCATTGTCACAACTTTTTTTATACCTTGTCTAATTATTATATCAGAGTTCTTCAATTATGAGAATACGATAGCGCCATCAGGCTCTTTTTAGCTCTGTTTTCTGTTACAGATCGTGACCAGTTACATTTACTAAAGGGAGGTGTATGAGAAGTAAAGCTACCTCAGAAATAGTTCTTCTTCTTCGTATTTGTTGTCAGCTTGCCAATGCAGAGACATGGACCTCTGCACATAACTACCAATTATACATGTGTATCCTGGTGAACCCTTCTTCCAGGAATGTATCTAATTGTTTCATGTTCATATGGCATACATTAATATTTTTGTCATTTAAAATAAGTAATATTGGTAAGTTCCATTGTTCTTTCAGCTTTAAGCCTTCTGCCTGATAGTTTTCTTTGGTTGGTAGTGTGTTCTTATGTTGTGTGAAATGTGAATCATTGCTTCATATCCATGGTCTCCATGTCATTCAGCATTTCAGAGGCTTCTGTCACATTTCAGAGTCAGCCATTACCCTTTTGTGGTAACAAATTCTAGTTCTTCTCAGTCTACTCTGGGTGTATACATACAGAAGTTGTTCTCATCTCTGATTATCTCCTTTATACTTTTTATAGTATCCAGTCATGTAGCTCAATATTTTCACGTATCAGACAGCTTGAAACGCTTATCTTTACAACCCTACAAACTCATGTAATTTCTTGTATTTAGGTTACCTGCAAAACAGATTTTTCTGAAATGTAAAGCAGTGGGAAAAAACGCTGGAGAAAAAAACAATATAGTGACTTTATCTTGGGAAAACGGCTTGGAAAACAACAGTGGTCTATCATGTCTAACATTTTTACTCAGTTTAATGTCTATAGCAATAATGAGCTGTAAATTAAAAAAAAAAAAAATTTAATTAAGAGACTTCCAAATAGTAGGGAAAGGCTAGTCAGACTAGACTCATTGGGTGTTCAAATACATACATTGCAACTATTTTCTTTACCAAATTGATCTCAGTATCTCCAATTTGTTCACCCACACAGATATACAGCTAATGCCCCCACATCTATATACAGCTGATACTCCTATGTGTAAAACAGCAATGCATGTGTCTGACATTAATGAGACTGTATAGGAATAATTTTTTATAAAGCAGACTGACTAATATGTTTAGACCTGAAAAATCTTATTTTAAATCTTTTTATCTATAAATATGGTATGAAACTTGGCCTAAAGTGATTTGTTTAAAAGATGGACCATTTGTAATGATATTACGTATTTGCATTTCTCAAATTACAAAGGTATACTTCAAATTGTTCACTCAGAAATCTTAATTTTCTTCTCTAATCATATGGTTGCCACCTATATAGCACCTGGTGCTCTCATCACCTCCTCCCAAACATTAACATAGATGTCCTCATTATGCTTCTGGAATTTAATATCACCATTTTCCATATTTTCTAAACAAAAGTATTTAGGCATCTAATAATTGCGTCTCTTAAACCATTAAGAATGTCATACAATATGCAAAAGTTAGGCACCCAAGAACATCAACAGGTTCAGACTAAGTGATTTGCCTAGGTTCAAGCTGTGAGTAGAAAAACAACCATCAGAGTCTGCCAAGAAGATGAAGCCACATGGCTCTTCTTCCTATCTGGACATGTCTTCTACTCAAGACAGAACATGTCCTACATTTTGAAACTGTTCTTGAAAAACTTCATTCTTCAGCTCACTTGCAGACTTTCCAAATGCAGTTGTCCTGCTTTTGCAGAATTTAAGCTCAAGGCTGTCTTTGATGAGCCTTTGTTCTTGTTGTATTATGCATCAGATAGCAAGACAGGGGGAAAAAACCTTTACTTTGTCACGGGAAACAAAGATTCAGGAAAGATTTAAACATGGGCTTAAGTATAGTAATAGACAAGCAAAAAATTGAGTGAGGTCAACTGTAAGTACTCCTTATTTGTCACTGACAATGGGATTTCAGCAGGCAATTTAAGATGCACTTGTATTTATTTGGAGTCAATGAGATGTAAATCCGTGGGACCTATACGTAGTTTATGTGTTTTGTGGGATAAGGGTAGGCTGTTGACTGAGATGTCCATCACATTTTTTAACTCCCTGAACATGCCGAGTCTTAAATTTAGGCACAGAGAATTTTAAAACACAATAATTATAATGTACAACTTTATTTTATTTTTTTTTTTAAAATCCTTGGACTGTTGCATCAGACTTAATCTGATGAGGAATAATTATTTGTTTTCTTATATATGTTTCATGAATGTATATAGCTCATTCAAAAGACACCCTAAGATCAAGAGTTGTCCATTATGTAGTATTTTCTCTACCAAAGCACCAGAAAAAAAGACATGTAACTTTGTTTTACATAGTTTGATAACTTCACTTCAAAACACAGGTTCAATCCTAAACAGATTTTGAAGCACCATATAATGCAAGAAGTTTGTAAGGATTACAATTTATTGATTATTAATAAAAAGGGAGCATATTAATTTTTAATTATTTCAGAGAAGAATACAAATATACTTTTTTCTGGAGTCTCCAAAACCATGTCCAGAGAGGTCCTTTTAATTTTATCTACTACTTTCAACAATGAACAGGATTAAGTTACATGAATTATCCAAATTGTATGATCTAATGCATCTGCTGAAGTGGACTGCATTTACGGGATTACATTGTTTGGGAAGCAAGAAAAGAAAAAGTGATTTTGGAACACATAAAATTCCAGTCATTGATGGACTTCAGCTCTGCTTTTCTTGCACACAAAACACTCATTATTCTACACCATGCATTACACAAGAGCCTGAATGTAGGAAAGTGTATAATTCTGCAACTTAGAATACAAGACATCAACATCATCAACCGAACAAATTTCTTAAGATATTTCTTCACAAAACAAAGATGTGTTGTTTACCAGAGTGTTTTCCTGTAAAGATATAGTGTGGAAAAGTATCGAGGGTTGGCAATGTGGTACAGTTTAGACTGTGGACTAAAAGCAGTAGTAACTTAACCTTTTTCCACTTAAGTTCTTGTGTGCATTAGATTTACTTCACTCTAAAAATTAAACAAGAGAAAAAAAAGAAATAAAATCTCCTCAAGTGACTGTTGGTAATAACAATGTTAAACTGGTGAACTTTTCTCAGCTGTGTCTTTTGTATCTAAAGCAGTAACTGTGCAGTATGTGGTGGGTTATGCCCTGATGCATGGCTGACACTTAGGAACGCAAAAGAGATTCCACTTTGCTGTCTAGTCAGGGAGAGGGGGCAGAGCTGCTTTGTCTCCTGGTTGATGTAGGGCAGTGTATTTATTCTCTGAGAGTCATGGAAGTTAGGGTGTCTCTTGTTTGTGATGGTCATGTTCTTCCCCTTGTGCTTTTCCTGTCAAGAAGGAAGAAGAAAACATAAAAAATGTAGGACCAGCACAGAATCCCTCAAGCCTACAGTAGCTATTCTTCCCCTTCCAGCACCTTAATTATACCTTTCAGAGACTGAATTCTTTCCAAAAATTCATTATTATGTAATATTTTTGCTTTAAAGGAAAACTTGTTTGCTGGACAAAGGGGTTTTCTCTTTTCTGTTCATTCATGATAGGGCAATTAGATTTCACCAGAAGCTTCTCTAATAATTACACAAAGCAAAGAGAAAACCTTAATTAAATTTTAATGATGAGTGCGATTGTGCTGATTAGGATAATAGTGGTCATTATACACTATCACAAGACTTCTTGTTTATAATGTATGTTCCTAGTACCATGAAGCTTATCTCAAAGTTTGTATGTATCTTAATTTGGTCATCTGTGCTGTTATTAACTGCAAACTCCATTTACACTCTCTACACCTCATCACTACTATAATATCATTACATGTTCCTCAAATAGGCACATTTATATGAATGACAACAACCTTTCTGTAATGTACCTAAATATTATTCTCATGGGGATTCTATGAGCTTGGTGACCTAAAGTAGATTGGACTTTAGATTTGAGTAAATTAAGTGGCCAAAATGTTGACATGGACTTTGTCTAAAAGCTTTGTTTGCTCTCTTTTGATAAAAACTGACCAGATAGTTTATAAGGTGGGCTGAAAGACCTGTACTGATGTCTTATTTGGTGACCATCATTACAACACTTTTGAGGCTGGCAGAAATAGTTGGAGCATAGGGCCCTGTGTTGAGAGACATTTACACACTTAAAGACATGGCTCAGCCCCCAGAGTTGTAGTACAACGCTACATCTGGTGTGTTGTGACTCCTAGTAACTAGGCACCTGAGGCAAATGGGTTACCCATGAGGTGGGTAAGATAAGAGATGCTGAAAGTCCAGAGGCAGTCAAAAGGAAAAGCTAAACATGGGTCTGTTTGCAAAGGTCTATAATGCTGACCTATGTATTCGGTCTCTTCATACCCTTCAGATGTAGAGAGCCAGACTTTCTGGAATAGCAACAGCAGCCTCATAAACGAGAAATGTGTGATGAGTCACACTATGTAAGATACTACGCTACCTTCCTCTGATAAAGTAGTGTTCTTATGTAAAAGCAAGATCAGATGTGTAAGGTCAACAGGTGAAAAAGCAAAGCAGATACTCATTCAAAAACTCCCAGTGACAGTACACCCTGGGGAGAAAAGTCTATAGCCTGGTGGTACTATCTCTGTGGCAGCACAACCTCTGGGAAAAACAAGCAAATTAAATCCAGGACTTCAGCCTCTTGAAGGAGGGTGTAAACCTCTAACATTAGCTGTAAACACTTGTCTATGGACTAGGAAATTGTGGAAAATGAATTCAGTGTCCTCTTTTGTTGTATGGCTTTGTCCACTGCCTTGAGGTGCTGGGAGCCCAAGCACTTTATACAGTGACTTAGACCATGCTCAGGTTTCTGCGTCACACCCACTTGAGCACCAGAAATGCATGGAATTAGAATTTGTGCATTTAAATGTAAGAGAGCAAAGCACATTTCTTATTTTCACATTTCTGTGGAAAAAAAGGAGTCCAGGAGGGTACCATAATGTTACAGAAGTCTGTGGGTAAATAAGTATGGAGGCATCAGTGTTGTATCAAGGGGATCTGCAAGATAGCTAGAGGGCATTGAGTCTTAACCTACTGTCCCCACAGATCTCTTTTACATTGATATCAAAGTAGGACACTATCTCATCCACCTTCCCTTTCCCTTGTGGACTTTCCATCTGCATTAACAGGTAGCCTGGGCAGTACTTACTCTGTACTCCGATACAAATGATCACTGGCAACCTTATTGTTGTTTTGTCTTAATTCACAAAGTGGGCAATGCCACAAGTTATGGCATCACAGCGTCCATGAAGAAGAAATTTTCAGTTCCTTGTCTTGCCATGTCATTAGAGTATCACTTAGTCTCAGTTGACTTCACCTTCACTGCAGTTACCTTTGAGATAGCACCCTGCAGACTGCTGCTTGCTGGCTTACATGCAAGTTGTGTCCCACTTGGGGATAAGGGTGTATAATTTTATATCTATGCAAGTGTAAATTACAAAATCTGTCTGAGATTTAATTGGCTGACCAACATGTTCATGCTCTAAGGTGGCTGAAGGCAAATAGCTTTGCAGTGTCAATGACTAGTTGCAGCTCTCAGTCCCACAGGTAGGATGTGATTCTCCAAAGGAAGGAAGTGTGAGTTAGCAGGAACAGAAACAAATAGTTTGGGATGAACAAAGGGCTCAGATTTTGCAATTTAGTATTTCAGATTTCAGTGACAAAGGTGCGGAGGACCACTTGGGGTCTTTACTAAAGGACGTCCAAAGAAATAATGAACCCTGAAGTGACATGGTCAATAGATTAGCTTCAGTTTATATTTGTTATAATTCTAACCTAATTGTTATATTTGTTATAATTCTAACCTAATTGCTTGCTTGGGTCTGCCCATGACCTTAATTGCATACTGGTATGTCACCTTTGAACTCTGTTCTGTTAATTTTAATTTTAAACAATGGAGTGTCTTTGAAATATTTCCTCCAGTTTTCTTTCTTTTCAGTCGCAACTGAATCTATGCCTCCCTGATGTACTATAAAAAGGAAATGTTGTGCCTGTTGTGCCTGAAGATTGACTCTAAGTCAACATTTATAAGTTTTTAATGGCCTAGACCTAACAGTGGCTCAGGAAGCACCACCACTATTTACAATAAACAGAAGAGGTGACTCATCAAGTATAGAACCTGTTTAATATGCCCATAGACCTGTGCACACACACACATCCTATGTTAAAAATAATTCAAAATGCCATGGTATATAGGAGTTCTCAACTGTACAGCAAATTTTTTAGAATGTGTGGATTAGGGGTTTTTTAACACTGCCTGCAGACCTTAAAGAATAATGTTGCACCAGTAAGGTCCTTCAACTTGTTCTAATATTAGTCAGGAACAGATCTTTCTATCCACTGGGTAACATTTCCATTTATTCCTTCATATGTCACACAAAGGCATTAATCATTCTAGCAGCATCTCTACCTCACAGGAGATGTAGGGCAATGATAATGTTTTATGTGTGTAATTAATCCTGTGGCAGATGTGTAGTTTCCAAGACTACTGCCATTAGAGTATTGACAGGATTCAGAACAAATAATCAGGCACTGGGTTAGTAATGATTTTAATATGATAATATCCAGTTACTCATAAACACAGAATATTCAGACCTTAAGTTTTACATAAGTGTTATTATTTGTAAAGCCTTTCAGAGAACTAGTGAGGAGGGGTTTATATTCCTAATGCTGCTGTTGAACAAACAGCACACAATTAACATAGCAGCTGGGTGTGCATAATTCCTCAATTCCCCTCCACTCTGTGATAGTCACCATTTGTGAAGAGAGACAGGTAATTTATACTGAAAATAAAGGTTATCCAGGGAAAACAAATGATGCCAAGTAAGCTGCATATACCTTTAAAGGTTTGCTTTTAAAATTATGCTCCATCTCATTCCTGCTAAAAAGACCTCCTTAGCTGGATTCTTGGCAAAGGGACAAATTCAGTTACATATCATGATAAAAATTAAGTAAAAATCCCCTAGTTTTCTTTCACAAAGCAACTCCTTTGCAATGCATACATATCTTCAGCAGAGGATGGGCAGGACTGCTACTATTCCATGTCTTAATGATTTTTCCTCTATTGGCTTTTCATTATTTGTTACTGTATTATTCTTTATTGTGCCGGGAGGTGGGTGTGCTGGTGAGCCCCAGGAATTTGAAGGCTACAATTTATACTGATGTAATTTTTCACACTATTTTTAAAACAGTGCACGCTTTCTAAAATGCATAAAAGCGTGGACTAGTGGCAGTGCCTTGTAATTTCAAATCACATAGCATATATACAGCTGATATGTCTCCTTGTGGAGTAGAGACATTTTATATTCCATTTGGACCATCTTGATTCTCCGATTTGGTGGGAATAATGAGTGTATTAACCCAATAGTCCTCAACCTGGTCGTTCTCTGTGAGGCTTGCTCCCCAGAAATAAATGTGGACCAATATAAGAAAGACAGAATTTACCCAAACAGCTCCACAGTATGGTTATTAAAACTGATAAATAGTTATAAATCCTGCGCTCTCTACTTCATACAGGTTTTGTGGAAACTGTTGCAGAGTGGGGGAGAAATAGGTCTGCAGTGTTTGCTTTCCAATTCTCTAAACCAGATGAACAAAACAGGGATGGAGGCAATCAGCAAATTCTCATGTTCAGAAGAGGACTTGGGGAAGGGGACTATTCACTGGAGAAAGCTTCATGAAGCTCTTGTGGATCATGAACTCTGCCTATCCTCAACTTTCATCTGTGCACCATTGTGCAACTTTTTCAAACTTGAAATTAAAACACCCAGACATCTATAGGACTTGGCAGACCAGCTGTCATATGCCATCTGGGACAAAGATGAGTGGAAAGGAATTTCAGCCTCACTGTGAGCTATTCCCACATCTTGTCCTACAGACATGATTCACTTCAAACTTCCCACTCCTCATCTCATTCATTGCCCTGAAAAACACCATCCATAGTGTTCTGTTGCTGTTGGGACATTTTCATCTCCTGCTCTGCCTCTACACCATTAAGTCACATGCAGAGACAGGGAAAGAGTGCATGCCTCTGTGGACAAGGGTGAGCCTCAACTGCATGCATATCAACCCCCCCAAAAAAATCCATGTGACTTTGGTGACTGAATACTTTGGGTCTGTTTAGGAAATGTGAATTAGGCAGGGTTTCTACTCATCTTAATTGTCCTCTGTCACTGCTCTGTGTGAGGACATTTTGACCTATTTCCTTGTCATAGTCTCTAAACTATTTTGCAGGGCAAGGGACTGGATTGTCAACGTTATTCACAGAGTTGACTCAGGATGAAGGTGGTCTCAGCAGTTCCCCCAACAGCAGGATATTCATCTTGGAGACACTGGGAATATATAGCCAGTTTCATCACCTGTGTTAGATGTGCTTATCTGATCTCTGATACTTGCCTCACTCGATCCACTTATTGAAGGGGGATTTTTTCCCTTTTACATTTCCTTCTGCAGAAGCAGTAGCTGCAACTTGCTATGTGAATTCCCATATCCTGAAATAAAAAGAGTTCACATCACCAAAATGAATGTTTTATGAAGAATATAGATTAGCAAAAATTATACGCTTTGGAATGTATGTACACTTTATTACTGTTTGATTATCTATCATTTATACAAGATATGTTTGAGTATATTTGTTTGACTATATGTTGGACCTCCTCTTTGTGAACAGAGAAGGACTGGTGGATGATGTGGCAGTTGGAGGCCGACTAGGGCACAGCGATCATGAAATAATAGAGTTCTCTATTCTTAGAGAGGCCAGGAGAGGGCTAAGCAGAACTAACATCCTGGACTTCCAAAGGGCTGACTTTGTCTTGTTTGGGCACCTGCTTGACAGGATCCCTTGGGAGATGGTCCTGAAGGGTATAGGGTCCAGGAAGGCTGGGCACTCTTCAAGAAGGAAGTGTTAATGGCTCAGGAACAGGCGGTCCCCAGGTGCCCCAGAAGACCACCCTGGCTAAACAGGGAGCTTTGGCTGCAACTCAGGGAGAGAAGGTGAGTTTACCGCTTTTGGAAGAAGGGGTTAGCCACTCACAATGATTACAAAGATGCTGTGAGGCTATGCAGGGTGGAAATCAGGAGGTCTAAAGCTCAGCTAGAAATTAATCTGGCTTCATCAGTCAAGGATAACAAGAAATGTTTCTATAAGTATGTGAGCAGCAAAAGAAAGACCAGGGAGAGCCTCCATCCCCTGCTAGATCCAGGAGGAAACACGGTAACAAGTGATGAGGAAAAGGCTGAGGTGCTTAATGTCTTCTTTGCCTCAGTCTTTAATAGCAAGACTAGCTGTATTGAGGGAATTCAGCCTCCTCAGCCAGAAGGCAGAGACTGGGAGAACAACCCCCCCAGCAATCCAGGAGGACATAGTCAGTGACCTACTGCATCACATAGACATACACAAGTCTATGGGACCGGATGGGATACACCCAATGGTGCTGAAGGAGCTGGCTGGGGTGCTCGCCAAGCTGCTTTCCATCATTTACCAGCAGTCCTAGCTCACCGGGGAGGTCCCCACAGATTGGAAATTGGCCAATGTGACGCCCATCTATCAGAAGGGTTGGAAGAATGATCCGGGAAATTACAGGCCTGTCAGCTAGACGATGCCCAGGAGGTTGATGGCGCAGCTCATCCTGAGTACCATCACACAACACATGTGGGACAACCAGATGATCAGGCCCAGTCAGCATGGGTTTATGAAAGGCAGGTCCTGCTTGACAAACCTGATCTCCTTCCATGACAGGGCGACCTGCTTACTGGATGAGGGAAAGGCTGTGGATGTTGTCTACCTTGACTTCAGTAAGGCCTTTGACACCGTTTCCCACAGCATTCTCTGGGTGAAACTGGCTGCTCGCGGCTTGGATGGGCACACGTTTTTTTGGGTAAAAAAATGGCTGGATGGCCGGGCCCAAAGGGTTGTGGTGAATGGAGTTAAATCTGGTTGGCGGCCAGTCATGAGTGGTGTCTCCCACGGCTCAGTTTTGGGGCCACTCCTGTTTAACATCTTTATTGATGATCTAGATGAGGGGATCGAGTGCACCCTCAGTAAGTTTGCAGATGACACCAAGTTGGGTGGGAGTGTTGATCTGCTCGAGGGTAGGGAGGCTCTGCAGAGAGATCTGGACAGGCTGGAGCCATGGGCTGAGGCCAACTGTAGGAGTTTCAATAAGGCCAAATGCCGGGTGCTGCACTTGGGCCACAACAACCCCCAGCAGCGCTACAGGCTTGGGAAGGAGTGGCTGGAGAGCTGCCAGTCAGAGAGGGACCTGGGGGTGTTGATTGACAGCCAGCTGAACATGAGCCAGCAGTGTGCCCAGGTGGCCAAGAAGGCCAATGGCATCCTGGCTTGGATCAGAAATAGCATGGCCAGCAGGGACAGGGGAGTGATCTTACCCCTGTACTCGGCACTGGTGAGGCCACAGCTCGATTACTGTGTTCGGTTTTGGGCCCCTCACTATAAAAAGGACATTGAATGACTCGAGCATGTCCAGAGAAGGGCAATGAAGCTGGTGAAGGAAGGGTCTGGAGCACATGTCGTACAAGGAGCGGCTGAGGGAACTGGGGTTGTTTAGTCTGGAGAAGAGGAGGCTGAGGGGAGACCTCATCGCCCTCTACAACTACCTGAAAGGAGGTTGCAGAGAGATGGGGATGAGTCTCTTTAACCAAGTAACAAGCGATAGGACAAGATGTGATGGCCTCAAGTTGCACCAGGGAAGGTTTAGACTAGATATCAGGAAGCATTTCTTTCCAGAAGGGGTTGTTAGGCATTGGAATGGGCTGCCCAGGGAGGTGGTGGAGTCCCCATCCCTGGAGGTGTTTAAGAGTCGGGTCGACATAGCACTTAGGGATATGGTGTAGTTGGGAACTGTCTATGTTAGGTTAACGGTTGGCCTGGATGATCTTCAAGGTCTTTTCCAATCAAGATGATTCTGTGATTCTCTGATACTTCTATTTTTTTCATCCACTCTATAGCAATATATGAGTTCTGCATGTAATATTGAATTGCTGTTAACAGCATAATTAACTGTAGAGATTTTTTTAATATTAAAATGGTGAAAGAAAAGATAATAAACATGTTGTCAGAAATGTTTGGAATGCCTGAATTCTGTGATTAATATCTGTGAATCTGTGAGTAGCTGCTTGCCAATTTGTTCCAATTAAAATGTGAAAAAGGAGGTTATTCATTATAAATAGCACAATTATTATGTACACTGCTCCTTTCCCTTTTTTAGGTTAGAGTGAAACTAGTTTCTTCATTACAGAAACACTATGTAGCAAGTTTGAAGTTGGTGCCACATTTTATCCTCTGTAAGTCATTGTGTTTAAGAGCAAAAGAGATTAGCCCCATCATGTTCTGTCTTTACCCATATAAAGAAATAAGACGGACTGTAACAGATCAAATCAAGCATCTGTTCAGCCCAGTAACAAGAAGGAGTTAGTTCGAGGTGCTTCAGAGTGGAATACAGCATACTGCAGCACTATGGGCCTACAGCACAGTGTAGGTCCTAGTTTCTAGCAATTCATGGGCTAGAGACTCTCTGAGTTGGAAGTTGCATCAAGACCCTCATTTTTAATAGCCACTAATTCTGTGAATTTGTCAAATCTCTCCTTGAACCCACTTACACTCAAGACCTTCACAGCCTTCTGTAGCAATTAGCAGTATAATGTTAATTGCATGTGGTATGGAGAAAGCTATTTTTGCTTCTTTTATAGTTATTGCCTGGGATTTACATTAAATGCTCCCTATTCCTGGTATTACAGCAAACAGTGGGAAAACATTTCATATTCACCCTTTCAATAATGCTTATTATCTTACAGATGTCTGCCTATCACGTTTCTCTGGAGTTGCCTCTTATCCTACAGAACCTTTCAAGCCAATTTAGTTTCTTTGTTTGAAAATCATTCCATATGTCTGAGCATCCCTGCTGTCCCTTCCTGTGTTCTTCTGCAAAACCTCCTCAGATAAGATGTCCAGATCTATATTTAGGAATCAAAATTAGTGGTTTTAGGTGTAGTCAAGGATTTATACATTAGCATAATGATATTCTTTGCTTTGTTACCAGTTCTTCATATACGATTGTCCCTTTTGCCCAGTTCGTGGCTCATCACATTCATATCTCATTTCTTTTGGAAGTCTTGAGTTAATGCTGGCAACAAAGCTACAGCAAGGGGAAAAGATTGCATGAGTGTTCACCTTCCCAACATCTCAGAGATGCTAAAGGAGCATCTGAGCACCTGAGCTCCATCAACTGCTGGGAGCAGTCCCCAGTAAAGTCATTCTTAGAACAAATGCACAAAAGCATTGCAAATCTGTAATCATGGGCTAGGTGGAAGGACCCAGAAGAGAAGTGAAAACAAGGTGCAGAAACCAAGCACCATTCTGGAACTAGACTGTTTCAAGGTGGTTCAACTTAGTAAATTGTTCCTGTTTTCCCTGTTGATTTGTTAAAAGCAGGTCTTATTGACAATTCAACCTAAGCAGTTCTGTAGACTTATGTCATACAGAATGGACCCAACTAGTGAACCTTTAAAATTTTCTCCTGAGTGAAAGAATGAAAATAATCTATTTTGCTTTTCTGCTATGGTTTTTATCTTTCTTTTACACCTCAATCATGTACTAGTTCCATTAGCTCTCTAGCCAGGTTTCTGGCTCTGAGTCACTTAAATGTACATTACAAGTCTTTTTGCTTTTAACAACTTGCACTTCAAAATCTTTTGTAGCTGTTTTTATTTCAGTTTCAAATTTGACTTGACAGAACTAATATTATTATCTATATTTCTTTTTTTTTTTAATATTGCTTCTATATTCTTTTTAGGAATGATATTTTTCTAACTGCCTCTTTTTCAACTTCAGTTTTTTAATTGTGAAAAAATATTTTTAAAATATCGTTTCTTTGTGGTTGAGGGTGTGTTTTGGCATTTGTAGTATTAGTGTCGTTGTTTTCAATTTTTTCCCACAAGCTTTGAAATAGGGATACTGCAACCATTTTCTCTTCTCTCTAGCTGAAACCTCTGTTAATTCTGTTGGTTCACTTAGTTTTAGGACTCTCGCTCTCTTATGTTGCTTTGACCAGAAAGCATACAGTTAACTAACTACCAGGCACAATGTACAAAGGAAAAAGAGAAACACAAAGAGTCAAGTGAAAATAAAGTTGCACTCAATTAGGTCTCTCTGACAAATAGCCTGAACAAGAAATGAGAGAAATATAACAGTTCATATGCAGACTATTAGTAATTTTGTGTTTAATTTCAGCACAGAAAGAATCTGCAAAGACAAACTGCTACTTCTTTCAAAAACAGACCATGCAAAGAAAATTCAAATAATAATGCAAAAATTTCATAGTATTTACATTAGTCAGTTCAGGCTAAGAAATATTTGACATATGTAGATCTCCTATTTTCCTCCAGTAAATGTACGTATACCTTTCTTTTAAGTAGTTTACTAACATACATTGACAACTGGGTTATAACTAATTGCATGACACGGTATATTTGGAATATATCCTCAGATTTTGCCATACACCTTTGCCAGTCTTATCAATCATTTCCAATGAAAACACTGAAACAATGAAACCAATGAAAGACACATTGTTTAACTCCTGCCCAGCTGCACAGATTTTCATGTTACTAATTTGAATTATATAATGTATGAACTTACCCTAAGAACCGTGCAATGCAGTATATTGTTTCCTCTTGGCAGTGTTTATAGCTGAAAGAGAGGAACTAGTGTAATTTTTGCAAATTAACATAATATCTGTTTATGATCTCTCATTAGCACATGCTGAACCCATTTGTACTATCACCTGCTTTTAAACTAGATACCATGAGCTGTGGAGAAATGCTGGCTATTGCAGTAAGCAAAGATACAATACAGCTTCATGCATCCTCTCTTCCAGGAGTGTTGGGCCAGAGAGAAATGCCTTAGAAATTCCAGTCTGGTAAGCAGATTTCAGAATTGCTTTGTAAGAATCCCTGACATGCAATAAACCACGCATTGAATAAACTGTAAGTAGAAATAGTTTTGTTATGCTTTTAAGATTCTGGCATATGTTATCAAAATATGTGGAACTAAGGCAAAATGGCTCTCCATTTTAGGGAGATCTACTGCTGACCAAGTAGCAGTGGCAGAAGTAGTGTTGTCTCACAGAGTGCATTTTATCACTGTATTATCCACCATTACTCAGAGCAGATGCTCCTTGATTTATGCCAAAATGTGCTAAATTCAAGCCAGTGACATCCATATGAAACAGTTTATCTCACAGTTAATCTAGTATATCATGTGGTCCCTGTTTTCTTGTGCTTTCAAGATTGTCATTGCATATAAGAGCAAAATATTAGGTAATGCTGTTTCAACAACAACTGTAATTATAACCCTATCAGAATGACAATCCACAAAAAAATGAATTATGGAGGGATGCAGAGGAAGTACAGGGTTTTGTTTTCATGGTGAAAACTGCTGTGGGATTAATGTCGGTGATACTCATAGTGTTAATACCTAGAGTAGCCTTTGCACAGTTAGTGTGTACTGATTAATATTAATGTAAACTAATTGACAGGAATTTACTGCCTCTGGTTAAACTTGAGCAAGGCCTAGAGAAACTACCTTTGAATGATTTCTTTTTCTTTGTTACTCATTTTAGTGTTTCAGCAAATATCTGATTTTTTTTTGTTTAGAAAATAATTTTGCCCAGCAAACAAAAAAGCACTAACACAGATGCTTAAAATAAGCCATTTGGGGGTTGATCCAAAGCTCTTTGAAGTCAATGAGAGGTTGCCATTGACATCGGTAGCTTTTGAATCAAATCCTCTAAGGGATAGATATAATAAAAGCTGATGACAGAGAAGAAGGTTAAAGCTAAAAGGTAGATAAAATGAGATGAAAGGAGGAAAAATTGCCACACTCACCCAGCTTCATACCACTTGCGGTGAAACTATCAGGATATTTAACCACTTTAAATAAGAGTTTCTCTTTATCATGATCTATTAAATGATAGCAAGAATACACAAACAGTGTCCCAGATTTTCAATAAAGGTGGGCTCCCAAATCAGGCTGTATGATGTTCGAAAGTGTTGTTCTTACAGAGGTTTCCAGTGATTTCAAAAACAGTAAAGGTTTCACTGAAACACATACATATGAGATGTTTAGTCTCTTTCATCGGTGGGTCTTATCTTGAAAATCTCTGTTTAGCCAAGAAATGAGATGCCATAGAGCTATAATGTGTCACAATTGAAAAGACAATTTAAATGCCCTTTCAAATACTATTCTCTTTTTAGGGCTAGGTCTTATCCTCTTGAAAGATCCTCCTTCCAAATACTATCTTTTAAGCACATTCTGGTTGGGTTTTTTAGTAGAAACATTTTGTCATTCATTCCCGCCCTTCTGTAGCATCCATTCTTCAGACTTGTATTTTAAGTATGCATTTTTCAGCTGGAACAAGCTGAAGTTTAAGCAAACAGAAAATATTATTTTCAATCATAGCTGGCATTTTTAAATATTAATATGTATTTATGGAAATACATGCTGGTGGAAGGCATCTCATTAATATCAGGACAGTCTTTGTCAAGGTAATTTTGAGACACTATTTTCTGAGCTACGTGATTATAACAACATGCACATTTCCTTTAACTCTTGTGTGTATTTTTCTGAAATGTATACATAGTCCAGCTGGGAAGTTATATGACCCCTTCCAGCTTTAGACCAGGTCAGACACTAGGTCTGCAAGCTTCTTTGAATTCAGACTAAAAAATCCCTCATGGATAGTATTAGTATGGTCAAATAGATGTGTCTAACTTTGAATATCTGATTCATCTTAATTTTTGTATTGGTATCAACTACAAAGTTTATGTTCAGTTCCTAAAGAACATTCCTGTTTTTCTCTTCTTAAGCAATATGCGTTAAACTCCTTTCTAATGAGTCCACAAATATTTAACATTTATGTCTTTCCTCAGATTTTTCTAATAGCTCTTTCAGAATTTTCAGATTTGAGTATAAATAACACAATACACGCAGCTGTGTATAGTATGCTGTAACCTGAGCAATTTGAGGTCAGCTTTATTTTGAAAGCTCACAATCTAGGCTTTACTTTCATGATTTATTATCTCAAAGCTGCAAAAAAATGGCATTAAGCAGAACTAGGACTACTTTATACAGTCCACTGTGAACACATGTACCTGAAAGAAAAAAATTTTCCCCATTCTTAGCAGTGCTAAGAACCAGTGAAGATTAAGAGAGCAGAAGCATTGACCTATTTAGGACTGTGTGCTGGGGAACTGGGTAGGCTTGTCACCCCTACATCCTTAGATGCAAAAAAAGCATTTGACAGTGTAGTATTGAAGGATTTCATATTTTGAAAGATTTAGAATTTTTATCTAGCCTTTATTAACACTCAAGGCACTCTAAGCCATAAAGAAGGTGTATAGATCAATCAAGTCTTTATTTTCATGGATCAAGTTCCAGATGAATTAGCTTACTTTCACTAAAGTTATCAGTCAGGGTCAAGTAATGTTCAGCGATAAATTTGACACAAGTGTGGGACCATTGCTTTTGGTTGTACGATAACCACAGAGCCTCCACGTTTTGTAGTAAGACTTAATTGATTTTTAAAAGGAACTCACACAGGTAGGGAGGAACAGATATTAATGAGATTAAATAGTTTTGCTAATGAAGAATCCTGGGCATTTTTCCAAAGATTTAATGAACATTCTGTAAGATTTTACTACATTCTAAAGGTGCAAAAGCAAGTAGGCCAATTTTTTTTTTTTTTTTTCACTCTCAGTTTTGCTTTATTTTAAAGGACTTTCAACTTGTATGATAAAACTGGTAAAACAGATAAGATTTTTTTTTAATTTCTTGCAATTTTTCCCTGGATCCAAAGCTATAAATTACAATGCATAATCATATTTTCTGAATGTTAAACATCCTGAAAGAAATTAATGCTGATAAATATTAAATACTATATTGATTCATCAAAAATGAACAGGACTTTTCATTGTATTTCTATAACAAATAAATATGTGCTTACACATACCTTTTCTCCAAAAATACACATTCTCAGCAGCATATATAGAAAAAATATCAAGTGTATAGTGAAATGGGGGGAAGAAATCAAACATTTTTTCTCTCTGTGGCACTATCTGTAAGGCCTTCAACAGATTAAAACTTGTTGTGCTAAAAGACCACTTGGTTCAACACCATGAACAGAGTGGTGCTCATCTCAATAAAAGTGATCTTTTTCACATGTATAGCTTTGGTTTTCTGAGGTCAGTCAATTACATGATGTAAGCTTACCTTGCTAGAGTTGTACGGTCTGCTATTTGCTGCTTTTTTTATGCATGATTTCCTTTACGGAAAAGACATAATTACAGAGTCGTCATTGTACCCTAGTACCTTAAGATCAGAAACCTTAAGATGTAGACAGAGTTAACCTGGACTTTTCAAAACAGCAACAGTACTAGCAGCTGAACTAAAATCATTATAATGTATTTAATCATTCATATGACAGCTGTTAAATAAAAAGTGGTCCAAGTGACAGAAACACCCCCTGCAAATGTTTAGCAACTTAACTGCTAAGGAATTAGAGAGATGTTTCTTAAAATCTTTTCCTTGCTATTACATTCAAAACCAAGATCTTAGAGTGACAAAATGTGAGGAAAAGACTGCTCTTCAGATGGTGAAACTCCGTGTGCCAAGTCACCGCAGATTTGTAGTCTCAGCATAGCCAAATATTTTCCATGGTGGAGGCCAAGTGGCAGCATAAGATGGGAGCCCAGAGGCTGTGTGACTGCAATGAGAAGGTCTGAGCAGCACATACACGTGGCTCTGAGTCTCTGCTCATGGCCCAAAACCTTCTGCTTGTTCTTCTGCTGGCCCATGTGAAGGGGACTGGGCTCATGGCTCTTGGATGGGGGCTCATGAGTCATGAACTTGCATAGTGGGGAAGGGATATGGGGAGCTCATTTGGGCCCACCTGCTGCTCAGAGCTGTTCCTGTTAGATCAGGTTGCTGAGGGCTGCAACCAGTTAAGTTTTGACTCAGTTCCCTCAGCCTCTCCTGGCATGCCAAGTGCTCCAGCCCCCTGACAAATTTGGTAGCCCTCCCTTGGACTTGCTCCAGGTGCCCACATTTATCCTTCACTGGGGAAAAAAATAGGACACTGCACTCCAGGTGTGGTCTCACAAGTGAAACCCCACAGCTGAACAGTTACCCAGCATCTCCAATCCCACTTCTTTCTCCTCCCACCCTGATGCAACAACTCACAAATCTGAGGACTGAGTTCCATTGTTTATATATAGGCACTTCACACTGTTAAAAGATGGGTCATTCCCAGACCTTTGTATGTCTAAGATACCTGCCAGCTTCATGCATAGGTGATGCCAGAGCTTGGGAATCATGTGGCTTTCTGGAGTGGCAGCTAGAAATTGGCTCAAAGGTGCTTCAAACAGCACTAACATCAGTATGTGAGCAGCTGAGTCCCTCCTCAGTGACTTGTACAGAGCCACTGTAGGAGCTACTCAGATGCTGGGTGTCAGGAGCTTCCCTAACAACTTCCTCTATCTTTTCAAGGCAAAGGTTACAGCCTTGAAAAAATCATCCTATGGCACATATCTGGCCACCCACTCAGTTTACAAGGTGCTTTCAGTTGTGCTTTTAATCAGTCCATCTATCTGAAACACTCCTCGCTTCCATGAACCTCAGTGTTTGTTCCTTCTTCCATAGTTACTCCATTCCTCCCTCTCATCAACAGCAAAATGTCATGAGTTGGAGCCCTGGGTTACAATTATGCCAAATAGCTGTATTTAGCATAGTGTATGTGTGGGGGGTATGTTGAGTTTTCTTTTCATATATTTCTGAGACACCAAACTGCCAGGTGAGAACTGAGAAAGGAAATGTGCAGTTAGAGTAATAATGAGAAAAAGACATTTAATGTAATGCTGTAATTCTGCCAGCTCAATTGAATTTAAAAGCAGACTAGAAATCTAGGATAATAAAGTTCCTAGAACTTGTGTGAAAATTGGCATCTGGGTAGAGGACAGAAATATTCTCTGCAAAGTGCCCCTGTAAAGGGGAAGAGTGGCCATACTCAGCCATAACAAGTACAGTCTGACAGCAGCCGGCTGGCCAGTGGCTGCCCAAGGGGCTCCAGAAGAGCTTGTCCCTGCTTGCAATGGGGTTGGGAGGAGTGGAGAGATGCAACACTGATGAGATGGATGGCATTCTGCAGGATAAAGCATGCCGCTCTGTAGAAAACCTGATTTCATTAATTCTCCTGTTCAGGGAAAACCATTTTTTTTAAACAGTAGTAGCAAGCCATGAGCAAGCTCATGGTACTAACAGTAATGTGAGACTTAATTACTCTATTTGTCTAAATGCCTTCACCTCTAGCCCTTCCTTCCCCTGCCAGTTTAGATTGATGTTTTTAGGGGCAAATGTTCTTAACAATTACAAAGGTCCTGCACATGACATAAAAATTATGTCTAGTACAGTGTGACTTATTTGGAGCCCAAAATAATCCAGATGAATAGGAGAGCTGGATTTGGTAGCTGATCTGGATCTATCAAAACTGGTGCCTGATGCAGCACCACAGATACGCAGAACATCAAACTGAATAACCAGCAACAGGAGAAACCAATATGGTATCAACACAGGGGCTGACAGCAGGTGGTAGACCCCACAATTAGCTAGTTACAATTAAAACACAAGTGATACTTGATGCTACAACAAGCTAAAATCATTTAGAGATGAGTCAAGTGGAGTTATTTTGTGGCAGGGAGGACAAGGCTCATGCCAAACTGGAGACTGTAGTTTTGTGTTTGGTGGTATTTTTTTCTGCAGGATTCATTCCTCAGTCCAAGGTCACCTTGCACCTTTGTCTCCTGTGCTGGCAGTGAAATGAGCGACTGATGAAAGGGGAAGACCCAGCTTTCTACGCCTTCATTGCTACTGAAGACATTGTTGTGACATCATAGCTTTAGTTTCGCTATTTGACCATTTGGGATAACCTGGAGATCATCACCTTTATGGAAGACTTTGTATTTAAGAGGAATGGCTCCCAACAGCCTAAAGGGGTTATGCAGACTAGTACCAAATGCCAAAACTAATTTTTCAAATAATGTCAAAACTGTTTTGCCCTAGTCCTTCTAAAGTTCAAGCATAATCTCTTGAACCCAGTGCAGTTTAGGGCTAAGGAGACTTCTTCCTTGCCATTTCTGCTCCCTGACCTGGCTTCAGAAAAGTCTTCCCACGGCACACACAATAGCAATATCACACCATGCTTGTTCGGCTTTCTGACAACACCAAAACAGTCCTAGACACTTCTATTTTCCTGATCAATTGTACTGTACCTCCAAACAAGCTGTATTGCACTATGAGCCGGTCTCTGCCATAAAAATGCACACATGATGTATATAAATAAATATACATACACTAATTTATATTCTCAGCACAGAGGATGAAATAATTCTGCACCATGTACGTTTTTGTGCTGTTAGGGCGCACTGTTGCTTTGCAAGCAAAACAGTAGATCTTTCATTTGCCGGTGACATTGCACAAAGTGCTTATAATTCAGTGTTAGCTTATCAGCCATCCAATCTCCCACTCCAGGGAATGTGTCAACCATCAAAAGGAGTGGAGGAGGTGTGCTGAATCTTAATGGCTTCTATTTCATGAGACTCACTTTCTTAAGGGCATTTAATCAATGAGGACAAGTAGTAGGCAGATTTTTAAATAAATGTGTCAGTTTAGGTTAATCCGCAGTACGGCTGAATGTATTTGTTTATGCGATTCCCTGAATATGTTCCTCTGCTGCTCAGCTGAATTGATAATCTGTAAATCAAAACATGTTACAAGTAGTTTTAAACTAGCCCTTGAGCAATAACTTCATTTGACCTACTGGTATCTAAACCATCCAGAAGTTTCAGATCCAAGGGTGTTTAATGTCAGCGTTTCATATTCAACAGAGTTTCAAGCAAGCCTCTGGTTCAGTGAATCAAATTGGGTTTTAGTCTTTGCAGGTTTATAGGAATATTTTTGTGGATTGCTTTTATTTGATGGTGTCTTGGTTTTCCTTTTTTTTTTTTTTTTCCTTTTTGAAGCAGTCTTTTGGCAAAAAGAAAAACCAAAGGAGAAAGTAGAAAAAAAACCCCACAAGCATGTGTAATATTTAAGCATTGCCTCTTAGTATTGCTTATTATTAATTATTTAACAATCAATGCAACCATATGATAGGATAACATATATAACTTTAAAAATCCTATTTACTTTTGAAACAGTAGAATCACAAAAACAGAAAAAATGGGTTGTATGGATATGTAAAACATTTTTGTGCTTTTGCAGGTGAAATTAGCTACCCATGAGTTCTGATTTACTACATTAACTCCTTGCTAATTAAAACACTGAAACTGTTTATCCTTCCTGCTCACACATGAAGGAAAAGATTATCAGAAAATTCATGGGGGAAAAAGGGTTGTGCATTACTGTACATTAATCATGTTTAGTCCATTGTAAGATGGATCTAAATTAGCCACTGTTACAATGATACGAATATATATTGGTATTCAGAGAGAGGAAAAGTGACAAACTAATGGTAAAAAATGGCTACCTCATCTGTACTTGAGACTTGCATTGATGCAAAATATTGGCAAAGCTGCTTTGATTTACACTGATATGAACAAGATTATAATCAAGCCTAACAGCTAGACTGAATGCTATTTGTGTTACTCAGCTGTAAGAACATATAAGGCCTGACTGTGTAGATAAAACCCCCTTGGAGACCAACGCTAGTTTCACCTGCATAATGACCACAGAGCTGTACTGTAATAGTGTAGAAATTATTCTGTGCTATAATAGAAAACTTTTACCTACAGTCATTTATTGAGGTCTTTGGTGGAAATACTCTGCAGATGGATGCATGTGACATTGCAAAGGACATCTGTGATTACGAGCGGCTACTTGTATTATGTAATATAAATCATTTGAGCATGGGCATTCAACCAGAATATGACTTTCCAGTTCATGTGAGGAGTAATTAGATCGGCAAGAGTGCACCACGTGCAAAGTAGTGAAATAAAATAAAATTCATCAACAGATCTCATAGACAAAAGAGAAAATAGGGCTCAGGAGGTGTTACAGGTACTCTCAGCAATGCTCTTACAATTTTAAAGGTGATTCTCACATGACCTTAGCCTGCCACGACTGCTCTGTTTCCGAGCTATGCAGCGCTAGCATTGTAAGTGCTCTTATACATATAATGGGTACTTTCAAACATATATTCATGTGCCAATTTGTACCACAACTTTGCTCTTCCCCATTCAACGCAAATTAAACTCATTCCTGTGCATCCTACTGGTAATGTACAACTAGCTTCCTGAGACTGCAATCTATTTTTCTCTCTTACCTTGCAGGAGGCTTTGAAGACACCAGGTGAAAAACACCATATCACTTTAAGAAGGATCTTTAATATGGATCTGAATGCCATGTAAATCAAACCATTCTGTAAACTGTGCCTCAACCTCTTTAAACATATCTCTATGTTAGCTTTAACATCATTATGTCCCATTGTGATGAAAATGGACTTTCTGTATCCTGTGATAATGAAAATAGCCACTTTATGCAGTTTCTGTCTGCAATTATCCAGGCTTTTCTCAGACTCTAGAGAAATCTGAGCTAATTGCTTTGGGACTTTTGCTACATTTCCATAAATTCTTTGTTAATTTTTCATGAGAAACTGTTATTGCAGTTGGCCTTAAAGTTCCCATTGTATTCAATAATGTAAAGATGTCATTATGAAAACATAACCAATTCACTACTGACTCCATCAAAGCTATCCTCTTTTATCTACATGTATTCTCAGGTGAGACTGAATGACTCATCCAAATCCTTCAATGGCTCTTTTTTATATTTTGATACATGCTTTTCTTCATCTGAGCTTACTCAAAGCAAATCTAAAAGTGGTTCTATGTGGTACATGACCTTGTCATTATAAGACATGAATTGAGTTTGCTTTATCTGACAGTTGGCTGTGGAATTGCTTTTATACTTACGCATCAAACCAAAGACAAAGAATTCTGTTTTAAGTGACATTGTAGTAATAAAAATGAGGCACATTTCCAAGGGAACGCTTCAAAACTGGTGATGTTGTATTTGATTTATTGATTATTTTGAACTCAAAGTCACGATTTCTGTAGACTAGAAACAACAATAAAATATTAATCTGAATCCATTGTAGTGCACTTTGTGAAGATATTCAGTAATACAAACACAGGCTCTACCCTTACGGGTGTAGAGCATTTCTTATCAGGAACCTTTTTTCTTTCCTTACCCAGTTGGACCTCAATACACTGATATTGCAGAGGAATATGTAACATTCTCTTAAAACTGCAGCGACTATGAATGTTAACTGTTACTAATTAGATAATAACCTACAAAACAGTGAGAAAGCTTATTTTGGTTGAGGGAATCTGGGGTAACTGCAGTTCTCTGCAGGCTCCTGAAATAGCAGCTCTGTGCAGCTGGTCAAGTGTTTTGCGAAAAGAATACTACAAATTAGATACCAAGAACTGTCAAAAGCACAGTTAAAATTGTGTTATTGATTGTGAAAATGTATGTCACTATGTTCTTCTGCAAGCTGCAGTGTAAAAGCTTTGACTGCATTCTGAGGACAAGCTTCTCAATAAAAAATCAGCATATTTGCATTCATTTTGGTGGCACCATGCCAGTTTGTACTCACTACACACCAGCCTCTATGAGGTCTGTACTTAAACAAAAGCTTCAGTGCAGTCCACCAAGACGCCTTTTTAAAAGTTCCTGAACCATATGAAACCTGCTTGGCTCCCCCAGACCCCTGAAAAACACTAATAATAATAAAAGCATCTACCCCATTTTCAGATATTATTGCATATTACATATTTTCATCATTTAGTCCTTTCTGTTGTGATCATAAAATATTGACATCTTTGTAATCAGATAAATGCCACTACCAGCTCTGATGCAGTTAATGTAATTTGCAGTGCAAGACAGACTTCCACAATGATTTTCCCTTGAATGTTGCAGTAGAAGAAAACATACACTACTGAGAAACAAAAGAATATTAAAAGGATCAGGGTGAAAAAATCGCTCTGAAAAATCAGGATAAGCCAGTACCTTTCTGGTTAGAGAATACTGCTTAGCGATACGGTTTATGGAAAGCACAGGTTTTGCTGATATCAATAGTAACCATTATAGATTAGAACTGAATCATTTAATGACCTATCTTTCTCTAAGGTCTTCTAATGTCTGATTGCTGAAAAAGGCAAGGGATTGTAAGCAAACCTCAGAAATCTCTACGTTTTGACTCAGAAACATGCTCACAAATCCTATTGCTTATCCTAAGCTTTTCTAAACCTTTTTTGTGTGGTAATGAAGCAGAGGATCATTGTATGATTGGATCTCTTATTCTCTTGTAGGTAGGTGGTCTAAAATAAAACCAATACTGCTTTACTTATTTATCTTAAGATATTTATCTTAATCTTTAATAAGTAAACTGCAAAAACCTTACATAAATAAAATGTTAGCTGTACTTTTTGCTTTCTCACCAAAAAGATAATGCTGGCTTCAATCTTGTGCACAGATTCAGGTTTTCCACATTTGTTAGTGATTTCCCTGTGCTGGACACTATCGATTCAAGACCTGTGTCCTTCCTATACTTCCCAGGAGCTGTGGCACTTTATCCTGCAAGGAAGTGACTGACGTGAATTGGAATATTGGCAGCATATGGCACCACTCAGGATGTCTGAAGTGGATGGTGCATGGTACTGGAGGGAGATTTACTGTTTTAGTTCTTGCTGTGCATGCTCCTGACCAGCACACATTCACAGCCCCTCCGAGATGGCAGTTTTACTACCGCTGCTTTTTGAGGATTTGCTGCCACTGATGCTAATGGTGAGACAAGTGAAAGAACCAGTACGGTATCTAGTAGGCTGAGATTTTGACTACTAAGAGTCTTAACTGTCGGGTTTTTCCTTACTGCAGTGGTAGCAAAAATACTGAGTGGTATTAGGAAGCTAAGCTGTTCATGTATATGACTTCAAAAGTGCTTGAATGCAGTATATCTCTACTTTATCCAGACAACTGGATATGTATTATTTTTCCCAAGAGGTACAGCCATCCTCTTCGTGTGGGTTTTCTTCCACACAAAACTGGGTTTGCTTTGAAAAACAGAAATGATTGAAAGGCCTGCCCTCATCCTGAAAGTCTACACCTGTTGGAAGACTAACAGTCTTAACAGCTGGTCTGCCTTTCTTTTCACTATCTTTCCTCCAACATCTGCTCCAAGCAGCAAATCCAGCCCCATGCATTCAGAGTGGCCCAGGGATGAAAAATTGTCCACTGGTAGGGGTGGAGGGTCTCTCAATTCATAAGGGATGCAAAAGGCAGGAAAGTGCACTTACGTTTTTCCCTATAGTTGCTGAGTGGATCTGAGGAGACAGGATGTTATTTGGGACTGGGCTAAACAAGGTATTAACTGAGAGGGGTGGAACAAAGATTAGTGGAAGAGACGTGGGATATGAAATACTGGAAACTAAGAGATACAAATAGGAAGGGGCATAAAAACACCTGTGCTTGCATGAATGTGTGTGCACATCTGTCTGCTCACATAGGATTGAAGCAGAAGCCAAAGGAAACAAAGGAAAGAGGATTGGAAAGGTGCAAATGCAGGGAGCACTTCCAAGTCTTTTTGCTTAAGAGAACAGCAACAGCCAATGATTCTTGTACAAACACTGCTGCAGTACTGCAGAAAAAGAAACTTTGAACTTCTGGGGACTAATTGAATAGTTTGGCTGTGCCTCCCCACGCAAGTCATTCTGCTTTGTTTGTACACAATAATTGCATCAGGCTTTACAGGTAGTAGTCCGTTTTCTGGTAAAGAAAATTTCACTTGGGTAAATTCAGTCCATCAGGCCAGGTTTATTCTATCTTGAATATATGCACAAGTTCACACACAGGCTAGGTAATTCCTTCTTTTGTAGATGGGTCTTAACAGTGTTTTCTTTTATATATCAGTTACCTTCTAGCTTTTGGATATTTTGTTGCTCTGATGTTGTCTGAACCATGATAGCAAATGAAGTGATTACATGAGCTAGTGAATATGGCTTGGTTCTTTCCCCTTTTCTTTGCTTCAGTGTCTGCTAAATAAGTGAAAGACAGCTGCCTGAACTATTTGGGAAAAAACATAAACAAGAGCAAACACATACAGTAAAGTAGTCTCGGACTTTTCCAGAGCCCTTAGTGTTTATTTTCAGTCTACCAGAAAATAAAGGAGATTATTTAGGGAATATATACACAAGGCATATATAAAATTTTCTTTGAATTGTTAGCTGGCTATGAGACTGATCATCAAAAGCAACGCAAAAAAGCCCTTTCCTTCTTAGAACAATCATTCTTTTTCTACTAGCTGAGTGTATGGAAAAATCCCTCAACATACATACATACATATAGTACCAATTTCCACACAAGTAAGTGCAGCCCAGCACTATCACATTCCAGCTAGCTCTGCTGTGAAGACAATTGTTCTCTAAAAGCTGTTGGGAAGATAAAGTTCACATGCTTTCAAAAAAACCCCAAACCAACAATCAAAACAAAGAAAAACCACCCTGCAAACTTTTGACCGTTAAAGTCCATTATGCATTATGTTGTTCTTTACTTGGATAAAGGATCTCACAGAAATGCTGTTACAGTAACAAAGGAAAACGCATTGCTCTACATGATGCTTTATTTGCAAATTCCCTGTGGCTAGTGCATTTCTTTCCCAAATGGAAAGAAATGAAGTGTCATGTGTATCAGCTTGTTCTTCATTGCTCACATTCCTCTTTGTCTTGACCAAAACTTTTCAGTACAAGAATGCAAGAATGGTACTTTACTTAAAGATACTGGGTTAAGTTAAACAGACAGTATTGCCATTATTTAGCAGCTACGGTAGACTGTGGATGCTGTCCTGTTGATTTTATTAAAGAGGCTGTCAGGATCTATAATTCACACATCATTAACCACTTCATTAAGACTACAGCAGCTCTGTGAGCCCTAAACTTGTAGCAGTTTCAAGACAATGCACGTAAATGCTCGTTGGCAGAGGCATGCAGGTATCTCCAGTGACTTGTTCACTGGATAGTTAAGAGACAGTACTGGTTTTTCGGAAACACTTTTTTCAAACTGTAAGCATAAATGCATAAAACATGTTCACTTAGAATTGATTTAAGTTAAAAGCGTTACTTTGCAATGAGGTGTGCACTCTCACATCATCAGTCAAAAAAAAGGCAATAACATACCAAAATGTACAGTCATTTAAGTATTTTCATATGGTTTAGGTTTTCTTTACTGCAATATGAAGCAGCCTGTGTGCTGAAACAATGTGAACCAGAACTCTAACAGACTGTAAGCAATGTGAATCATATTTATTTAAGAATTTAGAATTAATAGAGCATTAATTATATAGAGAAAAATTTTATTTTCCTATTATTTTCCTCAAGTCCTTCTATATTTCCATTCTACTATGCCCAGGCCCTTGCATTTTCTTTCCCTTCCTCTCTTTCAGTAGACGCCTCCTTCCCTTTCTCCCTGCTTCTTTTGTTAGAGCTACCAACTCAGACTTAAACACATAGCATGGATTTTGAGCTGCACTTTGGAGCCTGACAGACTTGAGCATATTTGGAAACAAGCAAAAAGTTTTGCACTTTCTCCAATCATGCACAGCCGACTGTGTCAGGCTTCTGGGTGGCATGCATGTGCAGCCCTCACAGCACCACCCAGCTCTTCCCCTCTCTTTTCCCTGACCTTTTTGTCATCTTCCATTGTCCTCCTGTTGCATGGTCGCTGCCGTTTGTGTACCCCCTGAGGTGCAGAAGCAGGGAATGGATCCAGTGGCCAGGAGCTGCTGGCTTTGGCTCAGCCACCCCTGATGTCTCATTCCCCAGCAGAACTCTTTGATACCAGGGTACTGCTCATATTCTGCAAATGCATGTCTGCCAACAGGGAAGGAGCTTTCCGTCTGTTACCAACAACCACAAATTTCCAGCCTTCCCCACCTTGGGAGCTGCAAGCACAGCTTGCTGGAACAGAGCCACCAGCTATCTCCCCTTCCATGCAAGAGGTCTTTGGGCACTTTTCTCCATGAGGTCCCTGTGAAGATCCTGCCCATCTGCCCCAAAAGCTGCCAGCCTCCTCCCACAACTCCTTCACCCTGAGCACCTCAAGTCCCTCAGCACACTCCAGAGGATCAGCCCCATGGCCACCCCTGGAGCTCAGGGCCACAAAGCCAGAGGGCAGTCACTGGGCTGGGGCCAGAGGACCAGTGGTTGTAGCTGCTCACCGCCATCCGTGATCCAAGCCTGAGTGTCCTGACAGGTTTGTAGCACCATTTCTGGGGCCCAGCATCTTGTACTGGGTCTTCCCAGCAACAGCAGCCTGGCACCCCTGAACCAGTGCTCAGTGCAACCTACAGGTACTTCCTAACAGATAGAAAACCAAAATCTACATTGTTTGCAAAAAACAAGCTAAAGTTATGCTGATGGCTGTTAAGGGGCTCAGCCTGCTGCTAGCATTAGGGTTAGGGTCAAGAGAAGAGCAAGCTCAAAGCTACTATAAGAGTGGGGCTGCAAAGGGGCTGCCAAAAAAAACTAAGGGCTGCCTGGCAGTCCCACTTTTCACAGGTTTTTATGATGCACTTTTTGAAGGCTGCTAAATAAAATAAGCAGCACGATATCGTATTCATTGTTATCAGCCCAGTAGCAGTATGTAAAGCATAATTGATTGATGTTACCCCGAAAGTCCATTTGAATTTTGCTAACTTAATTCCTTGCAGCTTTACTGACAATTTAAATGGCATAGTTCTTGCCATAAAGTAAATCTCTAGGTAAATGTACTGTCAGCAAACATATTGTACCTTTCTTGGAGACAGTATGTGAATATCTGTATTGACATTTTTGTAGGGAAATAAGTCAAATATTTTTTTTCAGAATTTTTTTTTCCTCCTCTTTTTACCTAGAGATACGTGCAGATAGATTTCTGCTCAGTCACAGTAGATTCTTTCAAGGTTAAATCCCAGGTCTCCAGGGGAATGTATTGACATCTCTGTGAGATGACATCTCTGTGAGATGTCAATGTTTCTGAGAATGATCTCATCAGGAAAAAAAAAAAATGTCTTTTACCAACAGCACAATGCAGACAAATATTTTTGCTGGGGTGGAGTGGTTGCATAATGGTCACCATTTACAACATGCTTACAATTTATTGGGATGTCTGGACTGTAAAATTCTGGCTAGGGTTGAGATTATTCTTTTTATGTTTTGGTTTACTAGTGGTTACTGAAAAATAAGGTCAGCTATGGTTTTCCAGTCTTTGTCTTTAGTGACATCCAAACATGTCAAATACTATAGGACAAAGCTGACTTTTGTAAAAGGGGACTAAATGAGAAGCTCCATGTTTTCTTCCCGTAATTATCACTGGTTGGTATTTGTGCTCTCAGCAGCAAAAGTACAGGTTACCACTGGTTGGTATTTGTGCTCTCAGCAGCAAAAGTACAGGTTACGTTGAAAGCTGGTGGATTTTGTACAAACTGGAAGGGTAGTCACTGTATAAACAATTAGAGGCCAAGATTTTTCACTGTGACCTTGCACTGACCTCAGCCTTGAGCTATAAACTTCTTTGCAAGAGGTAAAACATGAATACCTTCCTGTTTGTTCAGGACAGATGGCCTAAGACATGGTAGTAAATTCAATGTGCCCAAGGCCATTCTCTAGCAATGAGGCCAATCTACACAGAAGAGCTGACTTCTTTCCTTTTAATTATCCTACAGTTCAAGGAGAACAAATCTAAACCTACAACTTGGGTACAGTTTTGTCCCATGCCCAGCAGACAGTACAGGCCAAAATTGGACTGAGGCAACCGTGGCATTGTGTCAGTATGGATGGGTGAACCTGGTGCCCAGCACCATTCCTCAGCTCTCCTTAATTTAACAGTATAGAAATAACAGAGGGGCTTCTTCTGGTGCCTCTCACTCTTTCTGGGGACTAAATCTACTCATTCTGTGTTCATTTTACTTAGAAAACTTGAAGGAAATAGGGCAGTTACCTCTTAAAGGAAGGTCAGTAGCCACTATAGAAGCATCTGAGTGAGTCAAAGCATATTCATTCATTTTCTCAGTTCAACTAGCACATTCCTTTCACAGCCTCATCCTTTCCCTGCAACCTGTATTCATACTCAAGTTTAAATAAAATGAGCAAAAAACAATCATCTCAGATATTCCTAGCTGACCTGATTGTGTGAAGGGCTGTTTGCGTCCAGAGCCAGGATGACAAGAGGATTGTATCTATGGTAAATCAATGAGCACTAAATGCTACAGAATGTTAGCAAGGCTTAATTAATTGGTCCCGCAAGATACCACTGGGCAAGTCAACAGTAAAATATTGTTCCTAAGAGATCATCTAGCTTTGCAAGAGCTGAAACACGCAGCAATCCATGATTATGACTGCAAACAAAAACCCATGGAATTCAGCATGAGAAAATCCTCGTGACAGATAATTGTAAAAAAAAAAAAAAAAAAAAAAGAAGCTTGAAAAATAACTGGAAAAAAGCAGAAATATTATTTCAGTAGGGGTTGAAGGGGAACTGCCCTATCCATCCCATGCAATTCCAGAAACCTGCAGACATAACAACAAGTACTGTGAAAGCAGCAAGCATATCTGTAACATTCTCGTGAACACTGCTCCTGAAGACAGAGGATCATCATCATTTAGTGTACCAAAGCAACCATGATCTGTGCTTAAGCCCTCTTAGGAATATTTAGATACCACCACAACATTTTTAATTTAAAAATAAATAAATAAATAGATAGATAGATAGATAGATAGATAGATAAATAAATAAATAAATAAATAAAATTAAATTAAGTAGCTACGGGTTGCTGGCTAGATCTCAGCATGAGATGTTAGCTTCCAGAGGTCATACCTTAACAATGCTTTAAAAATCAGCTACAGATGATGGCCTAGATGGCCAGTATTTTGGGCTACAAGAACTTTTGGTAGGACCTCATAGGACAGTGCTTAACTGCCTGCCTTTCTGATGGGTAATGTAAATCTCCTTTGCTGGAACCTCATTCCTTTGCTTCTCAGCCTACACACAATAGTCAGGAAGTTACTTTCCTTTTTTGTTTTTCCTTTTATATTGTTTTAAGACTTTCACCTTTGATCAGGTTCTTCTCAAAACTGAAATCCCTCATTTTTTACCATTCTCATTATCCTTCAGACTCACCCTACTCATCCACATCTTGAAGTGTAATGGCCTAAAGATGTACAGGGCATGGAGCTGACTTCTTCCTATTGTTCAGTAGAGATGGATTGTTAGGTCATGTGTTACAGACTCAGACTATGCTGCTTCATATTCTAGCATGATGCTTTCACAATAGTATGCATTGTTGACATTGTTCACTTTCATCCATGATAAACCCCTACAGAGTCACTACCTAACCACTACTTGCACAATTTATTTTCCTTACCTATGCATCATATTTTGCTTATATTTTGCACTGCACTTTTCCAGTTTGTGAAGATTGTTTAGCACTCCAGTCCCACCCTTTAATGCATTTCCAGCCCATTCCAGTTTGGTAGGAACCATATATTTTAAAAGGGTATATACTCTATTTCATTATGCAAATTATTGATCAATATACTGGAGTCGCCTCAGAGCAGCTGAACGAGAATCCCCTCTCAGTACACACAGCCGCCTTCTCATTCTAACAGTATATTCACCATTAATAGTTACAACCAACAGTTTTAATCACACAAATTTGTACAGATGAAATTCCTCAGAGTGCTGATGAAAGTTTGTATCAAAGACAATTGCTATGAAAGTATTTATACAACCCCATCATCAGGTACCATGCACTGCTCTTTTTCTAGGATTTGGCCCAGATTTCTGACCTGTTTCAGGGGCTCTGCAGCATACACTGAATTTGTGTACACAGCTAGGACGTATGTAACGCAGAGTATGCATGCCCAGCAAAGCATTTCTCACATGTGGCACTGTGCAAACCCGAGCCCTTACATGCTCACAAGACTGAACAGTGTAGTAACCTCTTCTTGTAGCTTGATGGTCTTTATCGTTCGAATCCTTCCTATTGCTTTTAGGATTAATGTTAATTGCATGGAGCAAAACTTTATTTACAGATAAGCAGGCTTTAAAGAAAGGAAAATGGCACTGACTTTAAAAGTGCCTTTTCTATTATGGAAGTAATGTGAGGACAGCTAATTCAAGACGATAACGTTAATGGAAGTTGATAAAGTGTTTGAGTAGACATCTGTATGGATTTATCAAGTGAAGCATGCATCTTAAATGTATTAGAAAATTATCATCTCACACTGATTAAGGATGTAACATTTCTTTCCACTGAGATGTACTTTATTTCTGGAAGGCTGTAATGTGTCTTGCAAATGGCTTCAGTATTTCACAGACAAATTATGTTTCTAACTTATACATGTTCTGTCACTAAGTGAATGGAGATGCTAGAAAACACAGTTCTAAAAAAAATTCACTGGTTTTCCATCCAAAACAGTCTTCTCATTACAAACCAACCTTTTTGCAAGGGCTTTAATCCTTTTTGAGATGTTTCTGTGGTATTCCCTTAGCAAGCTATGACACAGTTAGACAGACATGAGGAAACTTCAGCCCTGTGAACACTTGCCCACGAGAGACATGTAATCCCTGGCAGTAGTGCTTAATCACATTCCTCAGTCAGGTGTCAAACAGAGCAAAGGCACAAACACACAAGCAAGTTTTGTTTAGAGGACATCAAAAAACCAGCCAAGTGGCAAATTGGGACATCTGTGCTAGACTGCGGCTGTCCTGTTTTTTCAGTCTAATCTGTCAAGATAACCATTTCCCCATTCTCTTAAACAAACACAGACTTCCTTGTTTAAACACTGCAACAGTTCTAACCAAGCACAGGTTTTAATCAGTCTCTGCTAAGTACACCATCAAGAAACTCAGAAAAGAATCAAAACATCTTAAACATAAGCTGCTGATTTTGCTGTATGCAAAAAAGGAGGGCATGTGACCCTCAGATTTCAGATGGACTGTAAACAGGCTTGTAAGAGAAAACTGTGACTCAAAAGAGACGAGCTCTATTTTAGCCTCTTAACTAAAAGAGGCCAAATGAAATTGAGTTAGACTCTGAAAGAATAATTAGAGTAATTAATGGGAGGGGGGTGTCACTTTTCCTATAGGGTATCTTTTCCTACAGATTCCCTCTGCTACACAGTTTATATTAATGTAGCACTAGTAAAGGCTTTTCCATGATCAATATAATCATAAAATATGATGAATTCTGAACATTATTCTATAGGTAGCCACTGCTTTTAGTACCAAAATCTAGGAAGATATGCCTCTCACAGAAAGGCTAGTAAAGATAGACAGACAAACAAATCCAGTTAAAATCTGCTATCTATTTTTTCCGAATATTGACTTACCTTTTTATTCTCCTCAGGCTTTTCCCCCTCCTGTTCTTTTCTATTAGTTCTGATTCATTCCATTCACTTCTATATTATTTATCTTAGATATTGTTCTGCATGTTGTTCTCTTGCCTTTCTCTTCTGTAACTATTTGTTCTTTTTGTCTCTGAAAGGAGCATTTCTTTTCCATTCATTCTTTATTGCTTTTATGCCTGGCACCCTTTACTGACCCACACACATTCTCTCTCCTTCTCCTATGATCTTTGTCTTATTTTCCTGTTTCTTTTCATTGCATTCTACTGTTTCTTTCTTGCTCTTTCCTACCACATTCATCCTTCTTTATCCTTTATCCCCAAAGTCTCCTTTTTCTTGCCACTGAATATCCCCCTTTAGCTCTTTCTCATTATGGGATTTCGTCACACCCTAATCGTCCCTCTTTTCCCATCTAACATATGGTGTCTCCTATCCTCTCATTCCTCATAGGGTCCTTCTTCCTGTCCTGCACCAGAGGATTCATTTCCATTGACAGAAATGTTACTGTCCCATCTTGCTCTTTCACCTCTTCCTTTATTTACACTACAGAACCAGCTGAGTCTTACCACATGCTTGAGAATCAGTGTACCCAGGATTTGGATCTTGTGATTTCCCACACAAACAATCCTGATTATTTTCTACCTGCAAGCCACCTGGGTGTACTGTGGGTGTTGTTGGGAGCCACCTTTTCCTTGGGATGAGGGTCTTGGCCAGGTCAGTGCAGAAGTTCCCCACACCAAAGTTCATATTGAACTTGGTAGTTCATATAGAATTCCAAGAGTTCCTCTTTTGTGGCACTCTGGTCAAAAGTGTTTCTCCTTGTTTTAAAACACTTTATTCTTGGACAATACAGGAACCACACAGATCCATGCACAAACAAGAACACCTATGTATGTCTCTCAACCAGAGTTTATCCCCCCCTTCTCAGTGATTCTGCAGGTTCAACTTATGATTGAGGCAGCTATAATCCTTTTCTCTTCTTTGTTACTCTCCTGTTTTCCAAGACCAGTTCATCAGTGAAGTAGGAAGAGAGAGCAAGTAGGTCTGGAGAAGATATCCATCTTCTGGTAAAACTTTGTTCACCCCTGGCAGGTTCCTCACCACTTTGATACCCTGGTCATTTGGCTTATACCCAGTTCTCAGAGAAAGACTAAGACAACAGGCTTCCATTAGCTTACTCTAACTGCTCTTGGCAAAGACAGTTAACAAAATATTTCCTTTCACCTCTTACATATAGGATAAAAATAATTAGGCATCTGGTTTTATAGCACAAGTGGGATGAAACTCCAGAAGGAAAGTGTCATGGACAGCGAGTCTGAAATACAGTGTGTCTTGACAAAATGAGACGCAGGCAAACCACCATGTTTTCTTGCACAGTAACATATAGGCATTACTTACACAGTGATGTATAGACACTGGAAATAGCATGTCACATACCTGGAAAATATTTCTCCCACCCAAAAGGTGCAGTGACCTCCTCAGACCAATACTTCAGAACAAAATAGTAACTCTTAAGTGCTCTGGTAATATAGCTACTCTTTTTGCTCATTGCTGAATAGTGCCAACACCCAAACTAGCATTCAGAAAGAAGTAGTAGCTGAGGATCATAGGCAGCTCAGATCCAGAAAGAGCCAGAAGGTGTGCATGAAAGTCCTAGAAGGCATAAAGTCTCAAATGCTTGGAAACTGGACACAAAAGACTGTAAATTCACGTAGAAAGTATTCCAGGACCACAGAAAAACTAGTTGTAGCCACATGAAGCAGAAGTGAATAAACAACCCTGAACTGACTAATTGGAGAAAAAAGGAAAAAAAAAAAAAAAGAAAAAAAATCTGGCTAGTGCCTGTGACCCATGAGGTGGGTTCCCCTCATACTATGCTCATGAAGTCCAAATTGCACTTTGCTATAGGGGGTTCCTTAAAGTGCCAAGTGCACAAAAGCTGGTTGTCCATAGTCTCCACCTGAAAAAAGTTATTTTAAAGCTCTGCAAAGATATCCAGCAGTACTTACACAGAAACACCTTTTGTTGTGGAAGAGTGTGAGCATCTATAGAAATACTTTGAACCCAGAACTTATTTAAAGATAGATTTTAGAATTTTCTAAAATTGTACTGTACTCCCTTTACAAAGGATCCTGCTCCTGCTTGGAAAGATATGTCCATCTTTGGGTCTTCTATACACGGTATTATCTCAACATTGTAAAAAATATGTTGCATCATTCAACATTATGAGGTCTGGTTTGGAAGATTTCTTCTGTCTACTTTGTTGAGGTCATCCATCAAAACAACACATCACCGCTCTTTGGAGTTTTTCATTTAGTCTTAGAAAGTTCTGCTGAGGGCTTTTATGTTTATGCAACATTATGGCGCCTTCCATTAGTTCTGATAAGAAGACTAACAAATTCATGGAAGGATCATGAATTAGAGACACAACATTCAGATTTCCTTCCATATGTTCCTTACAATCTTGTCCTACAATGGGGTCAGCTAAACAATTTCATAATCCATCAAGCACTTAAACATTCTGCAGTTATTAGTCACCTGGAGAAATTTACAGCTTCCAACACGAATCCAAATATTAGTGAAGGCTGAGGTTATAGAATTAAAGGATTTTCTCACAAAGGGAATATTGTCCTGAAGATTTAAATGTCAGAAGTTTATGTGTGAAAATACCATCTCAGTGAAAAAAATTAGGTTTTCATAGAACTAGATGCAAAGAGCATGAAGAATCCAGAGGAAGACAGGACGGACACTGCAAGAATCCAGAATTGGAATAGAAACATCAGAGGCACCAGAATGTAACAAGTGACTAGAAAGGATAAATCTGAGAATGAAGAAATAGGGCTCTGTCAGACATGGTATGAGTCTGACTATACAGATTTTGGGTTGGTGTCAAGTCTAGGATAAAATTTGTCCTGATGTGGCCCAGGACTGGCCTGCCTTGCTGTCAAGGCACACTGCTAGCTCATGCTCACCTAGGTGCCCACCATGAACCCCAGGGCCCTTCCAGTCAGACCCCAGACTGCGCTTTTGCTTTTGATTACTGTGTCCCAGGAGCAGGAATTCATGTTTACCTTTGTTAAACCTTGCACAATTCTTTACGACCCAATCTTTCAGCCTGTCAATGTCTCTCTACAGAGTGGCTATTCCTTTCTGTCTATGCACAGCTCCTCCCATTTTTGTGTCATACACAAACTTGGAGCAGGTGCATTCAGTCATATCATCTGGGTCGGTTACAAGGATATTGAGTACCACCAGTCCCAGTATTCACCCTAAGGATCTCTGCTTGTGAGTTGCAGACAGTTTGACTTTGAAACACTGACCACCACCAGTCAGTTCAGATAGCTTTCCATACATCTTGTGGTCCATGTGTCCAGTCCATATCTTAATGTCTTTTCAGCGAGGATGCTATGGGAGGCTGTGTCAAGCACCCTGCTAAAACCAAGGTAAGTGATGTCCTCAGCTTTCCACTCACCACAGAGCAATTTGTTTCACCATAGAAGGTGACCAGATTGGTCACACACCATTTACCTGTGGTAAATCTGTGTTGGCTTTTCCCAGTCCCATTCTTGTCCTTCACAAGCCTGGATATAAAAGCTAACAAGAGGACCTGTACCACAGTTTTCCCAGGGACAGTAGTAAAACTTGTAACATCCTGGATCTGTATCTGCTTTGATCTAATTGTGATTTTCTGTAACTGTTTTCAGTTTAACACCATATATATTTGAAGGACACAAACGAGGTGCCTCCAAAGTTTGTGTATAGCACTTGAGGACAGGTCATGCAAAATGGCACAGCAGAGGTAGATGTTGCTGTAACTTATTTAGTCCCTAATAAGCTCTTTAGAGGTTCATTTGTGTCTTAGAGCAACCTATAATGTAGTTCATGGAACAAGTGGAGAGCTATAGAGGAAAAAGAGTAGAAAAAGACTATCTAAATTGTGAAGAACATCTTCAGTACATACGACAGGGCAAGCACTGATGACAGTACCTCTCCCCTTTTCCCAGCGACACAGTATGTGTCCAATGCTGTGTTGCCCACGCACACAATGCACAGAGAATCTGAGCATGGTGAGGTCCTGCATGCCTGTAACATCAGTACCTTCTCTAGACTGACCACTGAGGAGAATATACACACATATTTTGGGGGGTTTGTTTGGGAATATGTTAGGCTGTGTGTGTTTATTTATGAAGGCCAGGATGTTCTGACTTGCACCTTAAGATCTCTCTGTTGAGGAGCTGAATTTCTTGTCTGAAAACCCTAAAACCCCAGGAGATAGAATGAATATTTGTTTGCTAAATTTCATAAATAGATACCTGAGTGCATTTCTTATAGGGCAACACAAAAGAGGTCTTACAAAATAACAAAATCTTACTTTGAATGTCTGTTAAGAGAAGAAATAGGTTTTGTAGAACAATGTAATAGTGAAGGAATAAAGTCACTAATATATTTCTACTATAGTATATTGCTGCCTTTGCTTTCAGGCAAGGTAATTTCATCTTTTGCACTGTACAGATAGCACATAAAGTCACAGAAAGGCTACATTCTTTGTCAGAGGAATATAAATATTAGCTATTCAACAGTGAGGCAGATTCAAGACCCATGCTGGCACAATCGATACAGTTTTATGAATACTTAGTTTATTAGTATCATAAATAATTAATTCAATCAAGGTAGACTCCTTTAAAAAGCAATTTACTAAGCTGTCCAACAATACAGCAACAAAATACTAGGAATACACTTTGCTAAAAGGCATAATTTTAAAAAATGATTAGTTACTAGATTAAAATTATGATAAATACTTTTCTTCTGAAGCTGCAATTCAATTGCAGCATTGTCTTCACAAAAAATCACAACTATGTAAGGTGGAAGGACATTTAAAATATTTTAGATAATAAGGATTTTAAAAATGTTACACACTATAAGAGATATTTCCCATCTAAAGGAAGTGGTAAATGAATGTATTACTTACTGCAGAATAATTTAAATATTGATCAAAAATTAATGCGCTGCTGTACTAATGTGGCATTATAGAGAAGAACTAATTCAAAGGCAATTAGTAGTATTAGATGAAAGTTTTGCTCTCGGGATTTTTATTATTTAGAAGCTATTTTTTATTATTAACCTAAACCCCATAGCTTACACTTAAGCTTAGGCGGCTGTGGCTGGCTGCTACATACAGACTCTGGCAGAGATGCATATTCTCAAGCCAGTCAGTCCTTGCAGCTCAGAGATGGCAATGCCAGAACAGCTCTGTGCATTCAAGCAGTCCCAAGGGTGTGCAAACATTTTTAACCCTGCCACCTCCTTGCTATTGTGTCTAAGATATAAGGGAAGAATGCAGCGTCCCAGCTTTGTCTTGCACTTCAGTTCCAAGGAGAGGCAAAGGTTAAGAATGAGGAAAATTAGGCGGAGAGCCCTGTGTGGCCCAGAGAAAGACATGCTATTCTGTGAAGGCCAACTCCCCTTACATAAATGGGAGAAAGCTCTATGAATGAGATCATTTTGACTTCCTTTGCTCCCATGCTAATATGGGCTTTCTTTCCTTTAGTTAAAGCAGGTCAACTGTGCAGCACAGTTCAGCACTGCATTGTGAACTGTTTCCGAACCCCTGGTGCATGCCCTGGTCTCAGGTCCGAAGGACGTGACTTGTGAGGGCTTTTGCCGTGCTGCAGCCAGGATGTGAGGGTCCGGCATCCCCAGAGCCTGTCACCCTGCTCCCATCAAGATCCCCACAGCAAAGCCCTCCGCAGTCCACATGCCCAGAGGAGACGGGAAGCAGGCTGGATTTTAGACTACCTTTCAAGGGTTTATTAAAATTGGATTTGTGTGCACACAGCCCTGTTCAACAGCACATTAAATTTTAATGGGGGACAACTCCCCAGCATTTGCCAGTGCTGGTGATAACATACTAATCACAGTGATAAGCTATCAGACAGACACTTTCTGCTGCTGTTTGTTTGGTGGCTTTTTTTAATCCTTGGATGACTTTCCTCTCAAATTCTTTTATAGTTTGCTCACTGAATTCTGTTCACTCCAGAGAAATTAATCCAGTTTCTTCTGTTCCCACAGTAATCATCAATTCAAGCTGAAGTGAAAGGGTCAAATTTAGAGGCAAGTAAATGGTGGTGTAAATTCCTCATTAGCAAATCAATGCAAATCTGTGAAATTCGGTGTCATTGAACCACAGTCAGCCCTGCTTTAAGTGAAAACAAATTCCATTAATTTCTGTGGGAATAGCATGTTTTTTACTCTGCGTTTGATCCATTGGGCCAAACTACCTCTCTACCCTTGACATCACTGTGAATTTGAATTAATTAGGGAGGTCAGCATCTCTGACATTGTGAATGCAAATCTGTACAATTCACCTGCTGAGAGAGGAATGGAGCTGAAGTAGCAAAAAAAGTGTCAGAACAACAAAATAAACTTGGCCACCATAACATTTTTATCATCCTCTTGAACCTCACTGGTGGTGGCAGCTTCTACCTTCTCAAAATGTGCACTGCATTAACAGATTTGTACACTCGATTGACTTGGTGAGCAGATGGCTGGGAGGTCAGAGACAAAGTGCCCAAAAGGAGGCCACTGTGCATACAAAGAAAATCCCATCCCTGCTTCCCCAAAGCCCACCCTTGGCTGGCACTGCCCCAGACAAAGTGATGCTGCTGGGGGAAGGAAAATTGAAGGATCTCTCTGGAGTACTGGCTAAATACTTGCTGAAAGGCAGTAGATTATCTATCTTACACATATTAAAAACTTTTAAAACAAATTAGAAATAATGATGAATGAGGAAAACCCAACACACACCCCAAAACCTGTAAATTGTCCTTCAACCAACAGCAGTGTGCCCAGGTGGCCAAGAAGGCCAATGCCATCCTGGCTTGGATCAGAAATAGCGTGGCCAGCAGGGACAGGGAAGTGATCTTATCCCTGTACTTGGCACTGGTGAGGCCACACCTCGATTACTGTGTTCAGTTTTGGGCCCCTCACTACAAAAAGGACATTGAATGACTCGAGCGTGTCCAGAGAAGGGCAACGAAGCTGGTGAAGGGTCTGGAGCACAGATCGTACGAGGAGCGGCTGAGGGAACTGGGGTTGTTTAGTGTGGAGAAGAGGAGGCTGAGGGGAGACCTCATCGCCCTCTACAACTACCTGAAAGGAGGTTGCAGAGAGATGGGGATGAGTCTCTTTAACCAAGTAACAAGCGATAGAACAAGAGGGAATGGCCTCAAGTTGCACCAGGGAAGGTTTAGACTGGATATTAGGAAGCATTTCTTTCTAGAAGGGGTTGTTAGGCGTTGGAATGGGCTGCCCAGGGAGGTGGTGGAGTCCCCATCCCTGGAGGTGTTTAAGAGTAAAGTTGACTTAGCGCTGAGGGATATGGTGTAGTTGGGAACTGTCAGTGTTAGGTCAATGGTTGGACTGGATGATCTTCAAGGTCTTTTCCAACCTAGACGATTCTGTGATTCTGTAAAGAGTCACCCCCCAGCTCTCCATCAGCACGTGCTGTCTGCTCTCCTTCCCAGTGGTTCACAGTGCGTTGCATGCCAGGGACTGTGGTTTATCTCATTGCACTGATGAGACTGGTGAAATTTATTGTTTCTGGTACAAGAAGGGAAGCCTGCCACAAACACTGGCCAATTCTGGGGTGCACTCTGAACCAGCAGTCAACAGCAGCTCACCACTTCTACATTGACAGTCTATGCATATGCTGATGAGACTCCTTAATCCCCACTGGTTTATTTCAAAAATACCCTTTAATCAGGCTTCTGAACTTCTGCAGAAGTTAACAAATTATTTTACTTATACCTTTGAAAATATAACATGTATTTAACCGTTTGAAAATCCATAATGTAGTTTTGCATAAATATGTGCATTTATATATACATATATATCTATGCATATAAAATTTTAAATGTAGACTTACATATGTCGCACATTAGAAATAAGAAAAACAGGGAAAGAAATACACTTTAATGTGATATGTCTAACTATAAGCTTTTTAATGAGCCTTTATTCATTCAAAGTTTTCATCAGATCTAATTTTCTCCTCTTTTTCAAAAGACACCTTACTGAAGCTCTATCATTTTACAAACCCACTATAAGAGACTTAAATTCTTATGAAATGGGTGCATTAGTCAAGTTAGGTAATGTTCAGAAGTAATGTTGTCAAGGACAGACTCAGATGCTCTTTTTTTAATTATTTTTCACATCATCCAGATTCCTTTAATATTGATTTGCGTTTTTAGCACTGTTATCTCTGAAACCAAAGATGAAGCATTATTCAAGAATCTTACTATTACCTCTGAAATATATATGAACAAAGGTATATGCAAAGTGTAAGCAGTTTGGAAAAAATACTATATTCAACATTGGAAATATTTAATGGATTAGATTCTAGTTGGTACCTTTAGGCAGAACTGTTTCTTCCCCGCACACGCAGGCAATTAATACTAATATATTTAAAGGACATTTGTGGGTACTTAGCTCTGTGTACTTGCCTGCACAAGAGCCTTACAGAGCTCCTATAGTGGCTAAAATAAATTCATGAACAAGCCATAACAGGATGATAGTACCTACAGGTGTAAAGGCCACTTAACTGTATGCTAAACACATGACAACTTGCCCACTTTTCCCACACTAGATTTGTTCACACAGATCATGTTTTCTGGAGTTAGCATAAGGGTCTGAGTTGCTGTCATGTATCTGTCTGCAAGAAAAGCTGGAGCTTGGTTTGCAGTCTGCAACACTGTTCCTCATCTGACACTCACTAAACATACTTTTTGGAAATGGTAGAGAATTGCAATAGATTTCAAGGCTGTAGATGTGAGGACACACAGCCTGGATTAAAAATCTTGGCTCTGAATGTTTTAGATTTCAGATCTGGATTGCAATCTAAGCAGACAGTCAATGTTGGATTTGCTGTGGTCAGAGTCTCATGTGAGCTGCCAATTGTATTTCCTATCAAAATAGCTGGAATTTTATGAAAGCAGCTGTTCTGGAGAGTTTTGGTGTTCTCCAGACTGATTTCAGCTGATTTGCTGTTATCTACCTCGCACAGTATTCAGGTTCTGGGAAATGTACTTCAGTGTACTCTGTGGAGTGACTGAGAGATGAATCTGTGTTATCACCAGCAGACTCAAAAGGCTCATCTCACCTTCCCACTTTACTCACTGGTAGGCTTATATGTGTGAAATAGTGAAATGGCAGAGGAAAACTGTGCGGTGTAGTATCTAACACACTGTCAGACAGAGGAACAACCACCAAGCATCATGGTGAAGGCCCTCTCTGCCTCTCTGATGTGAAGCCCCATCCCTTTTGCTAGGAACCACAGGAATATCAAGAGCAACACACAGCTGCTGGAGGCTGTAAAACCTCAAGTATGCAAACCAGCAGCTAAAACCTCAGCTGGTCTTTGCAGATCCACTCTGATGTATCATGGTATTAAAATCACTCCAGTCTAAGCTACAGCATCCTGAATTGCTTTAATTTCTACTAGCTTTTGATGGCCCCCTCTGGGGTCATTATTCTATTAGGACTGAACTTTGCAGAGCACATGCTCTCTGCTCTGGTACGTACTATACATATTACATCATTCAGCCAATGCTTCAGGAATTATTAGTCACTGACTTCTAGTGCAATTCTTTAGATCTAACCACCTATTTTTGAGTAATTTAATTTAAAAGCTTGGTAAGGATTTCTTTCAAATCCATGTGGATAACACTTGCACCCTGTCCCTGTTCCATTCATTATTAAGAACAGGAACTGAAACATGCTGCTGCTGCAGTCAAACCAATGCACCACCTCTTTTTGGCTAAAAAGAACTGGGTTTGTTCAGCCTTGAGAAAGGAAGGCTGAAGGGGGATTTGACTGCTGTCTACAGCTACCTAGTGGGAGGATGTAGAGAAAGTGAAGCCAGGCCCTTCCCAAAGCTAGACAGGAGTAGGAGAAAAGGCAAAAGATACAAGCTGAAACACGGGAAATTTCAACTAGGTATAATAAAGATAATTTTCACTGTGAAGGTGGTGAAATACTGGAACAGCAGCCTAGAGAACTGTGGGATTTCCATCCTTGAATATATTTAAAACCGAAGTGGACACAGCCCTGAGCCACCTCATCTAATCAAACCTTCTTTTGAGCTGGATGTTGGACTACAGACCTCCACAGGTCTCTTCCAGCAGAAAGTATCCTGTGATTCTAAGAGCAAAATAAAGAGGTGGATTTAATAAAATATGGCTGAGGGTACCTGTTTCCCATCTTCCTAAGCTGTCTCCTGAAAAGTCTCCTAAGGACTGTGTCTTAGCTGCCCTATTCCAAGCCTGTATAAAATCTGAAGTCAATTCACAGAACTAGATTAAAATGTTAAAGTGCCCATAGTTGTAAGTGACTTCACTTCCCTTTCACACTGGATACAAACACAACATACACTTCCAAGATGGCTTCTATATACTGTTGCTGGCAAGGGAAGTCTTGCCTCAGAAACCTCTTGACAGTCAGTGGATCAACAAGCATATGGAAAAGGATGATTCAACCAGATCACCCCTATGACATAGTCTAGTTGGCTTTCCAATAGGCTTTTGACAGCGACCTGTTTCTTTTAAAGAAACACCAGTATAAAAACATATAGGAAAAATAGGCTAAAATCCAGGAAGTTAGAGGTAAATGGACTCTTCTACAGTGGAAAGATAGGTATGAGTGTCTACAAATATAAAGGATATATTAGAAATAGAAAAGGTTCAAAGAAGAATGACAAGGATGATTAATAGGTTCCATACAGGAAAAAGAAAAAAAAAAAAAAGATTAGGTTGTGAGTCAGTGTGGAAAAAAGATGACTTAAAGTGGAATAAGTTAAAGTCTATAAAATCACAAGAGGTATAGGGAAGATGACTAGGAAATAAATTGTTTGCTGCTACTTCCAGTACAGGAATCCAGGGTCATCAAAGAAAGGCAAGAGGAACTGCATCCAGAACACACAAAGGGTCTTTATGCAATGGACAACGCATGGGAGAAACTCCTTGGCAAAGGAGAACACTGTGCATAGAAAAAGTTTATACTGAATTCAAGAGGAGACTGAGCAAGCACTTTGGGGAAAAAAAGTTTGCAAATTATTCCATAGAAACACTACGATAGAAAATCCCCTGGCTGAAAATTGTCACAAGATGGGAGAGTATTAGCATAGATACATTCCCTACTCTTGCTCTTCTCTAGGCATTTTCTTGTGGCCCCTACTGATGACTGAGCTAGCTGGACAGTGGGTTTATGTGCTTTGACTTTCCTTTACCAAGAGCACAGAGAAGAGTGTTGAGTGAGCAAATCCCCATGCCCTGCCTGAAAGCATCTGACTTACCCATGGCCATTGGCTTTCCTGCCTCCTGGTAGACTCCAGAGCACTTTGAACTCCCTGGATCGTCAATGCACGTGTGTCCTCCTGAGCAATGTAAGCATGTCCAGAGGCTGCTGCATGAATCTTGGCCATGAAGCTAAATCTCAGCAGACCTGAGGTGGCAGGAGTGGGAAAGTGAAACCACTGGTAGCCTCTGCTATGTGGCCTGAATCTTCCTATGGCAAGAGCAGCTGGACTTCCAAAAGCGTTCAGGCTCTTTTCAGAAATCTCAAAATGTGTTTCACAAGATAGTTGCCAGATGCCTAACGCCCCTTGATTGCAGTGCAAAAGCACTTCTGAAAATACATGACACCTAGCTACTTCTTTAGGTCCTTAAACCTCTCTAGTGTACTGACCCTGTGCCCTCCAGAACTTAAAAATAACTTTGCCTAATGGGACTACTACTTGACCCCGTGTGGTTTGAGGCCTGCTCCATCTGCATAGGCTGACAGGGCAAATGAAAATATATTCATCTGAAGTGAAAAGCACTTATTGCAGATGGAGCAGGATCCCCTGAGGTACATTTCTGATCCCAAAGTTACGGACATGCACATCAATTTTAATATTAATACTGTGTTTTAAATAATAGAGAAACTGTGAAATTATCAATTTATGGCCTAACAAAATATGATCACACTGTTAGACACCTGATTAAAGGACTGCAGTCTATAACTTTTCATGGTTCTTTATTACAAGAATACTATAGTGGTAAATATTATTAAACAGGATATTGCTATATGTGGGGCTTTTTTTCCTCAACACAACAAAAGAGAAAGAAAGGAAGAGGGAAAATGACGGGGACAGCTCTATAAGTGTGTTTGTGCAGCATCCAGCTGAGCAGGCTGGAAGCTTTGACGTGTAGGCTAATATAATTTAAACTACAAACAAAGGATCTCAGAAAGGAAAAAGAGCAAGAGGCATGTCAGACAACAGTGTTACACTCACTACGTGTGCATATGTGCCGAAGGTATATTGATCTCCAGATCCAGCTTATTTATCTAAGCATTCCACTATTTTTTTCTCTTGGAGAGCAGTTTTGTTGTCAGACACAGGCATTCCCTTGTTTGGCACATTCAGGATTCATTCCCACATCTTTGCTGTGCTTTCCTTTGTTTTTTCCATTGCAGTATGAGGAACTGTAAGCACTTTTTTTGGCTCCTGATTAGGCAGAGAGGTCCTCTTGTCTAATTCAAAGGCACGTTCGCTCACATTTTCAAAACAGATAATTAGCTGTCCCAGGCTTAGCTAAAACAGTGGGACTGGCATAGCTAAATCCTTGTGCAGGTCTTTGAAATTATTCTCGCTTGATAACTAATTGCAGCAGCTGACCTTCCCTGTTTCACATCCATCCAGAGTTTCTGAATGACAGTGCAATGCACCACCTACTATGCCAGTTATCCAGCGGCCATTATTTGCAAAACTGCCCCAAAAAATTGGTTTTGTCCTCTGTACTTGGTACACTGCTTTAAACTCCCAAGTGGGTAAATGGTTAATGTTGTGATCCTGGGTCTGATCCTGCTCATCTGACCTCAGTGGTAGCTCAGAGCTCTAGGATCTTGCTACCCCCAGCCGCTCTCCCTTACCTTTTTAAAAAAAAATGTCATGACCATGTGAGAAGCAGCCAGCCAGGCAGTGCAGCTGTGCCTCCAGTCTCCCCTGTTGGGGTCCGTGCAGTCTAGGGCAGACGTGGGGCAGCTCTGCACTATGCCGCAGTGCCTGTCCCCAGCACCATGGGCATGTTCAGCCATGGCGCAATCAGGGCACACATGGCAACAGCACCCTAGAGCCATGGAGTTAAAATCGCCACAGCTCTTCCCGCTGCCTCCTGAGGTTACAGCTCGGGAGGAGCAGGAGATACAGAGGAAGCTCTCCTGTTGCTCTCCCAACCTCAGCAGAGGCAGTCTGCAGCACATTTAAAGGGCTTCTGTGGGATACAGTAATTATTAATGTTTACTGGATCACTTCAAATGGAAACAGCATGTCTTCAGCAACACTCCAAAGAGCATTTGATTAGCAGTGGAGATCAGACTGTACCAAAAACTTGGATCCAGAAAGTTCATGTTCAGCCTTTGTGGCTGTAACCCTGCTCAAGTCAGGATGTATTTTTCCTCCAGCTATTTATTTAGCTGACTCACATAAAACTCTTGTTAGTGCAGCTAGGGTTGGATATTTCCTTTTTCTCTGTTCCAAAAGAAGCACTGTTCTACAAGAACAAACAGCTTGTCTCCAGAAGTAAATAGGTTAGCAAAATAGCTGCTGTCAATGAGCAACAGGAGCACTCTCCCCATAGAGAACAGCTCGTTCATCTGGGTGGTTAAGTAAGAAATAGGAGCCTGAGTTTAGGTGTCCAAGTTTGAAAGTATTGGCCTGCGTTCCTGAACTGAGTCCTCTCATGCCCTAATTCAATTCATATCGACCTTTCTGTACAGCAGACTGGTGAATCCTAAAACTGGATGTTTGTTGTAAGCAAACAAAAAAAATCACTGCTGCAACTTCAGTGATAGTTATCTGAGCTCAGCACTGTGGTGCAGGTATGTTCTTTGCTTGGTATTTCCCAACACAAAATGTGCATGTGCATGAAAGGGAAAAAGATCCCCAGCAGCCACGCCAAACTCATTTGAACATTAGATTATTCACTTTCCCAACTAATCAATAATTGTTATAATTAAAATTGATAGCTGCAAATAACATGACAAAGTGCTGCTGCCAGAATACTGATTGTGTATTTGGCTTGGGAAGATAGGCAGTAGCGTGGAACACTTATTTTCCAATTTGCTTTTAGCTGTGTGCAAATTGCTTTAGCTGTATCCAGCTGATTTAGACCTTGCCTGGAGGTACACTAGATTAATTGGGAGCCACACATTCATTGCTTACAGAATGGACTCTGTAATTGGTGAAATTTGTTAGTGCCAGTTATAAAATAACTATATAGTTCTGCTTTTTAGTTGTCCTTTCATTACTCTTTCAGGAAAGGGGAAAAACAATTAGAACCTTTCAGATGATCAAGATTGCTTTTAAGTCTTTATGTAGAACTGCCAGTGTGACTACAGTCAATATTTTATGCAAGCAAACATTACCGTGAATATGGTATTGATTTTTTTTCAAAACTGAAAAGCTCTTCAGCATACACAAGAGGATTTTTTTTGTCCTTGTTGTGACTGAACTTTAGATAATGAAACCATTATGTTGTTACTGCCCAGAGCTTTCAAAAATAACTCTTTGTTCTTTTTTGTATCTTAACTAGCTTATTATTAAACAGTAGAAAAATTCATTGTTGTTGTTGGCACCCAAAAGCATTAAAAAAAGACGATGGCCACAGGTTTTCTTAAATCCAGGCTCCTCTTTTGCCTGTGTGTATATAATAGGGACGTGTAAAGCCTACAGCTAAATACATAAATCTAATGGACTACTTCCAAGTTATACATTCTTGTGATTATTAATGGATTTAGGAGTCAAGAGCCATGACCTAGGCTTATTTCAGTCTCCCTTGTTCACAGCTTTACCCTAAAAATTAACAAATTAAAAACCAGTTACTTTTCTTTACAACAGCTGTGATGCCAGAGACTTTCTGCATCCTACTTGTGCTGCAGAGCATGGTGCAAGATACTGAAGTAATTTCACAGAGAAGATCCATGCCTGGACCTGAACACACCCCGTCTTTCTGAGGGGAGAAGATGCTGTTATGCTCACTGCCACCTTTAAGGTTTCTGACTGCTCAGGATACACACACAAGGCCACGCAGAGGAGACCCTCGCACAGCTCTCATTTACAGTTCCTGCGATCACACCATGTGTATAACCTTTCCCTTGCACCTAACATTTGAACACATTGACCAGTTGCAATTAAACCAGGTACCCCAAAGACACTCTATAATTTCACAAGTATTGGTAAGCAGGCAAAGGAGAGACAGCCTGTTAGTAGCGTCTTTTAGGAAAAAATTTAGGAAGTTCACACTTTATTAAACATCTGAGAACCTAAACTGGTAAGAAAGCCATTGAAAAATGGTCTTTATTAGCTACACTGGCCACAGAACTATTTGTTTTTCAAGTCTCTTTTCCTTGGTGATTAGCTAGCAATTTGCTTTTGATGGTGTCAGAAGATAAGGGTAATTCAACTGTTGATTCAGGTAGAGCATCCGACCTTGATGTTATCACTAGGGACTAATGGATAGTAAGTAGAAGTAGTGAGCCAGGGGCAAAGCACAATCTAAAAAGGGGTGTGGGGGTGTGAAAGGGGGATGGGGAAGTTGTCTGCATCTCTCACTGCTACCCTGATAAACCTAAAACCAGTGTCATGTGTTTGCTTTACAGATTTCACATAGGGAGATTTTTAATTCTCATCCTGATCATTGTATACTAGTCAAATGAGCTTTAGTGTAAGTTAGAAGGGTAATCATATTATTGATAAATGTCATCTTCATGAAATCAGTGACTTGTTTTGAAATTTGTTTTCCTTTGGATCTGCTACCAGATGCTTCCAAGAATCTGAATGATCTGTGAATGAATTTTGTCCTTTTAAAGAAATAGGAAAAAAAAACACCCTGTCAAAGTTGAATTCCTGGAAGCCTATTTTTCCCTTTCAAACGAAAAGATTTTAAAACAAAAAAAAAAAACCCACCAAACAAAAAAAACCCCACATGACAAAACATCACTAAATATAGGTGGCACTTAATATGAAAGTCTAGTACCAATTTTTAACTTATGAACATATGAAACACTGCATCCTGAAGATGCAGCTGAGACCTCACCTAAGATGCATGCTGAAGTGCCAATGTCTGAAAATACAGCAGCCAAAACAAAAGCATCTAGTAACGACAAAACTATCTTGTCCTATGATGTAAATATCCTTCTTACAGAGAAAAATACTCAAGATGGCTTCTTGAACATGTATCAGACAATTAATGAGGAGATATGGGTCCTTTGTACGGTTGGCTAGTAATCTAATACTGCCACTTAATGGGTCCCAAAAGAATGTAAGAATCGATCTACTTAATGACAACAAACAATGAAAGAGAACAAGAACAAAGGTTTCAACTTTCTGCCATGAGAGGAAATGTAAATGGAAACACACGCTCCTGGTTTGCCACATATGGTCTCCTGGCTGGTAATTTTCTACTCTGCAATAAAGTTCTCTTTCTCTGTAAAAGAGGACTCCTTTTTAGTCCTGTCTTCACATGGCAGAGAGAAGAGACTGGTTGCTGGTATGTAGCAGTTGGAAGCAAGTGAAATCATGTTCCCTTGGGGTAGGGGAGTTGCATGTGAGTAATGGGACAGGTGTAGTGACTTCTAAAGGAGATGTTTGAACTTTAAGGCTGTCTCATGCTCTATCTTGTCTGTTGCTCAGATGTAATAACTATCACCACTTTCTGGATTGTAAACACCCTGTCTCTTGATGCTGCAGACCCTTCCCACTGAAGAAAGCAAAGGATACAGACATGGCAGCCCATAAGCCAGTAGAATGTGAATCTGTAGCAAGCTACCCAAGTGTTAACCTGACAATTAGATCTGCTCAGAGGGCATTTGCTCCACTTGGCTGTGTAAAGGAGATCCACGTGTCCAGTGACAGAGCTTACTTTACTAGGAGCCACTGTAGTCCCCAGTATGAGTGTCTGAAGACTCACCTGTACTTGCTCAGTGATTTATGCGATGCCGCTGTTTCTTGTGCTGCTTGGGCGACCTTGCTGGAACCATGACTCCAAATCCCTGTATTTCAGTACAGAGCTCAGGACTGGAGTCTTTAGAGCAGACTCAGAAGTTTTCAGCCAGGTCACTTTTAAGCCTCCTGTCCTCCCTACCCACCAGGCCCAGCTTTAAACATTCCCTCCCCTTTCTGTATACATTTTGAATGATTTGCCAGGCTCATACGCTGACATATACATACTGCTCTTCTTCAATAAAACAAAATTTTAGTGTATCTACAACTTAGAAGAATTAACCCTTTTACAAGCAGGACAGGTTTTAAAAGCTGATGACCTTGTGTCATGTGCAGAGGTGAAACTCCAAAGCTGAGCAGTCATTAGTACCCTAGAAAGCTATTTTATTGCCAGTGGGCTACAGAAGAACCCTTCTGCTTAAGACAAATTAATATCAAATCATGCATACAGAATTCATGTCTGACCCTCTAACAAAGGAGAGTGAGTACATGAGCATTTGAGAGAGACTTACATGTGTATGTATTTAAGGAAAAAGTAAGGAGCTATACCAAATAGCAATTACTGCTCTCCCTCAAGGGACCAAATCCTTACCTGAGTTGCAGAAGCAGAACCCACCTATGCCTAATGAGAGATGCTCCAGCATAAAAATGTGGATTGTCTCTTGCTATTTTTAGTTGTTCTTTCTACAGTAGTATCTTCTGCACTTTGGTCCTTCAGGTAAGTAACTCCAAAAATGGGCAGAGACTTTTGGCAGATAAAAGGGAAAGTGGTCTGCTGGTTTCAACAAAGCCATAAGCCTTTACAGAGGCTACGGATTTGGCAAATTCTCTATTAAAGGAAGCCAGCTTCTTTCCAAGATCATGAATTAGCACAGCAGATACTTTTGGCAAAGCTTGGTATTAAATTGTTATGTTCCAATGTACAGCATGGGGAGAGACATTGTGTCATTGACATTTTAATGACCTTTTCTATCTGGAGCTCTGCTTAAAAATCAGTGGCTTGATGAGGCTCATCACTGCAAACACTTAAGCTGACTTAGGGACAGAGCTGGGGAAAGGTACGGGCAAAAGGAGATTATAAAAGTCTTGCTCTGGCATGTGTAAGCAATGGAAAAGCAGAAACTTCAACTATCCCTCTAACCCTTGATCTGGTTCCTCCCACTCTCTGGTGAACACAGAGCCCAGAAAGGAGGCAGAGTCACATTTCTGAAGCAGCCAGCAGAGCTGACCCCTGCTGAATAGGGAGCTTATCAAGGAGAAACCTGTTCTGTGTAAGGGAGGTGGCTAGTTTGAGTACATTTATTCAGGGCCAGCTCCTTTTAATGCTAATTGCAAATCTTGTCCCTTTAAGTCACCCACACTGGATGGGGAGAGGAAAAAATTCCCTTGTCCCCTTGTTATTTCTAGTGTCACTTGGACTCTCAAACACAAGTTTAGGCTATTGTAGAAAAAGGGGGGGGAAATAGGAAAAAAAGGACTGTTCTTTCATGGCAGCCTGTTAACTGGGCAGGAAGTTCGTCAATCAGAAAACTACGGGGTGTTTTATTCCATATCTCATTTCCACTATTCTGTAAGCATTTGATTTGAAACTAAGACAAAATTCCTCATTCACCTTTCATTTGTCTAATTAAGAAAATATTAGTAAGGGTCTTACTGAAGCCCTTTCCCTGCATAGCATTCTATTAGAAACAGCCTAAACCCAAGTCCTGTAAGAGCTGAAACTGTACATCCTTGCTCACAACTGTGAGAGCGTAGCCAGGGCTGGGGGTTCCTGGAGGCTGGCAGGTCTCATCCCACCAATCCCAGCCAGGGAGCAAGACAACTGGGGTACAGCCTCAGCCCAGGACATCAGGGGGCTGTGGGGCAGGGATGGACAGCCATGGGCTGAGCTGAAATGGGAGTCCTGGGCCCCTGAGAGGGGGAGGCAGTGGGGCACTCCATGGGAGGGTAGGCAGGACCAGCAAGGTTTGGTAGCGTCCTCAAGGCCCTGAAACAATTAAGAGAACTGTAGTCATTTACTCGACCTGTCAAGATGTATGCTTTAAGAATTAGTCCCCTGTATTAAGGGTTCAAATAGGCTTTCAGGGAATCTTTGCTTCCTGACTTAGCTCTTTTTCTAGCAGGCACTGCTGCACCGTTCAGTTTCATATAGAAATCCTGTAGCATTATGCTCAAAGCAGTAAGTAAGCACTATTCTACCATCAGCAAACTCAAATGATGGAAGTCATGTAATTAACATACACCATTATACCATTCAAAATGACTACTGAATGCTGCTGAAACGACTATGTGGCTACTGGAAATGAACTACAGGTACCAGCTTGGGTCTTCAGGACCTCATTTGATTATAATAAAATCTGCTTTCAAAGTCCCCAGAGCACTTCTCTATGATATTATGGTGGAGAATAACAAGTTTTCTGCATGATAAATATTGTCAGGCTGCAAGTAGTAATCACCTCTGCTAAATCCTTAAATTTGCTAATTTATCAGTCCAGACAAGAATTTTCAGAGTTGCTACCGAGGTTGAAAGCACTGTTTAGCGTATGCTGCACAAAAACTGCTAACAGCCAGGGTGAGGATTTTAATGGTGTCTACCTTCCCACCACTGCAGCATATGTAACTTCAACTGATGGCTCCTCTCCTGAATGAAAACCTCTTGCATTTCTTGGTAAGATTAATAGTCAGATCCCTTCAAAAAAATCTTACAGAGAAGGCTGAAGCTATGAGAATTTAGGAAATACAGACCTAAGAGAAAAAAACTACAAGAACTGTAGTTCACAGTAATGCTATAGAGTGTTTAGTACAGAAAGCTAGGTAAAGGGCTAAAACTGAAACAAATGAAGAAAACAGAGCGCTCTCAAGCAGAACAAAGCTGGTTCATTAAGTAATGACTGTGTGTCCCCAGTTCCCTCTGATACAAGGAGATACAGCTTCAGACTTCCTATGTGAGCTTGGTATCATTCCCAATTTTTGAGGCATTAGATGGTTTCACAATACCTTTTAAAACTGTAATGGTTTTTGTCAGTTATCTTAAGCATCTTGTTAATGATGGTCTACTCCAGCTACTCATGGCATGTTGTGCTACCATCTATGAGATGCTATAGCTATTATTCAGAGGGAACTATAAACTATGTTGTATGAATTTGAAGTGAGACATGTTCTCTGTCCCAAACACTTTAGGCTGAAGAGAGACAGAATACATTAACACCGCATAAGATACAGAAAAAAACACAGGTCAAAGGAGAGAGTGTGATAAAAGGAATGACAGAACTAACCAAGGGCTGAGATCACAAAGGTTTTTAGCTGTGCAAATAGAGTGAGTTTCGATGATACCAAATGGGTGTAAGAGCATTTAGTAAGTGGGCAAGTGGGGTAGAGAAAGAAGAAAGGAGGAGACAGTGTGGCAAGCAAACATTAAAGTGAGATTCTGAGGCAGAAAGATGAGGACAGTACATTTGTCAGTTATGATAAAGACAGTGACAAGACTGTGATGCCAGAAGGAAATATGAACTCGATTCCCTGCTTGACTCTTTCACTGGTTCCCTGAGAAGAGACAGGTGGAGAGCTGCTGAAGGGCATTGTGCTGTTCTTTGCTTATGTCAGTTTTGGTGCAATCAACAATCCCTGGTGTGTTTCAGGATGGATTCATGGGTTCTCTAAATTCACGTCCTTTGGGGGCACTTGTCATGCTAGCACTTGTCAGAGTGACAAGTAGGACTAAGGACCCAATGGTTAAGCCCAACCAATGCACCTTTCAGAAGCAAGGGAGGACTTGGCACAGCACAGAATTAGCTCTGGGAGTTCTCAAATGTTCCCTAAGGTGTCTAGGGAATCTAAAACTACAAAACTGATGAAATGATACTCCTAGTCCCCATTTTCACCAGCTCTAGCCTAGCCCTGGTAGCCAGACAGATCAGTCAGTTAGACCCCTGTCCTGTTTCAGCCTCTAGAGCTACATGATTGCTCAAAAAAACTCCAACCCCTTCTCTGTTCACATCCATTTTTTTCCCAGTGCAAGCACCAAAAGCAGTAGCTCCCTGGCTGGGGTTTTTTGGTCTGTGTGATAGGTTACCACTGACAGACCTTTAATTTCTCTAGTTGCATTCCATGGACAGACCGGAAACACAAACAAACAAGTGCAATGTGTAAGCCCTGCTTCATCTTTGCAAGACATCCAGCAACATCTGGATGAAAGATAGGAGCAGGGTCACCAATTGCTACTGCTAGAAGAGCAGAGTGGTAGAGGTGTCAGCTGGAGGTAACAAAAAGTACAAGTGCAAATACATCTGTATCATGCTGGTTCAGCTGCCCTTTTCCCGTGACCAGCCTCTGCAGCTCTTAGTTCCAAGGTTTGTAAATTGTCTTCCTTGTATTACTGGTTCAGTTTGCTCATCCTTTGGATGCTCACACAGTGGTGAAATGACCATAGCGGCTGCATGTCAATGCTTGGGCACATGGTGGATACCTTCTGGCTTTGGGGAATGTTGAACCAGAGAGTCATGCTCACTGTTGCACAAACCTTTAAGGAGGTTGCTTTTGGACACCAAAAGGAAAGCTATAGAGGGAAGACAATAACCTTAAGTGGAGGAAGACAATAAATAGCGATAGATGTTAGCCCCTCTTATGACTTCAAGGATAAAATAAAGCTGTAACATTAGTTATAATTTTAACAGTTGTTTACCCTGTATCAATCAGAGTAGTTCATTTCAGTTACTTATGATGCTCAGTCTTAAACCACACTAAATCAAATCACCAACAGTGTGAATTTATAAGATCTGTTTTGCTGCAGAAGCATTAACAGTCTAGGCTGAAAAAAAATCAATAGGACATTTCAATACAAAAACCATCTGAGCCTTTACTATAGAAGTAATAAGGCATTTATTATTTCAAGAGCCCTGCATTCACAATATCCCCTTTCCAAAGAAAACACCCCTTCCTTCCCATTTTTTATGAGGCTAATTTGTAGTATGTCACCACTGTGAGACTTCTGAATGTGTTCAGAACAAGACAATAAGAGTAAGCCACAGATGAATGACGTGTAGTTAAAATCAATAAACCTTATAACTAGTCACTAAGGGAACTGATTTTATGCCTATAAAAATAAAACAATTATAGCAATATTAATGGCAGATTCATCATAGTAATATAAAATGTCCAAGTGTGCTTGTCTGTTGGGAATCTTTAATTCATCCTTCTGCATTAAGTATTCACAAGGTAGAAGAAATGGAACTGACGTCAAGAACAAGCTTTAACTTGTAGTAATTCACCCTGTCAAAAAAAACAAAACACAAAACCAAAAAATGGTAAAACTTTAAAAAACAGTTTTGACAATCAATATAACTGGGATATGCAGGAAAGGACAAAAGTTAAAGCCTCAAAAACATGACCAGTAAATATGATTTTCTTTCATGTCATGATTAGTGATTTCATATTACTGTGTACTGTGTTAACCGCACTGTAACAAAACAGATGGTATAGCCACATAAAATTATTTATTTTGTGGTAATGCAGGTTAAGCACAGCAAGGGACTTCTTTTTTTTAAATCAACAGGTCCTCTGTTTTTAGGCATCTATTCATGGGGGGGGGCGCAATACAGATATAATAGAAAAAATTTGCCTATAATTAATTCATAGCACACAGAGCTGCTCTAAAACAGGTATTAGAGATTTAAGTTCCGCTAATACCATCCAAGGTGTTACTATGGGCCTTTTTCAAGCCTATCAGGGTCAACTGAAAGAGGTCCACTGCCATCTGTCTTAGGCCCTGCATCACCTGCTGGGAGAGGACAATATCACAGTCCCTGCAAGGAGGCATGGAATGGCTGCAGGTGCACACCAGTAACTGAGTCCCAGGGAGAACCTCTGGGGACACAGACTTGTAGCTGTGTGGTAGCTGCAGCCTCTGCTATCTACACCTATGACACATCTTTCAAAGTGGCCCATAGACACCAAGAAAGTACAAAACCAACTTCTTTTCTTAATTCTGATTGCCAAATTATTTAAGGCAGGTATAAAAATGAAAGCATTCGATATACATTTTACATAAAATAAACTAGATTACAGCATAAAACAAGTAACCAGGCAATGGCATTAAAGTCTCTCTTCTAAAATTGGGTAATTGTAAACATTAAAAAAAAGACTGCAGGACTATTCAAGTAATAGAACAATCACAGATGTCTTCTGTAATGCAGGCTATTAGGTTATCTGCCATTCAAGATTATCAAAAAAGACATTTCATTATTCACAGATGCTCATTATCTCCATTTAAAATCTTTACATTATATACAACACAGTTTTTGTGGTACTAGAATCCCCATGCCTTCCAAAGGTATATTTTTCACAATACACAATTACAATGAAACAGTGAATACAGTAACATTTTACACTGATGCATCTTAATAGGAGCCACCAAATAGACATCTACATTGTACCAAAGTGTCATCACAGTTAGCCTCTCTGAGAGCTTGTGGGAAATATCAGAAGGGTATGCAAGGTTCAGGCACACTGATACATAACATTATTTATTTACAACTGGAAAGAAAAAAAAAAGAAAAAAAAAAAGGAAGGTAAAAAGAAACAAACAGCCTTTTGCAGTTAACGCTTTCAAAACATGACAAATACATATCTCCTTTTACTGTGTGGTTCGCAACTTAGCAGCAGACCCTGTGTGCGAGCCTTGGTACTGATACAAAAAAAGTAAAGAATATATATATATTTTTATATATATATGTATATATATATATATACGCATATATATATATAAAAACAGAAGTCTAATTACAGCAACATTTGTTACTCTGTGATAAAATCTGCAATTTACAAAAATGAAATGACTGGTTTTTGCCTGCCATTAAGGCATTTCAAATTAACACCATGGAACTGATGTCTGTAATAAAGCGCTTCCTCATGTGATCCAGTCACATGACAATGTACATCTCCAAACTCATCATTCTCTGAAAAAAGAAAGAATAATACTTTAGTATGCAGTATCCTTTCCTCCTAGTTTTTTTCTGCACCTCGGATACACCATGAAATGCAATCTCCACAGTACTCTCAATCCCAAGAAGGAAAGACAGCAAGCCATGTCCTTGTCCCTCCCCTGCTAGGAACAACATACTAACAAGTAACTTGTGTGGGATTTATCTTCTCGGTTCTGACACCATAGCATCCATCAGCTCTTTCAGGGCTACAAACCTTTCTCACCCAAATAATTCCAGGTAAGAGCCTTACACAGTCACTTGTTTTCAGAGTCAGCTTTCAGAAAGACACCCATAACCACGGAATGTTACAGTACTGTTTAATACATTAAACTCTAAGGCTTAACATGGCAGTGATGAAAGAAACCCTGATGTTATGGATGCTTTGTGTTTTTCACTTGAGACGGGATCATTATAACACAGAAGAGTCTGTTTCCTCTTGAAGAGTAAGGATGATGGTTGAAGAGTAAATTCTACTGAAAACCTAGTAAATAACTGAGAGGCAAATGCATGGAATGGGTATGTAACTTAAATACAATGTCACCTCTAACAGACTCCTCAGCAAACCGCTCTGAAAGAAAAATCAGCAAACCAGGCAGACTTGCAGAATAGATAAAATCTTAAGATTTTCTGGTAGTAGTACAGGCATCTAACTGAAGATGAACTTTAAACCCCTTTTATAAAAAATTTGTATCTTAAATTATCTTTCATAATCACTTATCTTAATACCAATCCTTAAAACATAGTCTACGGAAAATCTCAAAAGACAGACTACTTGTTCCTTCTTAATCTATGTTACAGGACACAACTAAGGACAAAATGTCTCCTTAAAGAGAATAAAACTATAATTAACCCAAAGTCCCAAGTTTTTCTTCATCCTTAATAACTGTGTCGCACAAAGAACCGCAGACAATCAGGCTATTAAAATCTATGATTTCCTTTCTCCACTCTATGTTAAGATACATAATTTAAGATTTACTGTCTACTTACCTTCTTTGTGCAGGAAACATACCAGACGCAGATGCCTGTGCAGCCACCTGTTGAGTGGCAACAAGGGCAGCAGAGGTCAATCCTGAGGGAAAGAAGAAACGGAGGAATGTTGATGTACTTCTGGTTTTAATGGATTTTTGTGCTCAGGGAAATGTTAGGAAACATCTCTAAGGCAAACAGACAAAAAAACCCACCATTGGAAAATGGTGGGGTTTTAACACTACATAAATGGCAAATATTTCAGGCAACAGTGTTAAGACAGTCTGCCCAGTATGATCAATACAATTTCATATAGTAAACTGAATTGTCCTTGATAGGTATTTTACAAGCAAATACAGCATTCCCACTTACTGTATTCCTTTCGAAGTACTGCACTGCATGATGCTAAGTGGTTTGTATGAGTTCCTGAATAGGAAGCTCAGTAGAAATAATAGGTACCAGGAAACAACAAGAACCAGAAGTCACAGTGAATTACAGAAACAACATGCCAGCTGCTCAGAATACAATACTTTCATAATAACTTATCATTTTTACAGTTTTCCTACTGAACAAGCATAATGCATACCAAAAGGCATATGGAATCACTGAATCTAACTGAGAAATGTCAAGACTTTTACGCAGGAAAAATAACTGCTGAGGCACCAAGCAAATGTAATGAATTAATGTCATTTAGCCACCAATTGTGATAGCATGTACTTTGCTGCATGGGAGGAAATCTTTTAATTCAGCTAGAGTCCAGGGTTAGAGAAAAACAGTCAAAGACTGGTATAAAACCTAGGAAGAATGAATCGTATCTTACTGTGCTGCTTTTTCCCTGACTGCAACTTTGTGCACTGTATTTGCCAAAACACAAAGAGCCCTCTTTCAGATGGACAAATTATAACCAGCTCAAACCCTTGTGACTGCAATGCCTTGTACATAAAGTATGTACAGTATAAACACCTTCTGTCTCTGCTACACTTCTTTCATTGCTTACACAACCCCGACTGTACAAAAAGGAGGTTGTTTGGTGTAGTTTTTTTACTGCCTTTCGCCAGTTAACATCAGTTTTCAGTAAGAATCAAAACATTCATGTGAATGACAGCCTAGCTGGTACATCTTTGATCATGCTCTAACACACAGTTTCGGAAACAAAATTTGGTATTTCTCAGGTGTGAAGCTATTCATTTGTTGTTAGTCCATGCTGTGAATTTTCAAGACTTCTTCCTAAATGTAAAGCACTTCTGATTTAACAAGGGGATCTCTATTCAAAATGCTTCACGTAGGCATGATTTCCAATGTCAAGGTAACAACTTCATGAGGCAAGCTAACTCCACCACTGGAAATTTTCTGCTCACCTTGAAATGGGTCATACTGTCCAGGTATAAGGGGGTAACCCATTCCAACATGTGTGTGATGGTGCGTATGGAGATGCCGCTGGCTAAAAGGAGAATGACGGTCTCGTTCCCTTTCTGCTTCCCGTTCACGCTCAGCTGCTGATTTTTCCACAGGCTAATAATAGAAAGTAAAAGAAAACCGATGTGCGAATTTCAAAAGGGATGGAATCACAACAAAACCACACTTGCCAATACCGTGCAACAACCATTCAAACAATGAAGCTGATTTTTTCTGAAGAAGTAGTATCTCTACTGGATTATTTGCACTTGATTCTAATCTAAATCTGGTGTATCAGGCTAATGGAAGATTTTCCAAGGCACAGAGATTTTGAGGCAACACACTGCAGCTTGAAGCCACATGATGACTTCTAGTTTTGGACTACCTTAAGCTTGGCTGACTTGCCAATGTCAGAACAACATAGTTGAGATGCTGAAAGCTGATGTAAATGAATCCTCAGTCCTCTTTAATGCACTCTGGGGATCAAGCCTGCCTGAATAGCAAGAAAGCCCTTTTAAAAATAGAATCAGAGTCAGTGACTTCCTCACAATTAAAACTAGCCCCAACTTACAGAAAAGTAAAATAACAGTATTTGATCCAATGAGGAAATCTTCAGAAATGGGGGCTGGTAATCTTCAATTTGGAAGATGTGGCCTCTCAGCAATTAGGGAAGTTATACTACCAAATCCCACAGCCCAACTTGTCATTTAATTATCCGTTTCCAAACAGGAGTTTCCTGTTTAACTGAAATAAACTGTGCGCTAGGAGGTATTTCTGAATTTATTTTTCTATATGAATCCATTCATTTAAGATAGGAAGACTCTCAGCACAGACCTGTGTTACACCTGTCACTTCCACTTTATGCCACAGAAGCATTCTGACTATAAATTGCTTTTAAGGAGTACTATAAAGAAGAATCGTGCATTCAGAGCTTGATGCCAGATTGTGTGCTTCTTAAAATTATCTTCTCTATCCCTCCCTGTATGTACCACTCTTCAGTAACAACAGATGAAGCCTTACAACAGGGGACTTGCTGCGATACTGGTTGGCATGCTGCTGCAGCAAATCCAGTGCTTTGGACTCAGTGGTTGATTTTGCATTGATGCTTGGGCTGGTATTGACTTTCTCCGCCTCTTCTCTCCCTGACATCTTCCCATAAACTGGATAATGAAATCCTGGAGAGAGATAGGCCCCTGCAGGTAAACAATAAATACCACATCAAGTTACTGTTTTTACATTTTGGTTATATCAAGCTGGGAGGAGGGGGTGCCAGGACAGGGGATAACATCAAAAATGGATCACGTGACTATGAAACTGCATCTTTGCTCTTCAATTCCTTTACCTAATTTACCCTGATGAATGGAGGTTATAAAGAGGGTTTAGCTGATAGACATTTCAGACATTTATGAGTCCTCTTTAAGTGAAAGGAATAGTAACTATAATGGTTCTGACAGTAAGTGCTTAGAATATTTTTATAGGCAATAAACTATCTGTCAGTCTAACAGCAATACCAGACTGTCAAGGGTTGAGAAAACTGTAGCTGGGAACTGTTGACAGTTCATAAAAGGAACATCTTGTATTAAATCAGATTCATCTACAGAACTGTCCCTAGTAGAAGCACAAGCAAAACAAATGTCACCCATGAAGCTTCTAATTTACACTAGCTACTACTGGAAATATTAAAATACAGGTTCTACTACAATTTGAGGGTGTAAATCTTAACTAGTGTGCAAGGCAGATTTCAGGATACATACCAGGATAGCTGTGCATTAGAACAGGAGAGACTGCGCGATAGGCTGGATGGTTGGGATCGTACATCTGTGGATAAGGATAAGCATGCAAGTACTGGATATATGACTGATGCTGACTCATTGGTGAGGAAACGGCTACTCTAGCACCCCGGGAGTCCTTCCAATTTACAGGAGTCTTTCGATCATCATTTTTTATCTTGCTCTCATCCACTGATTGAGAATCAGAACGCTTGATCTCTTTAGGCTCCTCTTTAATGCTTGCTAATGAGACAGGAAGGTTAGGTAGGGAACTTTCCTTGTTAGGTGTTTTTCTAGGGCTGTCTTCTTTTAACTTTTTCTCACGATCAAGTTCTTCTGATTTTTGCTGATCAAGATATTTGGGCTGATAGACATAATGATGCCATGTTCGTGAATCTGGATCCTAATATGGAGGAGAAAAAAAATTTTGTTCTGAACTTAGATGTTGAATTAAGATTGTTACTGATATTTCCCATACTTTAGTTAATGTATTTTTAATAGCTGTTTTAATAACATATCCCTATTACATAAAGGAGAGGTTTTCTTGCTACAGAGTGCCTTGAGCTCAAAGTCAAACCAATATTCCCATGAAGGACCAGGAGACTATTATCAAAATTTAATTGCTTCATCTTATATCCTTCTTCATGCCTTTAACTAGTTTAATCATGAAATACATATGCATTGTATCAAAGTTCTGAGACCACACTATTCATAAAACATTTTAATTAAAGTCCAGAGATATTTTTCCACTAGAGAGCAAAAAATATCTGTGCACCACAAAATTAAAGCTGGCTAATGATATGCCAGAGGACTTAGATTACCTGGAACAATGAACCTGAAAAGCTGATCTGAAAAGATGCTAATGCTGCCTCTGATATTACAAACTCTCAGGAATCTGCAGAAGTCAGACATTAAGGCAGACTTCTTCAGCTGACAGTCTTATTTCAAGTTTGTAAAATTACACATGGATAAGTATTTACAGGATCAGGACCACATGGTTTAAAGGACATGTACAGGATATCGTAAATACAGTTTTGCATAATGTATTACATAGACCGGTTTATACATATGCTATAGAATTAAGTAGGTGAGTTCTTTACAAGACTACACCAAATCAGTACTGAGCCATAAGAGAAAGACTTTTGTCTAATACAGGATACACAAGAGCTACTTGTAAACATTGTCTCCAATTCATACACATTTATGGCACATGCAACAGGAACATAAGCACACAACTAGATGCTTGGACAGTCTGGCTCAAATACTCATTTGAATCAGCAGAAACCTCCTACTCAAGAGCTGTACCACATCCTACTTCCTTTAGAGCTCTCTAACTTCCACTCAACCTAACCCCACCATATCTTGAAAGACAGCCTGTAAGGGTGAAGTCTAGGACCAGAACATGAAAGCATCAAGCATTGGGGCCCTGGTTCAGAGCACAGAGACAGTTGCATTGCCTCGAAAGAAGGCAATGTGACATCTAGGAAGGTCAGCACAAAGCCACTGGATGAAATTCTGGTTCTACTGAAGTCAATGGCAAAACTATCACTGACTTCAGTGGAGAGAGGATTTCATCCATTGTGTAGGTCTGTAGGGGCTTGAGGTTGGTTGAGGAGAGAAGGGGAACTTAACTGCTTCAAAAAGGTCACCCTGGGTTAAGATAAAGAGCTGAGTTTCAAGTCAACTCTTCAAAGAACCAGCTCACCCATCTTTAGTAAATGCCAACTGTCATTTAACAAAAAAAGGTAATACTTCAAACCATGTTTCAAATCTACTTTAAGTCCTCTCACAGTGGAAAAAGCTGCTTATTTTGCTTGAAATGTCTAATTTCTGAACTAAGCAAACTGCTTAGAATTTACATCTATAGGAGAAATCTACTTCTATTTTATTCATGCATGAATAAAATTCATTCCTGGGTTCTGTCACCACCTTACTAGGTTTTTATTTTTTTTCTTTTCAAACAAGTCAACTGAAAGGTCTGTTGGTCTATTCACAGACTACAGTACTATCCATCATGAAAAAAGGATGGCAGAGCTTGTTTGGCTGCAAAGGCAAAATCAAAGCAGAATCAGGGACAAAATCTCACATGACTTAAGGATAAATCAAGACACTCTTGTTCCATTTCCTGTGATCTCACCTGTTTAAATCTTGTAGTTGGATCTACTCCTGTTTGCTTCATGGAGTCCATAACAGATTTCATCTCAACAGCCTCCTTTATAAGCTGGTGGTTTTCCATTTGCTTGGCTTTGAAACTGTCAGACTGAAGCTGCTGCTGGTGATTGGAAAGGATCTGTGATTTGCTTGTCTCCTCACCTTTGTTAGGGACTGATGACCCTATTTTAGTGTTATTTTTGCTGGACTCTGGAGTTGAAGGTGCCTTTGAAATAGTGGCAGATGGAATATTCTTCTGCTTGTTGTCATCCTTCACAATCTCCTTCAAGGGGGGGTCATTCTTCCTTTCACAGTCCCTCCCAGTTTGTGCCATTTTCTGTTCTGCTAGTCTCTGGTCCTCATAGTATTTTTCATACTGCTGCCTGTAAGCAGGGTTAGAGGCCATTAAGGACTTTTGGTCCATATAGAGCCCATAGGCATACTGACCATAATAAAGTGACTGAGCAAGTGCAGGGTGTCTTTGCGTTATTACTGACTGATGTTGTGGCTGCAAATTAGAGGAAGTGCTTTCGCTTTTCTTAGCATCTGATGGTTCTGCCTTCTCTTTCTTTTCAGCCTCTTCCTCAGCCTCTTTTTTGATCTTCAGTCCCTGTGGGGTACTGCTGTTCCCAGCAGCTGGGGCACTGACCTGTCCAGAGTGCATGTAACTTGGGGAATAATAAGGATCGTAGCCATGGTAATAGGGAGAATGGGACTCTTTCACTTGAGCCGATTGTGCTGTGGTTGAAGAATGCCCTTTTACAACACCGTCCTTATTAGAAATAATATCTGACGGAGAGCTGGCCTTTGACCTCATGCCCTCTGACCTGCTGTCAGAGCCACCATCATCAGCCGCATCAGAAATATCCGAGTAAGCAGGGCTGTTGGTTTTAGTGGCCGCGCTATCTGCACCGTTTTGTGTCAACACATGCAGTGGCGCCATGGCAGATTGTCCATTCACCAAAGTGCTGCATTCCATCCTGGAGGCACTCCCTATGGAAGGGCTGGGCGCATTGTCTGTGAACGTGTAAACCTTATCAGCTTCAGCCTTAATACTTGCCATCCTGCTCTCTTGAGACTCTGACAGTCCATTAGCTAGCACTTCATTCTTGTTGAGATGGTCCTTTAAAAAATGTCCAGATAGGTCTTTCCCAGACCCTTTTGAATCCTCCAGCTTTCCCAGCTTAGAATCCATCTTGGGGCTTCCCGTCTCTTTGCTTTCTTTGTCCTTGAGCTTTCGCTTCTCCTTTTTCTTTTTGTCTTTGAGTGATGTGAGAGCTGGGTTTACAGTGCTTGGCTCTCCCATAATTGTGGGCTTTGGTTGAATAGGTTTTAGTGGAGGGCTCTTTGGTGTAGCCTGAACAATAGTAGTTGTTAGTGAGGGCAGTCCCGGTATTGTTCCTGTAGTGGTGGTTGTAAAGGCTGTAGTAGGTATAGCTATTAATTGGGGAGGAGTTGGTGCTGGCGCTGGAGCAATAGGCCTGGCTGTTTTCAGCTTGGAAAGGTTTTTATCCACTTTGCAATTGTTCCCTTTCTTGCCTTTATCACCCAAAGTCTTCTTGTCGATTAACCCTTCAGCCTCCAATTTCGGCATTTCGCTTTGCAAATTGCCATCTCCGACCGAGCAACTATCCAGTGTGGCTGCCATATTAGAAATTACTGGAAGGCTGTTCAATTCACTGTTCAGACCCTTTTTTTTGCCCAAATTCTTGCCGGTTTTGGAACTGATGACTGAACTGGGGCCATTGCTAGTCAGTTCCCTTTTTCCCTTGGGGGTCCCTGGGGCAGTGATGGAGGAAGGAGATGTTGGTGCCTTTAGTGGATCAAAGCCTGGCAAGTTTGTGCTTGGCTCACTGCATTCAAGTGCCACATTACTCAATGCTTCCTCACAGTCTGAAATTTTGTCTTCACTGTCAGGCTCAAACTCCAGTTTGTTTTCTGGGTCTAAATGTGCATGAGCCTGATGGTATCGTAGTCCATTAATGTGCTTGTACTTTTTGTTGCAGTTGGGGTGAGGACAGTCAATCAGTACTGGAGAAGAGCAGCCTTGGTCCAAAAAAGGAGTCTCGGGTTTCCCCTGTGGGGTTGTGGGAGTGCTTCTAGAGTTAGTACGAACACGTTTTCCAGATTTATTGTCCTCTGAACTGGAGTTCAAATCTAGCTCCATTGGAGGTTTAGTTTTCCTCTTGTTTGTGGATGAGGGGCTGGCTTTGACTTCATCCATGGCGCAGTTTGGGGGTGTTCTGCGCCCACTCGAGTTAAGGCTGCCCCTCCTCCCCTTTCCATTGGCACCACCTCGATTCTTATTCTGAAGTCCTCTGGACTCTGCAAAACTCGCATCATTCCCAGGTACAGCTGCAGCTGCAGCGGACCTTGCCCGCTTTCCCCTGCCCCGTCCTCCACGCATTTCCAGGTCACTTGTTGGAGATTCACAAAACCTATATAAATGAGCAGATTTCATCAGCAGCAGCTGTGAACTGAATAAATACCAAAACACCCCCACTTCCCATAACAGAACCTTCATACATGTTAAAGGAAAGATATCCTTCTGCCAAATAAGAATGTTACAGTCTCAAAGGGAAGGTCATTAGAAAAGGACAAAGATGTTAAGAACAAGACCACCTAGTTAGAACAATGGAGAGAAAAATTTTCCAAACTTACAGAAATGCATTTTTAAATTAATTGCCCTCTGACTGAATCCCATGTATTTCCCCTTCCCTCTCAAAAACACAAGACAAAAAGAAATAAAAGCTCCCACCCCACATTTCAGTGTGGAACAGAGAATTGCTCATTTCACTGGTACATGTTTTCAATTGTAACCACTTGTTTTTTATTAATCTCTGTACAGTCTCTTGACAGAGATTGGGGGTGAAAATACAGCAGAGAAAAAACGGACTCAGAATGATTGCCTACCTAGGAGGGGCCCAGTCATGCTTTGTGCAGTCCAGCAGTGTTCCCACATAAGTTTTGTTCCTCCATGTAACATTTACCACTAGGACACCTGTCAGTGGGAGACAAACAAAGTATTATCACAGTCAGAACAATAACTGGGGTAGGCTTTTTGTTTTGCTCTTTTTTCATTTTTCCTCTCCTTCCCCACAAAGTGAGAGCTTTATTCTCATCTGTTTTCAAACACTGTGGTCTATACTCGTCCTCTTTTCTGGTTTCAGTGACCTCAAGTTAAAACCCACAGGAAAGACAGCAAATGACAAAGAAGAGTGTATGTACGCATGTGTATGTGTGTAAAAGAGAGTATATGCCTGTGTGACTGTGTGTGTAATCAAGATACAGCTGACAGAAGGAAATGGGTTTTGTCATGTCCTGCTGTAAAACAGCAACACTCACCTCTTAATTTTGCTATTATTGCACATAATTGCTTTCGCTTGGCAGCCAGCCAGCATAAACTAAGCACCAGTTACAGTGTTTAAATCAGTAGGTGACGGAGAAGAATCTGCTTTGCTTTGAACAGTGTGATAATGATGCTTCTATTTATTTGAAATTGCATATATCCAAACACACACGTTTCAAGTTTTGTTCACCAGATATGGATGGAAACATGTATTATCTGCCTTGCTTTTTCTTCTGTGGAAACAAGGGACTAGACATGAAATTGCAACCATACAGTACAGCTGAGAGGAACTGCAATACAGATACATAGAAAGAGAGATCTTTTAAAAAACGTACTCTAATTGCTTTTCCATGTACGACTTTTATTAAATGTAAATATGTCTGCCCACCCAAAACAGACTTCTAATTTTGGTTTATTTGAATTATCCCTGTAAAATGTGTGCATGGTAAGAATAGCCTAAGTAACAATAAAATAAATGTGGGGGATGTCATTCAAATGTTTTCAGGTTGTCCTCAAACACTTCTTTACATAATTTATCATCGTGTTTATAGACTAGCCAGCATAATGATTCCTTTAATTCATTAACTTCTGTGGATAAACACAAGGTAGTATTATTGAACCAGCCATCTCTTCTCATTAGAATGTACACTGGAATAAAAACATATTTTATCTAGCAAAGAAAGGCATGATGCAAAATGCTTCCCATTTATGAGAGGCTAACTTGCAGCTGTCAGCCTCATAACTTGTTTTTCTTCTACACTTCCCTTGTTCTAGCCGTAGTGTTTCTATGACGGATATAATAATGGCATTGCGCCAGAATGTTTCCAGTAGGTCTTTTTTGCTTTGTCTTACCACCACGATTTCTAATTTTTCACTAAAACGATCCCTCTCCACTGCACCAAGGTAAACATGCAACCAGCCACTTATTTCCTCAGGGGCCTTTTAACAGTGGGGAAGTATCTGAAGTGTTGTTAGCAAAGGTACCAAGGAAGAAGGGATTTTGTTGAAAATTCTCTGTAGCAGATTTGAAAATTATTCCCCGTGTGGTTTTAAGTTGCCATTATGCGACTAGAATTTTGTACGCTGGGGCAAACTGGTGTGAAGGATGAATGATAAACGGCTCTTTCAGCCAGGGTCAGAGCCAGGCTTTGAATACCTAGAGGAATTAGGGTTAAATCGCTCTGCCGTACTTTTATGACCTACGCAAACTTGGCAGCCTGGAAAAACAACCAAACACGTTTTACCCCCGCCCACTCTGAACGAGAGCCACCACCGGAAAAAGCGGCGGGGGCTCGGCCTCTGCCGGGGTCGGGAGTGCTGCCGGCAGCCGCCCGCCCACCGCCGCTCCCGCGCGCCGCCGCTGACAGCCCCCTCCGGCCGCCAGCCCCGCGGGGCGCCCCGGCCCGCGCCGCCATTGGCCCGCGCCTGCCGCCGGCTCCGGCTTCTGATTGGCCACGCTCAGCTCGGCGGGGCCCACCGCCGCCAGCCCATTGGTGGCAGAGGCCAGGAGAAGGTGGGGAGGCGCGGCGCGTGCGGGCGGGCGGGCAGCGTGCTGCGGGCAGCGGCGGGGCGGGCAGCGCGGCGCTCTGCCCATCGCTCAGCTGGGCCGGCAGCGCCGGGCCCCCTCGGGGAACGGGTTCGTCTGGCCGCGGCCGAGGGCTGTGACGCCTCGCCGAGGGCACCCGCGCCCCGCAGCGCTGGAGCCGCCCTCCTGGGCCCGGACGGCGCCTGCGGGGTGTTGGGCGGACAAAGGCAAGCGGACGGAGGAGTCCGGTCGCCGGGAAACGGCTCCTACCGCCGCGGGCGGCCCGGCGCCTCCGCCGGAACCGTCCGCTCGTCCGGGAGGCGAGCAGGCGCTTTCATAGCGCCGCTGGCCCCGAAATGGAAGGGAGCGTGTTGGTGCTGTTTTCCTCGAGATTACGCCGTGGCTTGAAGCCTCTACACCTGCTCAAACATATGGGCAAAAAACGTGAACAGAACACGTCAGTGGATGTACGGCGGAAGTGTCTGTCGGCGGAAATTGGGTCTCTCGCAGCAAGCAACTCCAAGCTATGCTCTCACCTGCCACTGGCACGCCAGAGAGGCCCGAAACGGTGTTCCTCGGGTAAACTTGATGCTTTCCTTCCACCGTAATAGCTTGTCAGCTGTCACTCCGTAATGCTCCAAGTGAAAATCATGGCTGTTTGTCCATTGATTATTACGTCATGCAGCCCATCTCCCTGCAGCAGCATAATTACTCCCTCCTCTCCGTTTACCAGTGTTTGTCCAATCTCCTTCTAAATGTACAAGCAAGGAGGGCTTTCTGACTCGCCCATGGAGTATTCTAGGAGAATTAACTGTGCCGTTCATGTTTCCCCTGCTAGTTCACCTTTATCCTTTTCTTAAAATGTAATTGTTAGGTTTTGCGTTTGTTTTTTAATCAAGGTGTATTCCTAAATAAGTCTCCCATCTTCCTCTGTATCCATAGTCTTGTCTATGTGTGCTTTATTTATTAATTAATTTATATAACCGACCTAGGGATAGCCTGTTATCTATTGATTAAAAAGAGGGCAAAGTAGAACGTATGGATTAGGTATAATAATAAAAACCCCTGAAATCAATACACATTTCAGTAATTCTTAGAAGATACACAAATGACCTTCCGGTGTAAGAAAGTCAATACTTCAAAAGCAAACACAAGTTTCTCTCTTAAAGTCAGTTACATTTAGCATCTCATGAAGTCTGTTAGCCTTAGCAAAGGCCCCAGTGTGTAAGTAGGAGGGAAGATTAATCATGCTGCATCAGAGTAACTGTGGCAAGGAATAAATTTCCTTTCCCTAATGAACAGTACATTACTCACCCACAGGTAAGATTCCACAGAACTGGCTGTGAAGGTAGTTCATTTAATCTTCTAACATTATCATAGAAATCAGTCAAGAGAATGTAAGTAACATGGGAGGTAAAACTGACCCCTAAGGAAATATGCAACTGGAGGCTTATTAGACCAAAGCACTGGAAAATGAAAACGGAGATGAGAAAGCTAAGTAGTCAACACTATATACTAGATGCGCTACTGAAGAGAAGGGATTATTCTTGCTGCACCCATTCAGGGTATACTATTAGAGGTTTCTTTGATCCAAAATACTTGTCCTGGCACAGAGTTCAAGTCCAAAACAAGAACCTCTGCTGGGATTTTTCTTTGGTCAGTACACAAATAGTACTACAGCAGTCTTCAGTTCACCTCCAAGTATTGCATCTGAGTATACTGGGTGTGCTGTCATACATGTGCTAACCCTTCTCCAAGTTGTTCCAACTCCTCTTTTGAGCACATGTGTGCTGGGGCATAGCTCTCCACATACTCCTCCCATCTTGTGAAGTAAGTAACATTGCACATACAAGATCAAAACTCACTGGGGCTGCATCAAGTCATAAGTCCCTGTAATGAGACTTCCCATTACATTAGACTATACGCCAGACTACACATCATGTAACAATCATTTATTTAGCATGGCCTGAACAAGAGTAAAAATGCAAAGACAGTGTGAGGAACCCACCAGTTTCACACTGTCTGAACACAGAGATGTATTTTCACCTTAAAAAAAGCCCAACAGGCTAAAACTACTTAAAGTAACCACTACTGAAGAACGGGAGAAAAATTCAGATGCTTGTAATGCAGTATACCTGAGGGTACTGAGACTCTCAAGATTCCAAGTCAGGAAACCTGGCAAATAGCTAATCCTATTCTTGTGAGGTTGGATTAAGCAATAGTGAATATACTTAGATGACGTGCAAATCTTTCCTCCACCCAATAAGGGTATCAACTCAAGAGTTTCACCAATTACCTGAGCATAGTTCACAAGACTTGGATGTAATAAATGTATCCCAAAATCAGGGTGTAAATTTCTTGATTTGGTTTATCATTCTATTTTCAGACTACATAACTATTCACAGTTACAGTATGTCTGAAATTAGCAATATCCTCCACAGTCTTTAGTGTCAAATATCCTAAATTAAAGCAGCCAAGAATAAGAAAATGAAAATTTGTCAAAAGTTACTACCCATGCTACTTTTAAACTTTAAGGAGTAGACACAGTAAGTGGTAAATGTGTTATGTGTAGGAATTATGAAATGGTGTCTTAACACAAGAAGATGGGGTCATGTTACCTATAAACTTCACAGTTCACCTACACTAGTCAGTACCTTTTCTGCTGAAATTCATTATTAGTCAAGGCAGGATCATACACAAAAGCCTTACTATATGGCCTAGTGCCCACCACTGTCAACAGGAGTCCCTCCTTTAACATCGAGGGGAATGTTATTAGCCTGTTAGGAGCAAGTAAAGATTTTGTATTTTGGTGTTTTCCTTCACAATGCATGTACCATTATGAGCTTTTTTCTTTACTCATCACATTCATAACCACAATGTTTATGGCAAAAAATTACCCAACAACAGATAGGAAAAACTAACACAGGAGGAGCACAGGAAACCATTTAACATAAACAGTTCTGATAGATATAATGTAATAGTCTGTACAAAATAACTGTGACAATTTGTACTTGGACTTTATTATGAAATGAAAGGTCATATGTCACAGAAGAGATACATAATAAAATAATTCTCAGAAATCTACAGAAAGAAGCACTTCTTATGAGTTCTGTGGATGCAATGTATCTGTTCTCTTTCCTTTCCCCTCCCTTCCTTCTTTTCAGTGACTACATAACAAAGACCAGAACTAAAACTGGCTATTTACTATTAACTATAGAATGAAGAATGTCATCACAAATTGGAAATTAACTACCTAATTTTTTTGTTCATGATCTGAAAAAAGATCCATGCTCTCTTAAAGTTTGCCTAAGAAATGCAGATATGCTATTCTGACGTTAAAACATCAAAATCGCAAGGCATCTTCAGTACCAAGCCAGGGTACCATTCATGTTGGCTACCTTGACACTGCACTTCTAGCAGCCACATCAAGCTTGTAAGGATCTACTCAAATCTAACAGGATACACTCTTGCAGATGCTCCTACATCTAAGGAACAAAACACTGAAGGATCTAGTCTAAAACAGTTACTTTTACTTTCTTGTCTCTTGTTTTCTGCAAGGAATGTAAGCCAAGGATATTTATGCTTTGTATTCAAAACTTTGAAAATGAGATCATGTGGTTAGGAATCAAATTATCACATTAATATCTTAAGTGCAGGCCCCAGTTTTTGAAAATACTGGCTTTAAAAAAGAAACTCATTCAAATTCCAATATAAGTAGACATTACTCAATCAGACTGGAAAGCCTGACTTAATGTTTACAGCATAGGCTGCTTTTGTGTTCAGATCACAGCAACTGCTACAAGTTTTGTTTTAGTTCAAGCTGATTATTTTCCCAGAAAACTCAAAAGACCAGTTATCTAAATGGGTAAGGCTTCATTTTTGTAAAAGGAGCTGTTCTCTCTGTTCTCAACAGAGAATCTGGACAAAAGTATCTGGAAAATTCTGGAGAAAGCAGATCTGCATAAAGTCTTTCTGAACACTTCTGTAACTGATTTGTTGAAGAATATTTAAATAACCTTCCAAAACTAGGAATTATTTGTTTGCTTTTCAGTCACCAAAAGTCACTTGTGTTTAAAAAGCCATGTAAGTCATATTTAAACATACATGGAGTCCTACTTGCTCAAAATTCCTATTTGGTTAACAGTTCTGCCTACTGCCCTAACTATTCTGAGTTATCACTTTAAAAGACAACTTTTGCTGATGCCAGAGGAAGTTCTGCTGAAGTATACTATGCTTTGTAGTAATTTTTATAAGATTAGTTCTCTAAAAGTTTAGTATGACAAATTCTTGTAGCAATGTTCCTGTGGCATAGCAGCTCTTCAAGGTTGAGATGAAATTCTCAGTATTGGGAAGGCATCACACCATCACTTGACGTAACATTACAACAAAATCAGTTCGTTCTATCTTTATGATCAGTGAATCCACAAATTCCATTTGCCTTTTGTTCCAGCCTTACCAAGTACAAATAATACAGACATGCCTGGGATAGCCAAACCACGGCATATCTTTCATCAGTGAGTACACTACCACCATAGATGAAACACATTTTATTCTGCATCTGGGACTGTGAATTTTTAAATCCCATATCTATCTGACATCACTGTTTTATCAGTAACTAAAGTATATGAAGTGCCAAAAGCCACACGATGAAATTCTATAATCTTAGGGTAATCTCAAGCTTTTTCATTGCCGTTGGTTTAATAAGAGCAGTATAACTCATTTGCCTTACAACATCCACCACATCATCATCAATCCCAGATCCATATATACACCTGCAATTCATCCAGGTATAAAAAACACAGAACAATGTTTATATTAGCCTTGCGATGCAAATAGCTTATTTCTCTCTGATTGCTTCCATCAAGAGAGTAATCTAAAATTAACAGTAAACATTCTACATATAAAGTCAAGTCTTCTACACTGAATACTGATCTGGTAGACATACAATTTATTTACTACTTTAATCATACTCTGTCTAGCATGACACAAGAACTTAACTACGTTTACAGCAGGTGCACATCTAACAGATATCAACATCAGCAAGCCTGAGAATGTAATGACTGTCAGGTGGCCTGGAAATGCAAGACTGGTAGGGGGGGGGGTTTGTTTTGTTGGTGGGGTTTTTTTGGTGTGGTTTTTTTTTTTTTTTTTTAAAAAAGCCCTACTGCTGTGCTAAATGTTTGAAAAGTCACTAACCACATCCTGTAATCAAACCATCTGGAGCACAGATCTGCAATTAGTGGACAGTGGACTTTATCTGAACAAATACGGTGTAGCAATGAGGCTGGGAAGACTGGACAGCATTAAGGAAAAGAAGCATAATGAAATACTGCTGGTACAATCATAAACCTTTGAGACACTTAGCTGTGGTGTTGATTTAGTACTCTATGAAAGCATAGTAAGTTTAAAGGTTAAAGGGCTGAGAGGCTAAAACCTGCTATTTTAGTTAATGTTGCCCTGCTGGTGGCTAAAGCAGGTTGGCATTACTCTAGCCACATAAACTACAGCTTCAACAGCATAACAAACTTAGTTCATATTCATGTGATTTCCCGCAAGTTCCGAGTAATGTCAACCTAAATTCATGGATACTTTATTCAAATGGCATGCCCTTTCTTTCCCCCTTCATTATGAAGTCATCAGGACAATATATTTAGAGTAGCAATCTCCGCCGTATCTTGAAAAAGCTATGTTATGCTTTCAATGATATACAAACCAAACATATTCCCTGGACTGGCATTACATACTCCCATTTGCATTCAGAAAAGCAGCAGCAGTTATACAATGAGGAGTACCTCTTGAAGCCATGGAGTTGGACCATCAAGGAGACAACTTTTTCATCCCACCTAGTAACAACTTTAATGTATTTTCTCAATCTAGAAGTTTATCTCAGAGCATATAGAAGAATAAACACTGAAATAACTGAAGGCGGCCTGTTTCCCCATGAGCCCCTGTGCTTAATACACAAAAGACACACAGCCACTTCCATCACTGTCACATCTCCCACAGCCTTTGTTCTGAAGCCTGATGAGCTCTATTGATTTGGGAAAATCATTGAGCTTCTTGGAAAACTACACTCTAGCTTATTCACCACCATCTATTTCTTTCTCATGAAGACAGTTGGTCAATATTCAGCTGAATGGTCAGCTAAAAGCAGCTTTGGTTTCTTTTCTTTTTGTTGCCTCCCTAGTAACATTATCCTTTTCCAGCTTTAGTATAGAACAAACCAGCACATGAGGAATACGTTGCCAAGGGTGAGCTGAAATGGTAGTGCCTCCAGACAAAGCTATGACTGAAATGCTAAAGGCAGATTGGCTCTGGAAAACAGGGCAGCATCTAATCTATGAGCTTATGTTCCTTATCAGTTATAATAACAATGCCACTATGATTTTTTTTCAATCTATGTTTCTTCTAAAGACAGTCTGCCTAAAAAATAACTCATAAGCAAGACCTAAATGCAAATGGAGAGCAGAAAGAAAAACAAATGGTCCTAATCAAATACAAGGCTAAATTTACACTCATTAAAATAGCAATAAAAGACTCAATGAAAACTGGGTAATACCCCTGAAAGTACATCAGTTGGGATCCCAAATGGCTTGTAGGCTTATCCACAACTGAATAGTTCTACTAAAATACGAGCTACTTAGAATGGTGACTGAAAACTATGAAGCCACAGCAACCAACATAATTTTCTGTCAGATTTATATCAAAGTGATTAGATTTTGGCAGACTGGGAAAACATTTGGATAAATTACTGTTACACCGCTTGAATGTCAGACCACATGTTTGCAGTGTTTACAGGAAAATGTGCAATTAATGTTATTATAAACTAACCACAGGTTTCTGACCTCTGGAGTACAACTAAAGATTTGGTTTTGTACAAACCTTACCTTTTCTTTGGCCAGAGTAACTGAACCACTTTGCTTTTCTACTGAAGCTTCAAAATAAAACTGCAGTATTACTTTATTTCAGCTGACACTAAAAATGCAAGTTGAAAATCATTTAACATCTGTGTGTTCTGAAGAAAACCAAATCTGTTTCAGAAATATTTTGTTTCTAGCAGATTTTTTTCTATTTTACTTCAGCAATCATAACTCTGATTCACATAGCCTGACACTGAAAAGTGCCATATAATCTCAATTTTAGAAAAAGGAAATGCTGTTCTGTAATCCCCTGAATTTCTCACTCACTTCTCAAGAAATGTTATTTCAGCTTCTTATATAGCTGGCCTGTGGAACACACGGACACTCTCTTCTGCCTTCTACTAGAGCAAAAGAAAAAGAAGCCCTACAATCCACTGCCTTTGCTTGCACTCCAGGACCATATGTTACCTGAGATAAGCAACAGAACATAGGGCTTTTCAACTCATCTGTCACACTCACTTCCTGCAGTTTATATTAATTACAGGATCTTTTCAGCTAGTTATTTCTCTCCCAAACTTTCACCCTTAAAAGCAAGTAAATAGCAAAGTAAAACAAGACTGGAGTGTAGGGGAAAGCACTGTTATTTACATAGGAGAAGTAAGACCAAAAAAAGAAAAAACAAAACCATTTTTTCTCACCCTGACAAGCATTCAGGAGTTCCTTTAATAATTATCTGCCTCATTTCTGTTCTTCATTTCAGACACCAGACCACAGGAATACTGTTTTCATCAGCAGACTGTTGAGAAACAGCTGCAGAAATAGGGAAGCTGGTATAAATTTATGTATGTACGCATGTGTGTGTGTGTATCTGTCTATCAAAAAAAAAACCCTCTGAAGGAGCTCATACGTTTTTGTTTTTCTTCCTAAGGTGAGTATTAGGACATCTCAATAGAAGTTTGTGTCTCAGCTCTGAACTCTGCTATTGTAGGAACAATTCATTTGAAGAGTAAAAAACAAGCAAATAACGTATGACAAAATGCACTTATAGACCTTCAGGTGTGTTTGGTGATTAGGTCCCCAGTGGTCTACATCATGATAAAGAACTGCCAGGTGCAAACAGTGGTACAGTCGTTTACCAAACAGTAGAGCAGCTAATGAAACATAAAGGAATGGAAGACAGAAGAGAGAGAATTTATGGAAAAGAAACAGCATGGATAAAGAAACAATTCCAACCCAAACCATGAAAATGCTTCCAAATCTGTAGACTGCAGATACCAGAATTGCTGTCGAGCCAGGCAGACAATCCTGCTCAACCTCAAAGAGCTGCTGCTGATCCATGTACCTCATTGGGATTGAGAAGCAGATCCTCTTATAAATTATGATGCTTTATTTAAAGTCAAAGCATTTATTTGCTTTTGTGCCAGCTTTGGATCCTTTTCATCTCTAGCTACCAGGCCCAAGAGAGAACACATTTCTGCAGCTCTGCTGGCAGCCACCTGTGTCCTCAGTAAATCATAAAGCCTCGTAACAAGCCATTTTTTACAAAGGCCAACTGCAGTTACTAGACTTGATAACTTCTCTATTATTCCACTCACTGGAATTTAAAATAGCAATTTAAAGCAGCAGCTGAAAACACTGAAACCTACTGAACATCATTTTACATCTCTTGCTCTCTCTGCATTAAGCTTCACTTATTTCATGAAGACTTCATTGTCCTCAGCCTGGGAAAGGGTAAGTAAACACCTGAGACAGACACACCCAAGACAAAGAGGAGGGAAAAAACCCCCAAACATTTGGGATTTCTTTTGCCAAACTCCCTCAGGATTTCTTACTACAGCTAATAGGAGACAAGTACCTCTTCTTTCACTCAGTTTGTAGGACTTGCAGGGACACATCTTTTATGTTGTGGAGGTAAACTCTATTATACAGTAATACCTTACCATGAAACTTAAAATACATAAAGCTAGAAGTGGTATATAGTCCAGCATGGGATGTACATTAGAGTCCTATGAATACTGCAACTGTAAATGAGGAGTTCTGTCTCTTCTACCTCTTTCCCACCCATGCACGGATAAGGAATCAATTAAGTATAGTATCGTGAGGCCCACCATTTCACTTTTTCCTCTAAGAAAAGCAGATCAAGAACCTTACAAATCTGAAGTTCTTCTTCTTCTACAACTGCTTCAATTTAGGATTTGGAGTAACCTTATTGTAAGGTCTTTTGTTGCTACTGTAAACAGATTAAAAACAAAACTATGCTTGAAACTCCACTTTCTAGATTTGAAAACCACAAAACAGTATTATGCATCGTCAAGGCTAAATGCTACATAATTTTTACAGCTCTTATCTGACAAACTAGTTCTTTTTCTTAAAAAATAGTAGAGAGTGCTGGTCTTCCTATTCTAAAATTTTTGTAGTGGGGAAAAAGATGCTCAGAACAGTTAAAAGTATTTCAGTAACACACTTAAGATACCAGTTGTGTTTTGTAAACAAGCATAATGAACTGTGACTAACGGTGTTCTCCTTGAGCAGAAGAAAGGTAGAAGGACTTTTGTTAGCTCTACTGAAGCAAAGTAGTCATTTTGCTGGGACAGAACAAAAGTGAGTTACTTATCAACTCACCAACTTCAGTGGGTGTCCATTCTACAGAGTAGTTCACTGTGATTTTTTTTCTCCTCTGTTTTAAATTATCTCCCAAGTGGGTAAACTAGTAAAACATCTAGTTAACCAGTTGGCTTATTCCAGCTGTTCATCAATACTGATGCAATGCAAAGGCAAGCTACCAGCAAACTCATTTCCCACTAGCTATTGGTATACTACTTTCTGCTAGGCTTCTCTTCTCTTGCCAGCAACTGGTTGGACAATCTTGCTGTAAGTGTCCCTTGTGCAGGCTGTCCACTTTACTAAGAGCCTGGCTGGTTTTCCCAGACCTGCTGTGGTCTATACCACTGCTACAGCTTCTCTTGGCTTCTTCATGCACTAGAGCCTTCAACCCTCATAGGTTTAGAAACAAAACTGTTTAGACACTGAGGATAAACCAGTGTTGCATAAAATGTAAGTAAAGTCTTAGGGTTCTACGAATCCTAATATCATCAGTTAAAAAGCTCTATATTTCTGTTGGCAATGAAACATCCCTCAAAGGATCATCACAGGCATGCCCTCCCTCTTTACAGTACAACCAACATGATGACAGAAACACATATTCAATATTAGGAGACTATTATCCCATGTCACTAAAAGAAAAAAGAGGCTGGACTTTCAGACATGACTTAATTCTTTCCTTGGTCAGACAAAAAGTATCAAGATAAAGCTTACTTTACTCCAGAACCCCCACACAAATTTCTGTATAAATTACTGACTGCACTTTGGCCTCATCTGAAATGTTGGCCCCTGAGGCTGATAAGCTCTGACCCCAGGTGGTACATCCAGCCCTCTCACAAGAGGCAGGAACATTATTGCTTTGCACTGAGGACTGCAGCCCCAGAGCCAATCAGTCAAGCTCCGTGACAGCTTTTACAGCCTCCTCACATTAGGCCTAAGTCAAACTCCATGGCTCCTATTGTTCACATTATTCTTTCTTCCTCTGTTCTGATGAAGTTAGGGCAAGTCCAAGGCTTCAATGAGAAAGAAAGGCTATTATGAGCAGCTCAGAGTTTATTGACTCTGAGCTGTACAACAATGGCCCAAAAGCCTTTTCCCTGAAAGTAACACGTTCCTAATTGCTAATAATCAGTAACAAAGATCAGCCCTTAGACACATATGTTTATAAAAGAAAGGTGTAACATCCAAACAGCTAGACTCATCATCTTTACATACTAAGAAAGATTTCCTAAGATACTTTTATGCACACCAAGAACAATAACCTTTCAGTCACACAGAACTGTCACACAAATGTTGGTATGTTCTGTAATGTAACTTGTGTATTAGAAAACCAGTGACCAAAGCAGATTTGATTAAAAATATCCCATCTGGAATCATGCTATGCTAACTGTGGACAGATATGTTCTTCTTTAACCACTCTATAGTATTTTGAGATCAATATCACATTGTACTCAAAATGGAAAAATACTTTCAGAACTAATCATGATGTCATTATTTTTCTCTAGCATTCTGTTGAGGTCTGAAGAACATTTAAGTGGGACTCCTACATGTCTGATGCAGAAGAATACTAACTTGTCTTTGAAAACATTCACCCTTAATTATTACTATTATTTTTAAACAACTGTGTATCACTTCAGTCGAACACATAAATCTTACTACCACCAACAGGTTATTTAAAAAGTCATAATGTGCTGTCACCAAACGTGCAGAAACCCTTTTTCTTGCGTAAGAATGTCAACATTGCATAATTTTACAGTTGGCAAAGTATTCTATGGCTTTTTTCCTATGTATCAAAGTTAAAACTGGAATAATAAAGAAAGCAGTTTTTTAAGGACTCATTTTGATAGGAATGGAACTTGTGATCAACCAGCAGAAACCAACTGCAGTAACTCCAGAGATCAGAGTGCCTTTCTTTCCTTTTTTTTTTTTCATTAAATTAGCTGCAGCTTTACATGTTTTCCATTATTACTTCAGCTTTTAGGAAAGGATAATCTCATTTTAAATTGCAGAATTAATAGCCATAAGTGAATATTTATTTACTTTCTTAAACCCGAATATCAGTACCAAGACAGTGAGAGGTACTTCAATTATACTGTTTCATCCACATATTTTTAGTGCAATGACTTTACAATTGGACTTGAACTGGTAAAAGATTCAGAGACCTTTCTGGGAAGGTGCTGGCTGAAAGAACAGTAGCTTCCTTCTGCTAAATCCCCTGATACAGCAGCTTGCCTTTTCAGCTGTCATTCAGTCCAATGTGGCTTTTCATACAATACCAGAGGAGATCAAGTGCAGACTGAAAACTCATTTCAAATGAAGGATTCCCCTTCCTCCCTGGCTTTCAGCTGAAAGCATATTTACACCCTGAAGAATGAGAAGAACTCATAATTTGTAGTCTTGAGATTCTGCTGAAGATGAAGCTTCACAGTTATTTAGGTGGACACCTGAATGAAAAGCATTAAGCACTGGTAGTGCTGGAGTAGCATAACAAAAATTAAACATACAGCAGGCCTTTCAATTTATTTATGTAGCTACTGTGATCAGTTACAGTATTAGTTTTTACCCTTATGAATATTCTTATTTTCTTCCTTAAAAATAGTAACAATGCATGCACATTAAATTTCTTGTCCCTACAGGGACATAAAACATGGCTGAGAAAAACTGGCAGAGCAGTGTGAAAAAGTAAGCACTGCAGCACCCTGGACTGTACACCTGCAGTGTACAAGGATTCCTGTTTACAGTGCTGTCAATTAGCTCTCACTCACAGGCACTGCATTCAGCTTGAGCATTTTTTTGAAGGAAAATAAATGTACTGCTATTCTTGTCAACTTACAAAGCTGAGAAGTAATGCTGCTATATTTAACCTAAATGCTGTTTTTCATGGGCGCTCTGTAGGATGAATGAGATCTGATTTAGAAAAATGACAGTGATTTTGCTGAGCTTTCCAAAATCAACACCCATTTTAGTTGAACAAAACAAGAGGCTGCTGAAGCACATTTGTCTCTCTGATGATGTATATTCACTAAGTACAGCCCATAACCCACCTACTCACAGCAGCTTCAGACAGCTAGCCTCACCCACAGATCCTTGCAATTTAATGAACAGTCATATCCAACAAATCTTTTACCAATAGCCTGATAGTAGTTATTCTTTTAGACTCCAGGCCCAAAAGAGAAATTTTTCATTGCTTAAATAAATTTTACAGATGTAACAGATAAAGGCTATAAAGAAAACAGGGTTTTTATAAAACAAAATCGACAGAGCAGAAAGCTGATCCTCTAGACTGTGCGCAGGCGCACTGGGCTTGTGTGTACCAAAGGGAAATAGACAATGAAGGTTAGAAAGCATGAAATGACAGCCTTCTTTGCTTTTCAAGGAACGTAAATTTTATTCACAGAACGTAAATCTCAGTCATGGTTTTCAATCTGCATGCGTGATCACAGGAAATTGATTTCAAGGAGATTTGGAAGTGTTTAACTCATTGCTCTGAGATGCAAATCCTATCTTGTACAATCATTAATGTAAAAATAGAGAAAAAAAATGGGTGACGTTTCAAGGGCTCTGCCTATACATTTTCATTTTTCAGATAGTCACAGCTCATTAAGCTTCCATTTCAAACATGGACCTGTCTGTATTGAAGCATTCAAATACAGCTGTATATGTTCCATATGTTTTAGGGCAGCTTAAAACTCTTAATGAATAATACAGTTTAAATGAAAGACATTTTTGAATATGTCTGCCACAATGTAACACACCCATGCTTATGTTCCTCCCTAAATGAGCAGGAAAACATGGTTCAAATGCTTCAGTAAACATGGCAGCACCCCTAATGTGGATGCAGTACTGAAAAGTTTTTGAAAATACATAAAAAAGATTTCTTGACTTCTGTATGTCTGCTGCATCTCACAGAGGTTTTCTTATGATTTGATCCTCTTCCTTGATACTTCACCGCTTATCACAAAACCAATCAGGTAGAAAAACTGTTGTTAAATTAAGAAATCCCATACCACAGATTCTTGCGCATGGTGCGTCAACTTAATACATGGTAGTATTAAAAATATCTCTTGAAGTGCAGCCTTTCCTAACAGAAAACAGATCTATTCTTGAACACAGATGAGCTTCCCGTGTCAATAAACACAAACTGACTCTGTTTAAAACACAGAGGAAACTGGTTAATTTCTATCTCAATAAAATTTATGAAGCAATAAAAACTCTGTAGTACAAGCTGTGTGGTTTGTTTCACTTCCTTGTCACATGAATTAATGAGGAAAATTCTTCCCTTCATTCTGTTACACAGACTCGTGCTGGAGAGGGTACCGTACACTGACCAGCAGCCCCAAGAGCCTAATTCTGATTTCCACTCCTCACCCACAATTTCGGTATAAAGTCTGTCAAGGAACATTTTAATTTCCCATTTTTGTGATGACAGTGTGAACTCAATTGCCATTACACTGTGAATTGTGCTTAATAATATAATGCAACTGACAGGGAAAAAAAAGAAAGAAATGTCATGCCTGAACCAGGGTAACTGTCACCAGATCACAGTAGTATAACCCTTCATCCTCTATGATACTGAAAATTTCAGCTAATTTAATTTTCTGCCAGCCCTGAATAGGAGTAAAAGGGAGGGAGGGGGAAGTGTGTTGAATGTCTGAATATATATGGCTGCAAGAGCAGGAGCAGAAAAGACTGATAAAGACTTTATGCATAATATTTAATCAGATTAAGTACAGCTCCTCACTGCATGTTTTATTGTCATTTACATTCTCTCTGACCACATGAAGCAAGCTGCTTCTGATGGGCCACAAAAGCAAGGCTTCTGTGAGTGTTTTGTTCTTTCTCTTCAAACCCTCCAATACATTAATTTCCTGACCTCTCTCCTAATATAAAACTACAGTTCACTCCTTACATGATCATCTTTGTCAGAACAACTTCCACTCAGACAGCAGCTAATCCACTATAGCTAATGGTTTCTGTCATGAAGGAAGCAAGTGAAATGATGCCATCATTATACCACACGGAATAATCTACATTCCTCATGTGGACCTCCCCTTTCATGAAATACCAGTGTGATGTATCAAAGCCATATAAAATCTTGTTTCCTCAGTCCTAACATGTGAATGCAGTTCCATTTAGCCAATGCATTTTTTGTTATACCCCTGGAGATTGTGGGAGTTTGCTGGGGTAGAGAGTCACCCTCCTGTAGACTGGGAGACAACTGCATGGAAAGACTGCTCCCTTGCTCTTGGTCCTCCCCACTATTTGTATAGTTGTTACCATCTTTTAACTCACCTATTTGCCTTATAAAGAGGAGTCTTTGTGTTTCAGGACACATGATCACCTGAAGATGACCATCTGAAACCACAATAGTAATTAGCAAAACCAATACTGTAATCTCCCTTATACTTTCTGTGCAATGATCACTAGCAGATTAAGGCTGCTTTGAGGAAATGATGGAGTAGAATCACACAGGATATGGGCATTTCATCAGGAAAAGGCTGCAGCACTGATAGAGAAAGGGTGCCAGTGGGGAAAAGGTCAGACCTCCTTATGGCCCCACCCATGGGTTCCTGTTGATGGATCGTGTGTCTGAGCAGCAGTCAACCAAACGCAGTAACAACAGATGCCACAACAAGAAGTTTGTAACACTTCAGGAAGGTGTGAAAGGAATGACAGTTGGCCGCCTTTCTCAAATCTTTGGCAGAAGCCTCTCTCCTCACCCAGAAGGCAGCCGAGGCTGTGGCACCTTTTCCTCAGTTTCACTGTGTTCAGAGGTTCTACCAATGATCTTTGGGTATTTAAGTCAACTAGTTACTTAGATTACAGAGGCTGGGTTTCTTTCTCATGGAACCTCCTCTGTGACAAGAGACAGAAAAGAGTACTAGAGATGAAGATAAAAGACCATATATTTGTTTTAACTGTTAAGGGACACAAGAACATGGAGGTCTTTCCACCTCTTTTGGGAACTGAACAAAAGTAGGACTGTTCTGGATGAAGAGCTTCTCCAAACGTAATTTTGAGAAAATGTTTAAGTGAGCTATGAAAACTCCACAGAAGGGGGACACCTTGCTTTTGAAACCAAGAATACCAGTGGAGACTTGAGGACTGCAGATTTAATAAGGAACTGATATATTCTTCTTAACAAAGATCTGAAACCACCTAAAATAGCTACCAGACTACTCAAAAAAGAGACTAAACTAGGTTTTTAATGAATGTCCATGGAAAATATTTGTAGTGGCTATGTCTTTTTCCCTCCACCATATTACTGACAGCCCTCATCCAGTTAGCATCTTCCTTATGAGAAGCCACCTTTTTCTTTGGAGAGTCCAATGCACTACGCACAAGCAGAAACAACCTCTTTTTAGTAGGAAACCTTTTGGGGATAGGCAAATAAAAAGGCTGCTTGGTGAACTGAATCCGATTCCAAGGAATTCCAAGGCTTGAGGATACAGAAGAGTTATACCAAAGGAAACCCACATCAGGTTTTCGTTGTCTCTTTCCAGCTGACGGGATTGGTAGGCTGGTAGAAATCTGTGTCTAGATAAAACTGCTTTGAACTTATTTTTCTGATTCTACCATCTCACCTGTCCTGTCTAGAGAGTGTAGCAGGAACAATCAAATGTGAGGTTGTTATTGGCTGAAGATCTCTTCTTCAAGGCCTTCTCAGTGGGAGATTACTAAAGTCACTGGCAAAAAGGTTCATGGTTAGATAGTCAAATAGGTAAAGACTGTTCTTTGACAAACTATATGGCTGACAAACTGAGAAATTCATATGAGATCTTTAGACTTCATAAAACTTCAAGGGAGTGCAAGGGAGGACTGCAGAAAGAACCCTAATGAATGATGAATCAAAGAGAACATGGTTGGTAAAGCTCGCTATTACTCTGTCACAGTAAAGTTAGCTGTAAGGAAAACAACACAAAACTAGGAAAATCTTAAATACTATTACTGATAGGTTGTAGAAAATAATGAGGAAGGAATAAGAAAAATGGAAATACTAAGAATTAAATTCTGTCTCTTCATGGCTGGCCACCAACTGTCTTATAGATGCCATAAATAAAATATATCTGGTCAGAATATCTTTGAGACCTTGAAGAGATTTTTTTTTTTTCCTTCTCTCCAAGCAAAACTCAGCATACAACCAATACCCCTCAAAGAAACAAACAAAAATGCTAATACATATTTACTGCTGGAAAAATATTCCACTGAATATAGTTTGAAAACTGAAGGAGAGAAGCAGTATATCTTTATTACTCTTCAAACTGAAACCAACAGCTGTCCTCACAGAAGGAAAATGAATGTTATTTATGTGCCTCACTCAGACTCAACGGTATTCTTGGATCTCAATATGCTGTACTATGTTTATAACACTGCCTTCCCTTATTCCTCATATGACAGCTTTAAAAGATTACATTACAGAAAAGCAAAGGTTACTGGAGAACTGTCCTTCAAAATTATGAGATATTTACTAGCTAGGTATTGGTATGAAAAATTAAAGCTTAAAACAAGCACAGGGGTAACAAAGAGGACCTGCACACTCTTCTTTTTCCTTCAGCTGTATAGATTCAGCAGTTGGCCTCTTCATTACTAGGCTGTCCATAGCAGAGTTGTTCTCTATTTCATATTTGGTTCCCATGAGCCCTTGATTAATAGCTGTCTGCTATAATTTGTATATAGCCCTGGTTTGGGCAGGAAAATTTCCTTTTTATTGCCATTTTTGATTACTTCACTAATGCTATTCAACTAATGTTAAATCTAAAAAAACTAAAGGTGACACACCATGTCCTAAAATCTTCTAGGAAATCCCTGTGTGAGAAGTAAAAAACCAACCAAATCAATTATGAACTATCCTGCTTGTAGAAACACTGAACTGTAGAGCTGAGAGGACTTCAATAAGTTGTACAGTCCACCCCCCTACTTCTGAAGCAGTATCAGCCTCTGCCCTGAAAAATGTTTGGATAGATTTTCCTCTTATGGAGGACTCCACAAGCTGCTAGACAACCTACTCCACAGCCCCATTATCCCTGCTGTTAGAAATACTCTTCAAATGTCTCACTTGAATATTTCTTGCCACAACTTGAGATCATTATTTCCTATACTTTCTACCATGGTCACAAAGAACAGACCAACCTGTGATAAATAGGATCTCATCTGACTTAACGCTCTCCCCAAACCAACCCCAAAACAAAACAAAAAACCCAAACAAAAAAATTCTAAATCAATTAATTTCAGTTTTGTGATATACTTTCTAACCTATGCTGTAAGGTTATTTTCTAACCTATGCTGACCTTCTTGAGTCAAGACTTGGGTTTAAATAGAGCTGGGGGCAAAATAGAAACTAATTAAATCCTGTGATTAGGAACATAATGCTATTTACTAGTCTATTTCCACCAAACATGTATTTCCTGCATAAATGCACTGTGGCTGACCCAGACTTTCTGTCATAAACACCTTATACTACAGCAGCAGTTAAGTATTACATATTTTTCAAAAAGTATTTCAAGGAACGGGTGTGGAGGGTAGGTTGTTAAGGACCAAGAGGAAGGACTGTTGTACTGCTATTTTTGCACTGCTTAGAATAGAAGCCTCTTGTGAGGTCTTCTAAAACAACAATTCAGCAGAAAACTAAGGCTGAAGTCACTGATTCAGCCCCTATAAGACTTTTTTCAGAAAGGCAGCCTTCAATGAACCCATTTTAAATGTTTCTCACCGCCCTCCCCAGTTATTCTTATATAAAAACTTTCCCTCCCAACCCTTTCTCTTTGGAAATTTGGTAACCATAGTTTCTGTGTCCTGCTGAGACTTGATATGTAGAGCTGTATTCTACCTGCTATTAAGCTGCTGATAGCAGTGTTTCTGTTGCAATTTATGAGAAATGTCAGTTGAAGGCAGAGAGTATTGTACACACTATATTTTCCCAGCTGGATACCTCCGTGAACAGAAAGCAAAACCATGAATACACATGCATCATACGTCTGGGGGAGGGGAGGAAAGAGACTGCAGGAAAAAAAAGGCTGCAGGTTAGATGTGATGTTGGGTGGTCTAAAGCTCGTAGAAAATGAACACATATACGGGAAGATACCTCTAACATTATTAGAAAACACTAGAGGTTCTTAATGCAGTCCTTGATGCTACATCACCAATACAAAGACCCCTCTGTACACTCCTCAGATGCATCTTTCCCTTACACATATAAACTGAATTGTTGCATTTTGAAAACTGTCACATTCACGTTTCTCTGACCCAGGCCTTCAGGTTCTTATTTAATGTTTAGCAGGAAGACATTTTAATCCTGAATACAGTTTAGCCATTTTATCATTAATTATACCTGAGGATCTTTGGAGGATTTCCCACCCCACCCCCTTTTTTTTCCCTTCCTCCCCCTCCCCCCTTCAGTAGAATGGAAACCAAGTCACCAAGCCCCGCAAATATAATCGTGTCTCATCACGCTTTTTAACAGCAGTTTACTTACCTTAATGATATCATATAGCAATACATTTGTTTGTGAAAGTATTCTAGCCTTTCCTCGATAACAAGGATAGCACTTTTCTGCATCACACTGACAGCTGAAGGTAATAGAATTTACAAGAGAGGAACTGAAGTCCAATTCAGCAAGCAGTTAATAGGAATTAAACCAAAATGTTGGTTCTGTCTCCTAAAAACATCATGGGACCATGGTTTTTTCTACACAGAAAGTATTGAAGATTACAATAGAAAGTATTCACCAAAGATTACTACTCTTCCAGCACTGTCTCTCTGCAGATCAGAGTTCCATGGCCATGACCTTCTCTCCAGGGAGTAATGAATTGAACTGAAAGTTTTCAGGCAAATAGTTTAACAAATCCTGTAATTTATGTCTACTTCACATTCCATGCTATACAGAAGCATTCACCTATCAGTGAGGAACTACTCCAGGTGTAAAAGTCACCAGTAAAGAAGAGACAGATTATCACAGCAGCAAAATGATTCATTATGGATCGCATGTTGCTCAAAATTCATATGTGCCTCATCAAAAGTTATCAACTCTTGTCACTAGGAACTAGCTTCCAAATTTGCAATTCACCTTCGTCATTCCCCAAATCACCTCCTCCATTAGAAGCACAGAACTGAAAATAATGAAAATCCCAAACCTACCAAAGTTAAAATGCTCACAGTCAAAATGAGGATAGAGCCAATTACCATTTAAATAACAACATGAAACTCTTTGAAGGCCTTTTGATCTCGAAGATTCAAATGCTGAACAGTGAGAACCTAAATTCTTTAAATTTCTAGGGAAAAAGCTACAAAAAAAGAACTATGACCCAGGCTGTCAGTCATGTGCTTAAGTCCATAGCATTTTTTACTGTTAAATGTAGGTCTCTTGGCATGTAATTAGTGGTGATGTCATCATCAACACCACAGTTAATAAATGCTTAAATAACTCTTTTTTTGCAGGTCATTCTGGTGTGGAGGTGCAGGGAGTAGCAAGAAGGAAAGGGGAGACAGACCAAGGTGAAACATGAGTTGTATTTTTCATCTTTCTCCCTGCGGAACATTAAATTTAAGTTTTCCAACTTTTGATCAACTCACATGTAGTTGTTAGTACGGATTTTGCAAATCTGAATGCCCTGTTAATTTTAAATACGAAATAGTGTAAGGTCATATGGCATTAAAAATCTCATTTGAGTAGAACTGCAAACCCTGTGCCTTTTGAGTGGAAAAGGCAAACAATAAAACTGTACTGAACTGCAGTTGAAATTTCTGTCATTGTTTGATCCTTTCTCTGGAGACCTGTGAAGGAATGATGCTTTGAAAAGTGATTTAGCCTTTGACAGCCTATGGAGTTTGCTGATGTCACACTTCCTAACTGACACAACACAGGGTCTGGATGGCGCATTGCTACATTTGTTTTACAAGTGCACATTTCACAGGAAACCAATAATTAATTTCCCAAAGACTTACAGGCATACATTTCCAAAAAGGGAAAAATAAAACTGTTACATATCCACACAAATCAAAATTTACAGAATTGTGGCAGCCAGCCAGCAAAACTACTCCAGGTCTGCTTTCCCATCTGCTTGGCCTGTTAACTGAAGGAAAATAAAATCAAATTGCTCCTTCTGCAACTAATTCTCAAAAGAACTCCCTAAAAAACAACTTCCATGACACAATATTAATAATGCAGACGCGTTACGTCAGTAAACTTCCTAGCACTGTGCAATGTAGACATAATAGCTCAGAAATGGGTATCAAGACAAGAAAAGTTCCCTCCTTCTCTAGCATTGAAAAGGCGCTGTGCCAAGCCACTACTGCTGATCACAAAACAGACCTCTCTTGATTCTTCAGCAAACTAAGCTCTCCAGCAGATAAACTTGGCCAAATTTTGATGTAGTGTGTGATGCTACCCCCTCCTGTACAATTGTGACAGCCCTTTGCTTGAGGCTATAGCCCTTGGAGCAAGAAGGGTGGAAACAAATGTGTGTCAGATCCTTGGTCACCTGCAAGCACAGCATTAATATAAATGAAACAAGCGCTGGTTTATGCAGGTTTGTGAACTTGCTGGCACTGGGGGAGCACACACAATCCCTGCTGTTGCCTCTGCTAAATGGGAGGTAACTTACACAGATCAACTGGCTGAGCAGTTGAGGTCAATGACGCCTTCAGCTATTTGTCTCCTGAACCCTGACAAGTGATTTTCAGTTTATGGCAGTGTACCATGTCAAAATCATTACTTTTTCTTTTAACCTATAAATTAAAAACCTGTAGTAAAGACTTGCACAGCTTTTGTCTGTCTACCACTGCAATGGCATACAGTAATTAATATACTACAGGTTTCTACTTCACAGATGAAAAAATAATTTGACTAGGAGCAGTTTCAACAGCTGCCATAAATCAGCCCACTCTCAAGAGTTCAACTCAAGAGTTATTGTGTCTATTGTGCATCTTAAGGTTCAAAGAAAGATTATTCATGCATTCATTCATAGCCAAGAATGTATCCCAGCAATGAAATTTACCCTTCAAAGCTGACCCAAGCTTAACCACTGGATTGACTAAATAATTTAATTGCTCAATGATATGCTATATCCCTTCTCTGAAGACTGTATTTTTGGTGAATTGAGCTAGGTTTGTACCAGTGGTATGTTAATGGCACATATTCTGAAACTGTAAGCAGCTGCAGTCCACAAACATTGCCAAACTGAATAACAGGAATGCAAACAAATCTCCCGGTGCACAGTTAGGGTTTTTTTAAGTATTTAAAAATTCTAGGGTTACAAAATTACTTTTGTGGAAGAAAGAGGCAGAAAATAGATGAAAGCAAAGCTGTTATTTACAGAGAGCCCCTAATAACTGAGTAACATTGCCAGTGGAAGAACATTAATTCTGTCACCTCCTTTTCATACCCATCAATTTATTTTCATTTCTGCGGAAAAGGTTTCTGTGTCTAGATGTAACCATGAAAAGAACAGCGAGTGTTCTCCTCACATACTAGAAAGTCTGATGAGTCCCAGAGTAACTTCTCCTCGCCTGTTAGGAGAAGCTATCCCATGCAGCTAATTCAGTCAACATTCCAGCCTTTCCTGACTACACTAAGCCAATACAGCTAGACTGAAGATTAAAGAGAATGGAAACAATTACATTGTGTGTTACTGCCAAGGATGCAAAGACTCTAAATCTCCTTGAAGCTGAAAACAAATTAGCAGCTTTGCCTGCATCAAGCTGTCTGTCCAAATGGAGGTTTCTTTTCACAACAGCATTAGTAACTGTGGCCTTGAGGATAACACTTTGGGGATAGAGAAACATTTTCTCTAAATTATTTCCTGTCACTTGCTTGTCTAGACCAACAGAACCATTTGTAACTCAATCACCACCCATTGCCTTGAAGCACAACCAAGCACAGATTTACTCCCTCCCCATAAGTGTCCTGGTCCCTCCCTTATTTTCACTAATTTTATGTGCCACTTGCATGGGCAGAATCAAAATGAGAAGAAATGGCATTAGCATTCTGGTTCATGTTTCATAAAAATGCACCATCAGTTGGTAAATCTGAACCTCTGTGCCACCTTTAATCTTCATCTGAGAGAGAAACTGCCTGTCAGTTCTTGCGGAAAAACCTCCAGACGGGGTATCATGAAATAAATTACTAAAATGCTACACAACTTCATTCCCACTGTCAATAGGAAGGTGTTTGCAGGGGAGGTGTAGTCATTCAAAATGTGTTTCAAGTCCACTGGCATCTGCAGTCTCCCTGGTCAGCAAAAAGCCATACCTCGGTATAACTTGAGCAGTTGAGGTCATCAGAACTTCAAGTGCTGGAGAACGGAAAATTTAAAGAAACCAGTCTGTGCAGCTTTTGGGACATGCACGCACAAAACCTAGGAGACAACTCTCAAATAAGATGTGAAGATTTGTTGTGGGAAGTTTCCAAAAGAACTAGACTGAAGAAAATGCATGCAGTTCAATGAATGCCACCTCTCACATGCTGGATCAGAGGAAGTCAGAAGCACAGTGGAGATCTCTTAGCCTTCCACCAGGACTTGTGAGGAGAACTTTGTTTTTCTCTGTCCATCAGAACTATGTTTGAACACCTTCCCAACTGAATCTGCTTCTAACAAACCCTGACTAGCCAGTTTAATGAGAAACAAACTACCGTGTCATTATGTTTCAAACCCAAGATCTTTTACCCCCACTTTAAGTAGCTCTCCAGTCTGGAAGAAATGGGGCCTACCTGGGGTTTGCAAAAAATTGGTGAAGTTGTAAAAGCTCAGACACCGGCTACTGTCAAAGAACTAAACTATACTGCCACTTACGAGACACACAGGTCTGACATGATTAAAAATACTGAATTCTTAATTTTTATAAAACTGTCATGAAAAACTTTTTCTTTCCTTTATACAGCATCAGAGAAATGACTTTTTTAGGTGCATGCAGACTATGCTGAAATGTCATCCTCTCTTTCAGAATTCAACAAAAATTATCTGATTTTCTTTAAGTAACAGAATCACAGAATCAGAGGATCATTCAGGTTGGAAAAGACCCTTGGGATCATCGAGTCCAACCATCAGCCCTACTCTACAAAGTTCTCCCCTACACCATATCCCCCAACATCTCATCTAAATGACCCTTAAACACATCCAGGGATGGTGACCCCACCCCCTCCCTGGGCAGCCCATTCCACTGTCTGACCACTCTTTCTGTGAAAAATTTTTTCCTAATGTCCAGTCTAAACCGTCCCTGTTGCAGTTTAAATTAGCGATAGCTAATTACTTGTGAGAAGAGACCAGCACCAACCTCTCTACAATGTCTTTCAGGTAGTTGTAGAGAGTGATGAGGTCTCCCCTTAGCCTTCTCTTCCTCAAACTAAACAGTCCCAGCTCCTTCAATCGCTCCTCATAGGATTTATTCTCCAGGCCCTTCACCAGCTTCATTGACCTCCTCTACACTCACTCCAGCACCTCGATATCTCTCTGGTATTGAGGTGCTCAAAACTGGACACAATACTCCAGCTGTGGCCTCACCAGTGCAGAGTACAGGGGGACTATCACCTCCCTACTTCTGCTGGTCACACTATTTCTAATGCAAGCCAGGATGCCGTTGGCTTTCTTGGCCACCTGGGCACACTGCCGGCTCGTGTTCAGCTGCCTGTCAGTGAGAACCCCCAGATCCTTCTCTTCCAGACAGCTCTCCAGCCACACCTCCCCAAGCCTGTAGCGATGCATGGGGTTGTTGTGGCCCAAGTGCAGGATCTGGCACTTGGCCTTGTTGAAGCTCATCCCGTTAACGTTGGCCCACCGATCCAATCTATCCAAGTCTCTCTGTAGAGCCTCCCTATCCTCATGTAGATCGACACTCCCGCTTAACTTGGTGTCATCTGCGAACTTACTGATGATACACTCTATGTCCTTATCAAGATCATCAATAAAGATGTTAAACAGAAATGGTGCCAACACTGAGCCCTGAGGAACACCACTTGTGACCGGCCGCCAGCTGGATTTAGCTCCATTGACCACCACTCTCTGGGACCGTCCATCCAGCCAGTGCTTGACCCAGCAGACCATTCGCTCATCCAGGCCATGGGCAGCCAGTTTTTCTATGAGAATTCTATGGGGAACTGTGTCAAATGCTTTTCGAAAATCCAGGTAGACAATATCCACAGCTTTTCCCTCATCCAATAGTCGGGTCATCTTGTCATAGAAGAAGTTCAGGTTTGTCAGGTAGGACCTGCCTTTCATAAACCCATGCTGACTAGGCCTGATCCCCTGGTTGTCCATTATATGACTTTTAATGGCACTCGAGATGACCTGCTCCATGACCTTCCCTGGCACCGAGGTCAGACTGACAGCTCTATAGTTTCCTGGATCCTCCTTTCTGCCTCTCTTGTAGATGGGTGTCACATTTGCCTCCAGTCCAATGGGACCTCCCCAGTTAGCCATGACTTCAGGTAAATCATGGAAAGCGGCTTGGTGAGCACATCTGCCAACTCTTTCAGCACTCTTGGGTGTAACCCATCCGCTCCCACAGACTTGTGTGCATCCAACAGACTTGTGTGCATCTAACAAACATTAGTAGCTTCCACTGACCTTACTTCAGGTTGTACTGCCTCTAAATACAGGTGTCTAGCTTGGAATTGTTGCAACCTGGGAACAATTTTGTATTTTTTGTTGTGGGGTTTTTTTTTTTTTTTTTAATTGCTCAGCCTTGTAACCAGTCATACTTCTTACTCTGAAGCTAAATGAAGTCTACCAACAGGCAGCGGTTCTTCTGGATGAAATTGGCTTGGATGCAGACAAACTTCTCAAGAAGCAAATATTAATTAATTGCAAAACTTCATCAGGAATGACAGACAGAATCTACAGTCATAACAGGACTTCAATAAAATTGTAGAGAATAATGTAAAAAGTAAGCTTTTTTAAAGAATATGTAACACACATTAGAAGTCATACTCTGGTAAAAGTTGATATCAGTTTATCTCCTCCCTAAGGAAAACAGCTCCTTTTAGTGAAACGTGAAACTCTTCTGTTTCTAAAATCTCCCAACTAGAGGGGGTCACATAGCCTCAGGCTTTAAAAGATCCACAAAAGCCAGCTTTATATGAATGAAATGTTAAGAAGTACAGGTTCAGTCACTGTAGGGGAAAGTAAACACACAGTAAAACGTAATTACTTGTTTCAACCTACTTAAATGCAGAAGTTTTAAGCGACTGGCGGGGGAAAAAAAAACCCAAACACCCCTAGATTAACGGAAGATTGATCTGGAACTGCCCCAGCATGAAACCAATTCTCTACAACACCTGTCCTCAGTGTTAGGGAATGGCTTCAGAATTACCATCTACTGATAACTAACTTCCGTTCCATTTTATTAATGGAGATCTTTATACTATTGGCTAGCTCACTTCAGAAAAAGCAAATGGCCTGATCTGCCTGTTAACACCCATACAGAAAGAACAGCAAAACTCAAAACATCACTTAAATACACTAAAATATCACCCTAAGCAAAGCCCTAATAAACTTCCCAACTCAGCTTAACAAGTAACTGACATCTGTTTAAAAAAAAAAAAAAAAAAGAGTAGGGGAAAAGAAGGCTTTTCTTACAATATTCCTTTTTATTCTGATTAAATCTTTAACAAGGGTAGTAAATTCTGCCCTTAAAAATTAATTCTATGGCTTTTATTTCCACAGCTATATCCCCTTAAAAATACTTTTTAATTACAGCTAGTAACTACAAACCCATGTTCATTTTGACGGACACAGAAGTATTTCTGTTTTAGCTGTTACTCCTTTAAAACAAAACAAAACAAAACCAAACACCAAAATACCCCCCCAAAACCCCCCAGAATTAAAGCAAAGTGGTCTAATACTGGCCTTTTGTTTTTTATACCAGATGTTTTCAGGTTTTTTCCCCCTAGATCTCATGGCATTTGTGGATATAAAATTGATGAAACTCAATTGTGGTTTCCATTGCAACACTAGCTTTAGTAAAGCTAGACCTAGTTTTTCAATCTAAACCAAGAAAGCTATTTCCCTTGAACTTTTCTTTTTTTGTAGTGTCTTCACCCTCAACCTCTACCTTTCCTGTCTCCCTCTTTTAGAACAAAAATATAAACTGTAATCTTTTAGTAACCCTGAAGGCCAAAGAACTCTTCACTGTTCAGAATTTTTAAGTTGAGGTTTTCTTTCTGCTTTTTAGATTGCCTCTTGTCACCAAGAGTTCCAGACTAGTAGCTAGTTACTACCACATCAGTAATAACTGGAAAGAATTATGAATATGCCCTCAGGTGACAAAATGTAAGTTTCTACTGATTCTAAAAAATGAAAAGCTAGATGTTAGGCTAGCCACTGATCTTATACAGGCAAGTTAGTCCCAATGCCAAAAGCAGCTTTCCATTACGTAGCCTATAATACAGGGGGAAAAAAAAAAATTATTAAATTGATATTAATCTATATTAGTGAAAATGTAGAGTCCAGCAATGGAAAGAAGCTCTCATTCACCACTGCAGAAGACCAGCAATACTTAGGAGTGTAACAAAACTGGAAGACCACAGCTTGTCCTAACTAGTTAACCTATGTACAAAATTAGAGTGACTGTGAGACATCTTTAAGTGGTTTAATCCCTGAACCACATCAGTTAAAGATACCATTTCAGTTGTGCTTTCATTCTTTACTCCTGTGGCATTTATTTAGTAAGAAAACACTTGCACACATACACACTTTCTTCATTAGCAGTCATCTCTCCCCCCTGCTATCTGCAAATCCAAACACCACATGTTGCAAGTATTTTGTACTGGAATGGTCTCACTTCTAAGTAATCTGCTGCTATTGAGATTTTGCTTTTGAGCAGTAGATGCTCAAAACTGTTGCTTTTCTTAAAGCAACTCCTCAGTGTTCATAACCTCACTGCTTGAGCAGACTCAGTTTCACATTCAAGTAGCTCCAAGCAAATGTTTCCAATCTCAATTATTCTCCTTCCTTTTTCTGTGCACCCTCCCTGCCCCCATATGCCTGTTTGTAAAAAGGGATGATTTTCTGTGTATGAACAAGCAGCACAGGGAGTCTTCCTCTGTAGCAGTCTGGCAGTATACAGCTTTTTATGTAAGCACTGTCTGGAATTTATTAAGTTTTTTCATTCTCTGGTTTGGGTTATACCAAGAGACTTCTCACAGAGCTGTAAAATGTGGCATTTGCCAGGTCCCTTTAGATAAGCTAGCTATTACTACCCTGGCTAAATAAGATACTGCAGATATTTTTGGTCAGTTACTGCAACTGTACTGTGGCTATGCTCTGTTTAGCATTACATCTGTACCTGTAAGAATGAAGCAAGAAGTCAAGCACTAGACAGTAAACAAATCATGCATCCCTACATGCAAAGAGATGTACAGCCTTTCTGAACAAACTGTGGGACTAGCACTAGTTAGACCCTGCAGTGTGAATATGTCCAAGGACGAATGCTGACATTTAAATACCAAATTTAACATTTAACAGCATCTTTCACAAACTTCCTGAGTGCTTTTCTTCCAGTGGTGGTCGTCAGACTTCAAAAATCTTCAGAAGCAATAGTGTTGGGAAGGAAGAGAAGGGGTGATGAATTAGCTTGACTTTGCTGCATTAAGAAAGTCTGGAAATCAGCAGTGGTTCTGTTTTCACCTCTTTTTTTTTTTTTTTTTCCTCTTACAGATCTTCACTAATGTGTGATGCTTTCCATCACCTACACAAACAGCTTTAAACTTAAATTAGTGTTTAAATGAATGACTAATTGAACATTTCTGGGAAAAGGAGTGCTAGTGCTTTGTAAAAGAATCAGAATTAAACTCAAGATGTCAAAATATCTCCCATCTGACATATAATCTGCCACCAGGGAACATCCATAACCTATTTTGCATGTCTCCTTATCCACTGTTTGCTGTGAACAAAGAGCCTGCAAAGGTTTGGTTATCATAGCCCAGCTGATTCATGGCAACTCATTAAAGTCACATCAACTCAACCATGTACACCTGGTTCATAAGAGCCAGTCCCAATGGTTTAAAATCACTTTAGGGAGCTTCTCTAGATACATGGGGGTTTGGCTCTAAAATTACGATTTGCCTAATTTATTTTAGATGAAAACAGTATCAAATAGACTACAAGTAGTTGTCTAATTGGGAAGTCGTGTGTGCCAGTGTTTCATGAGGAGCAGCTGAGGCAACTGGGGTTGCTTAGCCTGGAGAAAAGGATGCTGAGGGGAGACCTTACTGCTCTACAACTCCCTGAAAAGAGGTTTAGCAAGGGGGATGTCAGTCTGTTCTCCCAAGTAGCAACTGATGAGAGGAAATGACCTCAAGTTGTGCCAGGGGAGGTTTAGATTGGATATTAGGAAAAATTTCTTCACTGAAAAGGCTATCATGCATTGGAACAGGCTGCCAAGTGAAGTGGTTGAGTCACCTTCCCTGGAGGTATTTAAAAGATGGGTAGATGTGGCACTTAAGAGACATGGTTTAGTGGTGGACTTGACAGTGCTGGGTTTATAGTTGATCTTGATGATCTTGAAGTTTTTTTCCAATGTAGATGATTCTGTGATTCACAGTTCCCTTTTTGTTCTCTCAGCACAAACACGTTGTGTTATAGCAATAAAATGTATCAAAAATTAAATTACTGGTATACTGGCTTTGACTAAGCAGTCCATCTAGCCCACTCCTTGCCTCTAACACTGGCCAGCACCACATGTTTCAAGCAAGAAATAGCCCAGAAGCCAGTTACAGGACAATGTCAGAATTTACAGAAAAGGGAAAACATAACCTCCATTTTTAAAAAGGGAAAAAAGAAGGACCTGGGGAACTACAGGTCAGTCAGTCTCACTTCTGTGCCCAGCAAGATTACAGAGCGGATCCTCCTAGAAACTATACTAGGGCACATGGAAGACAAGGAGGTGATGGGTTGAAACCAGCATGGCCTCACTAAGGGCAAAACGTGACTGATGTATTTGGTTGTCTTCTGTGATGGGGTTACAGTGCTAGTGAACAAGGGAAGAGCACCTGACACCATTTACCTGGACTTGTGCAAAGCATTTGACACTTTCCCGCACAACATCCTTGTCCCTAAATTGAAGAGACATGGATTTGATGGATGGACCACTTGGTGAATAAGGAATTGGGCTGGATGGTCACACTCCCAAGAGTTGTGGTCAGTGGCTTGATGTCCAAGTGGAGAGCAGTGACGAGTGGCGTTCCTCAAGGGACAGTATTGGGACCAGTGCTGTTTAACATCTTTGTTGGAGACATGGACAGTGGGACTGAGTCAGCCCCAGCAAGTTTTCTGATGACACCAAGCTGTGTGGTGTGCACAACACACTGGAGGGAAGGGATGTGCCATCCAGAGGGACCCTGACAGGCTTGAAGGTGGGCCTGTGTGAACCTCATGAAGTTCAACAAGGCCAAGTGCAGGGTCCTGCACATGGGTCGGGGCAATCCCAAGTACAAATACAGGCTGGGCAATGAGTGGATTGAGAGCAGCGCTGCAGAGAAGGACTTGGGGGTGTTGGTTGACAAGAAGCTCAACAAGACCCAGAAATGTGCATTTGCAGCCCAGAAAGCCAACCTTATCCTGGGCTGCATCAAAAGAAGCATGACCAACAGGTCAAGGGAGGTGATTGCCCTCCTCTACTCTGCTCTCGTGAGACCCCACCTGCAGTACTGCATTCAGCTCTGGGGCCCCCAACATATGAAGGACATGGACCTGTTGGAGTGAGTCCAGAGGAAGGCCATGAAGATGATCAGAGGGCTGGAGTACCTCCCCTATGAGGACAGGCTGAGAGAGTTGGGATTGTTCCGCCTGAAGAGGGCTCTGGGGAGACCTTACAGCAGCCTTCCAGTACTTAGAGGGCACCTACAAGAAATCTGGAGAGGGACTTTTTATAAGGGCATGTAGAGATAGGACAAGGGGTAATGGCTTTAAATGGAAAAAGGGTAGATTTAGATTAGCTATAAGGAAGAAGTTCTTCACTGTGAAGGTGTTGAGTCACTGGAACAGGTTGCCCAGAGAGGTTGTGGATGCCCCATCCCTGGAAGTGTTCAAGGCCAGACTGGAGGGAGCTCTGAGCAACCTGATCTAGTGGAAGGTGTCCCTACCTGTAACAGGGGGGTTGGAACTAGATGATCTTTAAGGTCCCTTCCAACCCAAACCATTCTGTGATTCTATGATTATGTCCCTAAACAAGCACATACACTGATAAGGTCAGGCAAACTGCTGAGATCATCAAAAAGGCTCCTCAGACCCAACAAACTTTAGTGTATGTACAGCTAAATCCCTCTCACAGTTCGAGTCCTGTAACGTTAAACTCTTAAAATTTTTCCCAGATAGTCTGTGTACATCCCAAAGTACAATATCCCAAACTCCTTTTGTAAAGTAGGTAGAACTTCCATAAACTACAAACATTTTTATTTCCCATTGTGAGATATAGCCCATTTCTCTTTTGCTACGTAACACGTACTAGGTGTCAGACTCCAAGTGTCTTAGATAATATAATGAAATAGTTGAGGTCTATGAAGAATCACCTGTCTCAGGCTTCCTTAAATCCACTAATTTACTGGGTCTGATATCACAGACTAGAAAGAAGAAAAACTAAACACTATATCTCAAAGTATAAACAGATGCATAATTTTTTCTGAACAGATGACATTTTGATGCTGGCTGACATTCATACTGGTTAGCAGATGACTCACATGACAGTAGAAAATAGCTGGACTTTTGGTGTTCTCTTAATGTAGCTAGCCAAAAAAAACCCTACCTTCTCCACAAACCGCTTCTCTATAACACGGACATAACAAAGCCTGAATTTTGAGCAAGGGATATGTTTATGCTCCTATCCACTGTCTTTCAATTCTGAACTGAACATGGTGGTCAACAATACCAAACCATTGCTTCCTGAACCCAGCAAGTCAATGGTCTACATCACACAGAAAGGACGGAATATAAATGCACCAATCTGAAAGCTTACCTGTTTTTTACAACTGTATCACTTGGTTTGATAAAGGATATTACCTCTCTCTATAAACCTTGCCTGAGCTCAAGAAAACAGTGTGATTTAATCATGTTTATCTGAATTTCTATGAATTATTGTAATGTTGATAAAACAGATTTTTTTAAAAAAATCTCTAATTCCTCAATTTGTTTACTTACATATTTGACATGGCTTTCAACATTACAAGTTCCATCGTTTAATCATGTATTTGTCAAAGTGGGAAAATGTGGTTGTTAAAGCACAAAAATTGCTAGGGGGAATCAGAGGCAGTCAAAGACAACTTCTCATTCTTCTAATTCTATTTCTATAGACACACACCCTTACTTATATACACATGTACAAACACATAGATAACCATTTTAAAACATACTGTTCTTTTAAAACAGTTCTTGCAAAACTAACACCACATAGTAAGGCAGGGAGGAATCCACATCAGCTCTGTGCAGCAGACATGTTTTCAAAACAACACCTATGCATACTAGCTGCAAACGTGGCAGGCTGGAAAACCCATATACAACAAGTACCAGCATGCTTCTTTGTCTTCTAAGTGTTCTCCTTTCTACTGAAAATTTCTGCAAAATAATGTCAGAACTGATAAATTTGGAATACCCTGGAGATGATCCCATGAGATTTCTGAGATCCAGCATATCCCTATTTCTTAGATTTGACAACTAGTCTCCAGTTACAAAAATCAGCAAGCTAACCCTGATAAGAGGACACTTTAAAAAATGCAGCTCATTTCCCCATTATTCGTTATTTAACAACAGCAAGTTGTGCCCAAACTGCACAAAGAGGAAGAATGTCAGTGTAGCAATGTGAGAACTCCAACACCACATGTAGACAGCTTGTTCTGCACAAAAAGGGAGCAAGGTGACGGATGGCTGTCTCCTACACAGTTTTCAAGCAAACGAGACATCATCAGAACTACTGCTTCCCACAACTAAACACAGACACTACTACTAGGTGCAGAACCAAAAACAGGACATGACCCAGAGCAATTGCATGTAAGAAACTAAACAAAAAAGCAAGTTCTAAGCAATTTAGAAAGTTGGTTAGTGGTTTCCCTTTTTTCTGAGTCATTTTTATTTCCTCGAGGCAGTAAGAAACAATTACTGCTCTCTTCAAAACTGTTTTCCCAGAAGATACACAATTTAGCAAGTACCTGATTCTAGATAAAACCTACTTCTCAGTATAGACATACAGAATTTTCGCAGCGGTTTCCCAGATTATCAGAAGAACCAACTGAACAGAACAATACATTCCAATAACTACTGTTACTGGATGGTAGCTTCTGGTGTCAAATATCTGCACTGACTGCTCACTTTCAGGCTGATGTGCCGGTAACCATTTCCCATTCCACTACTACAGGGTACATCAGCTAGTTCCTTCAATATTCTTTTCTACAGCCATTATCAAGTCATATCCAAACTTATGCAGATGAAAATATCTAAAGCATACATATGTAGAAATTAAACACTACACAACTTAGCAGTGCAACTGAGAAATGCCCACATGATAACCAGCAGTCTCAATCAATTATATGAGTAACCAGCTACGGTTAGTTTCAAAGCCCTGTAATAAAATGTGACAGACTTCAGATGCCAGCTTCCCTGTACACGTCTTAAGACTGAAACACTCTGGGAAAAATGGTCTGATTTATTAAATCTGCTGATCAAGTCAACTGAAATTGATTGGCATGGAATAAATGTAAAGAGCTGTAGCAACAATGCTTTCTTTCATCAGCCAGAGTTTTCTCGGAAAGCCAGTGCTGCTTTTTCCCCTCCTTTGCAGTGATTATCTTAAAAATATGACTAATAAAATCAAACATCATCCTTTTTCTGACCTTGAAGAACAAATGCCACAGAGTATGACAACTTGTTTAACATTCCTAAAAGAAAATGGGTTATTTCAGATACCAAAAACCTTCAAAAGATGAATTCTCAAGTATACGCCTCCTCTATAAAGCATATATTACATAATGAGTTCTACATAAACTATCGGATTTCATCTTTCTCTACTCACTCTACTATTCTTATTATAATAACTGTGATCACCACATTTCTTCTGTATTTGCATTCCCATAGCTAGCTGGTGCAGCATATGAATGCTGCTCAGCAGCACATTTGGTTCATAGTTCCAATATGCCATAGAATACGGAGACATCCTACAAGCCTATTCTAATCACCTCACAACTCATCTTACAGAGTGGCTAAATCAGATACATATCAATTCAAAAATCTCAAAACACAAACCAAGGTCAGAAATTTTCATTCCTTAGCTTTTTAGAATTGTTTTACGTTAAAAAGCTGACGGATATATAGACAGCTAGATAGATGTCAGTTTGCATGTGTGTTTTAGTAGGTTTTGGAAAGCACTGAAGGGGGTGAATATGAAAGAAACATATGGGCATCACAAAATAAATTTGTATTTCAGTTGGTCATTCTGAACATCAAGATGGTTTTAGATGTCACCAATTACAAAGATTTCAGTTAAAGTATTCTGGATTTACATCAATTTAGGAAAGGTCATGTTCTGACCTAATTAAAGTCAAAATCATAACAGGAGGAAATGAGTATCTGATAATCTTCTGTCTGTTAAAGATAAATAGAAGACCCATCTGCACCCTGTTTTCTAAAATTTGGCAGAAATGGCTTCATGCAAGCTGCTATATAGCTGCTTTCATGAACATGTCAGAAAATTTGAAAACAGCTAAATATATACATATATGTGTGCCCCAGATGTCAAAACTTAATTAAAATGCAAAAATGATCATTAGGAACTCATTTTTCATAATACAGTGTTGATTGTGAACACTGGGAAAACCAGAGTAAAATTTGTTATTTTCTTCAGTCAGCAGAGTCTGAAACAGTAAAACACAGCACAGTACAGACCATACAATATAAAATCATATCAATTCTCTTCAGTCTCTTAAGCTACATTCCAGCTATACTTCTAGAGTTTTCTAAAATCCCATTTTATCTATTATTGTAGTCACTCATAGCTGTAGTGTTGTCAAACAGTATTTGTAAAGCTGTGAAAACATGCACATTCAAAAGAGTTTCACTCAAACATGCTGTCACTGAACTCGTGAGTTGTTTCAGAAAATTGTTTTAGACAAACTGGGAAAATGTTAAGGGAGTTAATTTCTATTAACTAACAAGAATTTTTAAACCAGTAAATGCTGAGAAACTGGTAAATGGAATGTCATCCTGACCAAAATGCACTTTTTTAATACTTCCATTTCTGGTGCCAAACCTTTAACAAGGCAGGCTTCTTAAATTCAGTGGGGGTCAGAAGTTTAGTTTATTCAGCAAGAATAACACTATTAACAGCTACTGCTCTTTCATGTCAACACAGTTAACGCCCACACATTCCAACTCTGGTTAATACAGTCCAGTCAAGGGAGATTGGAGCTGCTAAGAGCAGTCATCTCTGCAGGGATATTTTAAAACAGAATTTATACTGTGCTTTAAAAACAATCTAAAAGGATCAATCTACCTTATGAATCTGCTGTAGACATAAACAGAGAGAAAGATGGATGGATGAAAGAATATAAAAGCAAGTAAATCTGACTCTCTATTGATTTTTGAGAGGACAGTGTAGAGCACTTTGGTGAGATCTTATATATCACTGCAAAGGACCAAATGCTGTTGCACGTATGCCTGAAGGATGTCAGGATTTATCATGAAGCAATGCACTGCGGTATTCTTTCATTATATCCTTTTATAAATAATCTGGTTTTCACTGTTGAGGGAGGTAGATCACTAAAAAATAATCCTCAAAACAAACATAAGAACAATCACAGGAAGACTCTCAAGCAGCTGTAACTGGAGAAAACCATTACTATTAAATCAAAAATTGCAGAACTTTAGTGTATACATGCAATATTTTTGGCATTAACAGGAAAAAGCTGGTATTTTAATAACGAGCTTTTGAAAACCAAAAAGGAAAAATCTGCATATCACAGTGTAATCCTCTTCCTACTTCCTTTGTTCTAAATCATAGCAAATCAACGTTTAGTATTACCCAAAGCTCTCCAGCGTTCCTACTTGGCCAAATGCCTTCAAAGGATATTAAAGAAATCGCTCTGGTTTAGATAGCATTTCTTCACCAGATGGAACACTTCTCTTAGAGCAAGAATGCTTTCCTCTTAAAAGTATGTTTCAAATAACCAAAATGCAAACAATAATCACATCAAACTGAATTTCTGTTGGGTCTCTGGGGCTTCTATTGTTACGTAATGATGGCATTTTTGATCATAGTGTCTGAATTCCAATATTCAGCTTTCTAAGTTTTCATCTAAACTATTAATTTATCCACTCCCATCATGTATACCCCCCTCATGATGCACATTTAAATAGCACATTTATGCTATTCTGTTACGTATTTCATTATATATTTTTCTCAATATATATTCTCAATATTTCTCAATATGCTTTACTCAATATAGCAATAGGAAACAATTCTATTGTTAAATGGGGTTACATGGTAGGTCATTTGGGAAATAGTTGCTTAAATAATAAAAAACCTGCCATTTCTTTTTAAAAGAAAAACTCATTAGCTGAGCTATAAAGCTGTGACTACCATGGTACATAATGGTGTCCCAATAACTAGCAAGCCCTTAGTTAGCACCCAGGCAGATACAGCAAAGTCTCCTCCTTGTTAACATATCTCACAGACAAACCTAATGGAAAAAACAGTTTACCTTCTTCAGTTTCATGCCACACAATTCCTTCCAAGTTCACGCTGGTCCCAGGCTCACAGGGTCCAAGGCATTCGGGTTCTGTTACTACTCCAACCTCGCAAGTATTTACACCCACTGAACGAGTCCGTACCAAAAGCTGCTCGACTGGTGCTGCAATATTGGATGAAGATGGGGAAAAGTAGGAAGGCAGAATCTGAGGTGTGATACTGCTGGAAATCGGAGGTGGAGGTGCAGGCACTGTAAACAGGGGATCAACCTGAAAACAACAGACAAACTTACTATAATGGTGCTGTGAGATTTAAAAAAAAGATAAATTTAAAAAAGAAAGTCCAGTTTGCTGAGACTGCATTTATGTATGCAGGGATTTGCTGTTTCATGGGTATTTTCAATCTTAAGAGTTTAATTTTTTTTTACATCAGCCCAAATGCTACACATGAAAAATTAAGTACAAAATTATGTACCGTGCTAAACAAAGCAAATTGGTAAGTTTCTACAAGACTATTCCCTATTGTCATAGACTTTTAGTATGAAATAAACTTTAAAAACAAGGATTAAGGCCACTTTCTTCTTCGATCTGACAAAGAATAATTTGTGGATGGAAATTAATTTTGCAAACTGGGAACTTCATTCTTCTGTTTAAAGAAAAACATATAAAAACAGCACAAAGATATAGAAATGCCTTTTTTTAATCTGCATCATAGAGAAATTAGCACTTGGAACAATTCTAATATCCATATGGCATCAAATATAATCTCTTGTAATCCAATCATTTAAAATACATTAGGATCACCCACCTAACAGCTTACAAATAACATTTACATCTTTCTACTTGACATAACAGATGAGAACTTTTACAAGAATCTATCCAAACAATCTAATTCTGTGATTCTGTAATTTCTCAGGGTTTCCAAAATGCATACTTGGAAGAATACAACCTGCCAGACAATTAGTCTGCACACAGACAATTCACACAGAGACAATATCTCTATATGAACTGAAGACGTTATCTTTCCCATATGACTTCCAATTTACTAGTAGGAGATTTTCTGTATACAGATTTGGCCTGAGGGTTCTCAGTACTTTGCTGTGGCCATAAGGTCCTTTGTCGCATAAAGACAGCTATATGAGGATATGAGTGGGCACACTTATGTTTATTTGGCCCACTGGATCATAGGTATCACACCAATAAATCATTCTTCAATGATTTTTACAAAATGGCTGCTTTCTAGCTGCTTTCAAATAGATGATCAAACGTCTATGTTGTTTTTAATTTTGGACCCCATAAGACAACTCAACAGTAAATATATAATGACTCACTGTACCTTGTCATCTAGGTTTCATTCAAATGGATCTTAATGTAGATCAAAGTTAACTCTGCTTTCTTTTAAGGCCAAGTTGGAAGATAAGGATACAAAGAGAATAAAGGACTAAAGAGTATTATCTTTGTATTATATATCCTTTGTATCACAGATCAGCTCACTTCATCACATGGCCACTTTTCATAATGAGAAAATAAAATGGAAATCTAAAATTAAAAATAACTTTTAAAAAATTGTAACAATTGTTACAGTTGGCCTTTGTAATGATTCTTTTGCTTTGAGCATCATTCATACATACAAACTGAGAGCCAACACTTTTAATTGTGCACACAAACCTTAAGTGTGCTCAATATTTAACAAAAATATTTTGTATGATCTTTGTATGATCAGCCTGGATTCTGATCTCAATTACCCTAGAACTAGGGAGGAGAGAGGAAGGACCTATAACCACATTCTTATCCAAACTCTTCGTAATTTGGGGGGGGATCTTGTTATTTAGGACTTAAATAATCATCAGGTTAGAGATAGAACAAAGTAAAAAAAAAAACAACAACCACAAAAAAAACCCCGAAGCAAAATACGAATACTAAAAAGCATCCATTAGGAGTAAAAACCTGCTAATACCAGCAAAACTCAACTGAGTAAAGCAGAGTTCCTGTGGCATAAAAACAATGCAGTCAAGCAATGATATCTCTATTCTTCTCTTTCTGCCGTTGCAATTGCAGAGTTCAAGCACAGGCAAGAATGCTTTGCAGAGCAGACTTGAATGCACATAGGCAAGTAGTCAAGTGAATTATCAACTGGCCCCCAACAGCAGCTGTTACTTGCAATATCTAATAGTAAGCATAACATAAAACAGTAACCGTGTATGCCTAGTATAGGGGGACACTGATTCTACACTATACAGATTCTGGCTGTCTGATGCCAAGTGGAGGCAAACATTTGGATGGCACAGAGCCCTGCTCCCTAGCACTGGCTGCATAATGGGGCTCTGTCAATGAAACGGGGTCAATATGTACCCCAGGCATAATTTAAAGGAGTTCTTAATGTATCTTACTTCAAGCCAGAAGAGAACCAGAATCTCTAACTGCCAGGGAGATGGAGCCTAGTGCTTAAGAAAAGCTAAGCCACATCCCTTTATAAAACCAAGAAATGCTGATGAATGGCCTGATAGTTTACATGGTGTTTTGCAAAGCAGTGCAAAACCTTCTACTATACATTCAACAGCATTCTTCCATAAAATATACTCATCACAAAGCCAGAGATAAAACAAAATGTTTGCTATTATCATACTAAACTAGCCAATGTTTTAAATGAACATAGACTAAATTGGCAAAGGTGTCTTCCATCTTCCAAGTATTATAAATAGTGAGGGTGAGCTAAAGAAAGCAAGGATCTGACAGGGTACCTTACTGAATTCTTTGTTACAAATATTTGCACTCAGTTCTGGTTTATTTAGAGCTGCTAATAAATGTTCATGTTTTCCACTAGAAACACACAGGACAAGGCCACAGAGTGGCTATTTCAGTAAAAGGGGCTGTTGCTCTGTAAATTAAAATGCTAAGCCTTTGGCCGAGAATTAAGTGGACATTTACTGTCTCTGAAGTTCATTGCACAAATATGACCTTACTCACAAGAAAAAAATATGCTAAGCTTAAACACTGCTCTAGTTTTCCACATTTTAAAATGATCCCATCTTGTTTGATAATCGTAACGTCAGCACAGCAAAGTGGTGGTTCTCAGCAATCATCGTGGTGACACAATTGCTTTCATGAATTCTCCAAAGGGCACTGATGTAAGCTATTAGAAGCAAAGAGAGAGGCAGGAAGGCCGCCATCTCCAGTGGAAAAAAGGCACATAAGACTAACATCTGGTGGTGGCAGTCTGTCAAACTGAGGAAAGTTAATGTCAAGAACAGATGCTCTGCAGTTTCTCACTGTTATTTTTGCATGATTATTCCCAGGTGTTGGCGCATACTGAGCAGTAGCCTTGGTGTTTATCACATGAGAGATTCCAATATGAGAATGAAAATCTAAATCTGAGGAAGGTTATTTACATAGATGCTCTCTTTATACACATAGTCAAAGGGCTCAAAAAAAGACAAATATTCAAGCAATATTTTCTTCATTCACCTAATTCCAAGAGCTTCTGAGAGCTGATTAGTGACAAAGACTACAAAGCTGGGGTGTTATTCATGGCAGCTTTCCACTGCCAAGTGTTTGATTGTATCAGAGAGCTATGGCTCTTAGTAGTAGAAAGCTCACAGAAAATGAAGAATGCCTGCCAAGCAATGTAGTCAGTGCTCCATGGAACACTCCTCTATCTGAACATGACAAATAAAAAATATTTTGGCAGCTGCATAACATTAGTCAGTATGAGGAACAGCACATGAAAGAGAGAAGAAATATTATCCTAACTAGAAATAGGCAAGACTTTCTAATAAGCAGGGTTCTCCTTCAGTTACTCAGGCAATTTACATGCTGGAATTAAGTTCTGCTCATCAAAACTCATCCTCCTGATGAAGTGCAAGCTTCTAAAATTATGTCTGAAAAGCAGCATTTTGTATCCTTTGTACACAATTTCCTGACAACCAGGAGAGATTCCAGTGGGTAATGCCAAGCTCACAGAAGGTACACAGATTTGAGGGGACTTTCCAGATAAGAATGCCCAACATCATGCTGTTTCAATCAGCCATATCATATTCCCATTCCTGTAGAAATGGGAGAATTTTAAGACTTAATGGGACAGAGTCTCTCACATAGTCCTGTGGAAAACTCACCTGAATGAAAGAAGAGTGATATACCAGGAACACCTATGGCCCTATTTGACATGGTACTAATCTGACAGAAGCAGATTTACAGTAGTATTCAAAATAAAATCACTTTTCACAGAGATTTAAATTAACAATTTTTGATCATATTATTAAGTATTCTGTACCTATAAATTTCATTTATTTCAACTTTGAAAACTTTCAGAGGGTATCTTAAGTGTGAAACATTTCTGTCATAAATGATAAAATGAAAAGTAGAAAACAGCTGCCATGCAGCCAGGCCACATGATGTGAACGACCAAAGTGTGCTATCACATGTAGAACTATGAATGTATGTGTAGTTCCACCTCATTAATGAAGGTGTATCTTTGAAGATACATCTCAATGACCACATAGTGTACCAATCTAAGACCAAATGGGGTCATACACTACTGCAGTGTCACCCACCATGTGATTTTGAAATACACATGCCAAAAGCCATTTAATGCATCTACCAATATAGAGTCTGGAGAAAGGCAGAGGAGCAGGTTTAAGACTCAGGATAAGCCCTTCCAATAAAGCACTGATTTTTAAATTGAGAAAAAATCTACTGTAAGCATTCCCAGTAGGAATGTCTGCTCTAGTAGAAAGAATGTGGAAAGAAGATCCAAATACTATTATGGGATATACCTAAAAAACTAAATCCTTCAAAAAAAGAGGCCTTGTAGACTGAAAGGAGTAAGAAACCTCCAACCTTGAAAACGACACTGACAAGTTCTTTAGAGTTATAAATTAATACTTCACAGAATCACTAAATCTGAAATACAAAACAGGAAATAAAGGAATTCATTCCTATATGGAAGTTTTGCTTTCTCCAAATGTCTTTCTCTAATTTTAAGGTGAAAGGGAGATAACCTTGTTTTAAATAAAGTATGCTTGCTCCTACCTTAATTTTCTAAAGCAACAGTGGCCTCAGAAGACCACATCCTTAATCTTATTCACAGCATCATAAATCAGAAGTAATTCTAAGTAAATCAATGATACTTTGGAAGAAAACAAATGTGGGAGAATGTGACATAGCAATAATGTTTGTGTGTGAGTGTGTCTGCATTTCTGGACATTTCATTTCAAATCTCTTCTTACTACAAACCTTGCCCCACAAAGAATTTACATATCTAAAAATTAAAGCTATTCCTTCATATTCTACCATGTAAAAAAAATTACTTCATGAAGAATTTCCATTTAATCTGAAAAAGTCTTAATTTAATCTTAATTCAGTATTTCTTACATTTGAATTCATATAAGAGGCCACTCAGAAGCGTTTTGACACCATACGTAACAGAACTGACGTTTTGTTTCTTAAATAAACTCGTATTAATTTTGAAATGAGAAAAATTTTATTATACCTTTGAAACACTAGTCATTACATAAAGATATTTTACTTTTTCAAACCCATGCTTATTATCTAATAAAGTCATTTTTGGAAAATAAACATTCTATAACAAATTGTTGGAAGATAATGTCAGTGCCATGAAGGACATGCTTAGAAAATAGGAAAGACTACAAGACATGGATGTAGAAAGAGCTTTGGTCACAGGACAGACATATCTATTACAGGCCTACATTCAAAATGCAGGAAAGTCAGAGGTACTAAGGAAGTTACTTGATTTGGTCAATTTAGTTGCAAATCACAATAGCTTGAATGTAAAAAAAGGATGAAGGAGATTCAGATTGCCTAAATTTCATCCAAATTTTAGACTTAAAAACCTACGTTGGAGAATAATAATAAAAAAAATATGCTTATGCTTTACAACTATTGTAGTATGGACGAGAAACCTGACATGTAATTGTGCTGAACTGAGTAACTGAAGTAGTATCTACTTTGAGATTCCAAGTATTTCCTACTCTTAAAATGAACTTCTCCACTCAAATCAACTGAGTAGTTGGAGAGAAAGGAAAAAGAAAAAAGCAAGCGAAAGACACACTAATTGACACTTGTTTTTTCCCCCAGAAAATCAGCAAATCACATCTGGAATAGTTTCAATATTCTGAATATTTGTTATTAAGCAAAAAAATCCACTTAAAACTCTTACATGCTACTAATCTTTTACTACAAGGAACAAGAAAAAATTCCCCCTTTTATTGAAGATCTTCTATGCCACTCACTGCTGAACCAGCACACACACCTGCAAACTCACAGTCTTTCAACAGTTACATGTTCTTTCTACATCCAGACCTTCAGACCTCCTCAGACATGCAACTGTATCTACAGCACCTCCACTGACACGATATTGTTAATATTTTTTTAGGACAGCATTAATATAACATGAGGGCCATGACGAAAACTCAAAGCTTTAAGTAGGGTCTTATGCAGAAACAGAGATGCTAAACAACAGGCAAGGAAAATTCCTTGTCCTCTCTTATATCTTGTATTCTAGCTCAGATGCTTGGGATTTCCCAAAGCCATTCACCCGTTTTACTGTGGGAAAGATTAGCATTTGACAGCTGCCAGCGATATCCTTCTGCCAAAGACTGCATCTGTGAAAAACTGTATGTCAACTCTAATGTTTGGCAGAATCCTGGGAGGATGCCCAGATCACCACCTGCAAATCTCTAGTAAAGACATTTCTCTTCATTCAGACAAACAAAATTGTATTCATTGAAATAATTTTGGCCACAGGTATCTAGAACACCTTTCTCCATTGAAACTCGATTTCTCCTGTTCAGCTTTTCAGTCTGTACTTCCAAACTTTTCTTCAGTGAGCCTGGGTGCTTTGCTAAGCTTGAATACAGAATAAACAAACACTGAAATTCACTCAAGATACCTATCCTGCCTAGAAAGATTACACTGTATTCCACAGTCAAGTAAGGAATTTCTCTGAACTATTTGGGTTTAGACAGAATGTGCATAAGATGATATCCAGTATCAGATGGTGTCATGTGACTGAATATGGTAAAAACTGAGGCACCACCATTTGCTGGTAAAGATTAGGTACTGCTTTATCAAGTTCTATAACCCTTTAGAAGCTTTTCATTTTAAAGAAAAAAAGGTTTTCATCTTAAAGATGACCTCTTGGCTTGTCAAGGTTTTGTTACACTCAACCTTTCAGGGTTTTGAGCCTGAAAAAAGGTAAGGTATTTGCTTATAAAAATCTCACAGCATTATTAATAAATGGTACCCTGAAGTTGTCAATGTTTATTTCTAACAGGTGTGAGACTTTGAGTCCAGAATGAAGCTATGTTTGCTCTATGACATATCAAGACACCAACTGACCAAGGAAAATTTTCCCACTCTTAGTTGTATATAGGAAGATAATGGATAATCTAATTGCACCATGACTGAATGCATGTAACCATTATGTTTCAAGTTTTCATTCTCAATGTCCAAGCAAATCATACCACAACCCTATGACCCTGCAGGAGAAGTTCTCCATACCAAAAGATGGTTTCAGTTATTCAATGATGTGACTGCAGTCTGGTAGAATAGGTACCTTTTCAGCCATTCTGGAGTGCAGGGATACAGAGAATCAATATAACTGAGTTTTTACAGGAATACGCAATGTGTAATCCAGTGGCAAACAAGACTCAGAAGAGAAACGGCTTCTTTGCACCTCTTTAACTTCCTGCCTGTCAGTGGCCTATCACTGGGTTTTTGTTGCCTTTTACCCATTTGCCTACTACTCTACTTTGTGAGTGCAAAGTTGCGTACATTATGATTCAGACTGTTCCTTGCTCAACTCAGTAAATTTTTTGTTGAGAAAAATCAGCTAAACTATTAATTTCTCTTCCAAAAGCTTGTCAAAGAACCTCTATAATCCTCAGAAACAAAACTGAGCTTCCTTGGTGGCCTATGTATACCAAAAACTTTTAGTTGCCTAACCACATTTTTATGGATGACATTTTTTAGCATGTTCTGAAAATCTATCATTTGACTTCATGGCCCTATATTTATCAGTGTCTACAAACCCCATAATTTTTAATTTAGCTAGTTGTTAGGCTTTTTAGGCAAGACAGGTGGATCTTTGGCTAATATATTCCTCTATTATTGCCCTAGGTCTCCCACATTGGCTTTTCAATAGGATGTAGGATCCTGTATCAGTTTTTTCTCTATATTTCTTAGACCAACTTCATGGTATTAGCTACAAACACCACCAAGTGTATGATATTGTGTCCTAATTTTATTTAAAGAACAAGACAGTATTATTACTTTTAAGAATGTGACATACACATTCATAATTATTTAGCAAGTCACTAAAGGAAACACTTCTAAAATGACCTTTCAAGCTTTCCTTTTCAGTGTTATAGTTCAACTGAAAAAAGAACTAAAGCATTATTATTTAGCTAAGCCTACAACTACCGCTGCTGATTTTCTATAGTTCTTAACAAAAATAAAATATTTATTCTCAAATGTTGTTTGAGGTACTTACAGCATCTTAGGGAAAGCCAATTTCTTATATGTCATTTTTTTCTCTCAACTGGTATATAACTTTACTCTGGTGTAGATCCAGAGTAGTTCCACTGAAGCATAACTACAGGCAGAATTCCGTACTGTAGTGTTTGTATTATCACGGAGAAAAGTGATTAGCATTTCAAATAATTTTTCAAGAGCTCTAAAAAAATTCTGGAAATAATACATGTACAGTGAAGATTTTTAAGAGGAAAATAATCCTCATGAGAAGGAAACCCATAATACCTATTCCCTCAAAATTGTTTTGGGTGTGGTTTTTTTTTTTCCCTTCTCTACTGAACATGGTAATAATGCAAGTCTCCAATAATACTTAACAATGAGACTGAAGGACTAAGTTTACAGTATGAAGGCAAATGCAAGAACTGGAGACAGCAGGGAAGACCCTTCTAAACTTACTTACCTACTTGCCTCAGCTCTGAGGCCATTCTGTTTCAGCAAAGGAGAAACACTCTTTTAGTGTTCCCTTATTTATCTTTCAGGAGAGCATCTACACCATCAGCACCAAATCATCTGACTATAGGCTACTTAACAGACAGCCACATCTTGTCCTTTCTGTGACTTAGAAACAGGTCACCTTGAGATCTCAGTTCTCATGTCCCTACCTCAAAGCCATTCTTCCTTATTGATTTTGCCTTTGTATCTTGGGATTCTCATTAGCATGCTCTCTAAGTACCCAAACACAGACTAAAGTTTACATTTGCAGAGTTTCAGTAACAGCTTATCATTCCTGTCTTGCTGAGAAAGAATGGAGGCATGCAAAGGACCTGATTTCACCCAGAAAATCCCACACACCATTGTTGAAACACCTTGTGTTTCAGTACATCAATCTAACCTTTAACTTCCTCCTTTCTTACACTGTCTCATAGACTATTTTTATAGTGTAACAGAGTGATCAACAGCTGCTGCAAATGAAACTCCCTTTCTGTTCAAATAAAGCAAAAAAAATCAGTAGTCCAAGTATTCCGCTTTTCATGTGTTATATTCTGCAGCTACCTGCACCTTCTATTCTCTGCTCTGCCCTGACTGTACATATCCTTTCTATTCTAACCACTGCATGATGAGTTTATAACAATCAAACAAAAAGAAACATTTTTGTATGCTTGGTATAAGTTCAAATATTTTGCTTAACTAAAATAAAAATAAACCTAATCTAAACTGTCATATCATGAAATTACTCTGGCAGTTCTATCAAACCATACAGACATGTACAGATCCTTTGAAGAAATGAAACTGCAGTTTATCAAGTGTGATTTATAAGTAACACTGATTTAGCTGGGAGATAACACTGCTGTCTAATCATCAGTAGTCAGACAACAGCCATGTGAACACATCAATTATAGGCCACTGCCAAAAGCCCTTGAGATCCCAGAGATTAACAGCCAATCCTCTGTTTTACAAGCTCACATCAAAAAGAATATTAATAAGAGGTGGGACAATGTGAAAGCTTGTCAGAGTAATTCACGAACTAAAACAAGGCATTTTTCCCTTTGCTCTGCCTTGGACTGGTCCATGAAAAAAGCTGGCATCAGCTACAAAGCACGAAGTTGCCAATTTCTCAGAAAATGTTTTTCATTAACATATGGGAAGTTGTGCAAGGCTGCAAAAGCTATTTGGTAGATAAAGGCGACAACTTCTATGCGTTCCTTTGCTGAATGTATCAATCACACAACCTCAATCATTATTCGGATATTTGGAAATGAACAACCATGCACAGAAGTGTTTGATGGCTTTTCTCTCCCTCAAAACCAGAGCTGTTTACTATTATAAACAAATTACCCAGCATTCAAAGCACCGATTTACTCTGTCTCACTAATGACTTAGAAAACTAAAGTAGAAATACTACCAACTCCTCTTCAGGTTCATTTCAGTCTTCAAGTGTGTGGAAAAAAAATCCACAGTTGTGCCCTTCTTACTGACTTCTACGTAGGGTGGCTGACTAGAGGCTTACTCTTCTTACATATAATTGAATGAAAACAAGGAAAGAATATACCTCCAAAGGGAGCAGTTATTCCTCTGTACAAATGTAAACATGCCTGTTGAGATGGACCTCAAACAACCTGTTGCTGGTGTTTTAAATGCAGCAATATTAACTGGATAGTGTTTAAGCTTGGTCCAATCACTGTCCAGTCATCAATTACCCTGTCTGGACTCTACTCAAGGGTCTAGAAATAGAGATGTCTTACAGCACGGCTGTGAACAACCTGAGTTCATTTCTACCAATATGGTATTTAAGGGTATGCAATCAAAGTTTTGTTTGTGGGGACTTTCCAGAGCTACATTTACATAAGCTATCTCAGGTAGTGTCAGCAATTAACCTCCGAGAAAAGAGGGGGCAAGAAGCATGAATATTTTTAGACTCTCTCTGCTGCCCCAGAGCCGGTAATGTGGAAATTAAACCTTGAGGCATAGCTCCAAAAGACATATTCTTTGTCAGATGAGCCAGTTTTAAAAGTTCCCACTTTGCTGTGGTCTTCCAGACACACATTCCCTTAACTTATTCTTATCTGGAATATTACACATACACATCCTACTGGAGGATGGCATATTCTTAGTCAAATTGACACAGCTAAGAGGGTCATAATCACACATGGAAGGACACACAGGCAGGAAGCATTTCAAGCAGCAGACTCATAATGCAGAATTCCCCTTTAGTAAACAGCTGAAGCAAAGAGATGTCAGTCCCAGATTGATTGCTCAGGTAACCATGGCAGTGTTAGCTTCCACAGCTTTACTGCTTCAGGGACACTTGTAATGGCAATTTTAACTAAGGGTACAGTCTTGTATCACTTCTTTTTTCCTATAGCTGCAACACAGAATCATCTAGTTTGGAAAAAACCTTGAAGATCATCTAGTCCAAACGTTAACCTAACACTGACACTTCCCAACTACACCATATCCCTAAGCACTATGTCAACGCGACTCTTAAACACCTCCAGGGATGGGGACTCCACCACTGCCCTGGGCAGCCCATTCCAACGCCTAACAACCCGTTCTGTAAAGAAATGCTTCCTAATATTTGTCTAAACCTTCCCCGGTGCAACTTGAGGCCATTAACTCTTGTCCTATCGCTTGTTACTTGGTTAAAAAGACTCATCCCCAGCTCTCTGCAACCTCCTTTCAGGTAGTTGTAGAGGGCGATGAGGTCTCCCCTCAGCCTCCTCTTCTCCAGACTAAACAACCCCAGTTCCCTCAGCCGCTCCTTGTACGACCTGTGCTCCAGACCCTTCCTTCACCAGCTTCATTGCCCTTCTCTGGACATGCTCGAGTCATTCAATGTCCTTTTTATAGTGAGGGGCCCAAAACCGAACACAGTAATCGAGCTGTGGCCTCACCAGTGCCGAGTACAGGGGTAAGATCACTCCCCTGTCCCTGCTGGCCACGCTATTGCTGATACAAGCCAGGATGCCATTGGCCTTCTTGGCCACCTGGGCACACTGCTGGCTCATGTTCAGCTGGCTGTCAATCAACACCCCCAGGTCCCTCTCTGACTGGCAGCTCTCCAGCCACTCCTCCCCAAGCCTGTAGCGCTGCTGGGGGTTGTTGTGGCCCAAGTGCAGCACCCGGCATTTGGCCTTATTGAAACTCCTACAGTTGGCCTTAGCCCATCGCTCCAGCCTGTCCAGGTCTCTCTGCAGAGCCTCCCTACCCTCGAGCAGATCAACACTCCCACCCAACTTGGTGTCATCTGCAAACTTACTGAGGGTGCACTCGATCCCCTCGTCTAGATCATCAATGAAGATGTTAAACAGGAGTGGCCCCAAAACCGAGCCCTGGGGGACACCACTCGTGACCAGCTGCCAACTGGATTTAACTCCATTCACCACAACTCTTTGGGCCTGGCCATCCAGCCAGTTTTTTACCCAGCAAAGCGTGTGCCCATCCAAGCCACAAGCAGCCAGTTTTGCCAGGAGAATGCTGTGGGAAACGGTGTCAAAGGCCTTACTGAAGTCAAGGTAAACAGCATCCACAGCCTTTCCCTCATCCAGTAAGCAGGTCGCCCTGTCATAGAAGGAGATCAGGTTTGTCAAGCAGGACCTGCCTTTCATAAACCTGTGCTGACTGGGCCTGATCATCTGGTTGTCCCACATGTGTTGTGTGATGGTACTCAGGATGAGCTGCTCCATCAGCTTCCCAGGCACCGACGTCAAGCTGACAAGCCTGTAATTTCCCAGATCATCCTTCCGACCCTTCTTATAGATGGGCGTCACATTGGCCAATTTCTAATCTGTGGGGACCTCCCCGGTGAGCCAGGACTGCTGGTAAATGATGGAAAGCAGCTTGGCGAGCACCCCAGCCAGCTCCTTCAGCACCATCGGGTGTATCCCGTCTGGTCCCATGGACTTGTGTATGTCTATGTGATGCAGTAGGTCACTGACTGTCTCCTCCTGGAATGTGGGGGGGTCGTTCTCCCAGTCTCTGCCTTCTGGCTGAGGAGGCTGGATTCCCTCAATACAACTAGTCTTGCTATTAAAGACTGAGGCAGAGAAGGCATTAAGCACCTCAGACTTTTCCTCATCACTCATTGCCATGTTTCCTCCTGGATCTAGCAGGGGATGGAGGCTCTCCCTGGTCTTTCTTTTGCTGCTCACATACTTATTTTCAGACTCTAACATAATTTGGGAATGTGAAATTATATTCACTTGTTTGGGGGCAGAACAACAGATACTGTGTTCTTTCTATGGAACAGTGGAGAAATACTCCTTAGAATTCATGTGCTATGACACTAATTTTAATAAAACACATTCTGTTACTTATAAACAGTACTGAAAGCAAGTGGTCAGTCTTCAGTAGATACTCAAGCTAATCCAATCTAGGATAGTGTAAATACCTATTTCTTTGCTGTGTAAGAGTGAAGAATTTTCTGTATCATGCCTACAGAGCTCAAAGCAGCTTATCCGATTTTTTTTTGCCATTTTCTCTACAGAAAATCTAGCTTTCAACGTGAGAACACGAATGAAGTTCCTTGCTTATATTCAAAGATCAGCCAACTCTGTCTCTGTATCTCGGATGTCTCTGTGTGCTTTTTCCAGTGTTTTTGTGTGTGTGTGCGCGCCTTCCTTCTCTATCCTCAACACACAAGCAGTGCATCTTCAGGTGTCTTTGATCCATTGGTCATTGGTCATTGTCTTTGATCCAGCTTGGCCATTAGTCATATTGCTTCTCCACTGATAAAGGAAGCTTTGTTCTCAATGCAGTTTTAACAGTACAGTATCAGGGCCTTTCACATAAACGTTGATATCAAGGAGGCTTTGCAAAAACATGTAATTTTGCAGAAATACAAACTGAGTTGTATTTCACCTTTTGTATTTCAGGTACAACAAGGAAAACTGATTAGGTTGGTTTTAGTGTCCAAAAGGAGTGAAATTCCAGAAGCAAATAAAAACAGTGACAAGAAAATGTGACTTCTTCCTTTTTCAGTTACCTGAAATGCTAATAGTAATACAAGCAAGGTAGCTTTGTTTCTAATCTGTCAGTATCCCTTTAATGTAATTTAGCACTGATACTATTTTCTATGTTCTCAGATAGAGTAGCTCCCTCAAAATTGAAAAATAAGTATGCCATTAATTTCAGTATCTGAGAATTTTGAACTACTTTGTTTGCAAGTAGGCTTTGAACTAAAATACTGTGTTACATATTGAGAACTGCGTCAACCAGGGCCCTTTTTATGTTTTATTGTAGTACAGTATTTGCTTTAACCCATTTAAGAGTCAGTCGAATAAGAAGGAAAGGTAGCAGAGGTGTAATAAACACTGGTTTAATTTTTACAGCACAGTACATTATAGAACTATAAAATTGTGTGATTAGCTAAGTCATTAACACTGTCTTAAAGCAAATAAGTGTTTAGAGCTTGACACTTAGTGCTGAAAACCTTTCTAATAGTGAATTTAAAAAGTAACCCGTGTTGCTTGGAATAAAGATTCTGCTGCTGTGCATCATCAGGAGCTCTGTATTAGTGCTATCATCCAGTTAATATATTCTAATGCACTCCCTGTTTTACAGCACTCATATCTATATTATTTTGACACTTCCTTGAGAACTGTGCCACGTAGAACCTGCGGAGCATTTGTACAGGATCACCACCAAAAATAAGTAATTGACTTAAGTCCTGCCCTCCACTTTATGAAAGTGTTTCTTTTCACTTGCTGTTTTATCCTGCATTTATTGGCAGTGAGTTAGGAGACATAGTAAGAGCTAATCTAAGAGTCATTAGTGTCAGTTAAAGTCTTCACTTTTCTAATAGGATCTCATTGATCCAGGTGTTATGTTAGTTGTTTATGCTCTTAAATTAAAATTTTCAATTATGATTGAAGAGATCTCTAATTGCCTGGTATGAGACATCTCAAAAGTCCCGCATTTTTGTACACAGACTGCTCAGTGCTTTCTGAAAATGATGCCTTTAAGTTGGAAATTTAGAAAATCTTGACCTGGTTTTGAATACAGTCTAAAAATAGATAAACAGTCTCTCTTTTTAATTTGCTAGGTACTGGAAGGCCACTCCTGTCAAACTTCACTCATGTCACTTGGTGCATTAAGTCCAACATTTGGTATTAGTTTGTAACAGTTCTGTCAAATTTGAAAACAATATTAGAGAATGTTTGGAAGACAAATTTCTTGTCCCAGCCAGCTGAGCCAAACCATGGCCTTTTCATAAATTTAACCTCTTTTCAATCCAATTCTGCGTGCCCCCCCCCATTATCAACTGCACAAACTGCACAGTGGTGGAATCACTTGAATCACTTTCTTGTTTTATTATGCTTTTATTAAGTTACTGTTTTGGAAGACATCTGCTAGATAAATGTTTTCTCAGGTTAGCTTTTAAGCAATCAAATTGCAAAATCACTACTCCTCATAGAATGACAGAGAGAACACTGAAATGAAAAACTTGACAGATGTTTTAGGGTGGCTCTCATGTCATGATGTTCTTTTTGGACATGTAGGAGAAACATAGCCTTTTTGGATATATATCAGAGAGAATCTAATCTTTTCAAACAGTGGATATATTTCCAAAACTTGTCTAGGATAAGATAAAAAGTATTCCTAAAACTGTGTTAGCTGTTAAGCTGCAAGTGATAGATCTTTAAGGACCTGGTGTGTTCCAGACATTTCTTTCACTATCAGAAAATAAAGTGCAAACCTAAGTGAGCAAAGGATTATCACACACAGTATTAAGCTATTAAGCATCAGTGTGCGTTTAAGATGTTGTATGCTTCTGCCAGCAGTTGCCATCTCCGTGGCTGCGCTGGCAAAATGATTGTGTGAGAGTCATCTGTCCCCATCAGTGCAAAGTGTACACTTTGCCTGTGGTTCCACCTCTGCAGAAACTAACTTCAAACTGAGCTGTCACTGTCACACTTTCCCACGGACACTGGATAACTAACTGTCATGTCCAGATGAATCCCACCAAAAGTGTAAGACCAGTTGTGGGATTTTTTTTTTTGGTCAGATCTGAGTTTTCCACATGTTCATGGACCCTCACCCTGCCGTTTCAGTGGAGGCAAGGGGTGAAGACATGCAACACAACAAAGATGCAAGGGATATTGATGGATCAGTAACCGTGGTAATGCCTGTGAAATCTCAGGCTGGAATTAGGACCTCTAAATGCGAAAAGGTGCTGGGGACATCAGCCCATCCGAAGTGCATCTATACCAATGCACACAGCATGGGTAACAAACAGGAGGAGCTTGAAGCCATGATGAAACAGGAAGATTATGATGTTGTGGCTATCACAGAAACATGATGGGATGTCTCCCATGACTGGAGTGCGCCTGTTGATGGCTACAAGCTCTTTAGAAGGCACAGACAAGGAAGGAGAGGTGGTGGGGTGGCGCTATATGTCAGGGACTATTATGATTGCTTTGAGTACAAGTGTAGTGAAGACAGGGTGGAGTGTCTTTGCGTTGGAATCAGGGGGAAGGCCAACAGGACAGATGTTGTAGTGGGAGTCTACTATAGGCCACCCACCCAGGACAGAGAGGTGGATGAAATATTCTATAGGCATTTAGGAGAAATCTCACAATTGCTTAACCTTGTTCTTGTGGGAGACTTTAACTTCCCAGACATCTGCTGGAAATACAACACAGCAGAGCAGGACCAGTCCCGGAGATTCCTGGAATGTCTGGAAGATAACTTCCTGACACAGCTGGTGAGCAAACCGACCAGAGAAGGTGCCCTGCTGGATCTCCTCTTTGTGAACAGAGAAGGACTGGTGGAGGATGTGGCAGTTGGAGGACGACTAGGGCACAGCGATCATGAAATAATAGAGTTCTCTATTCTTAGAGAGGCCAGGAGAGGGGGAAGCAGAACTGCCATCCTGGACTTCCAAAGGGCTGACTTTGTCTTGTTTGGGCACCTGCTTGACAGGATCCCTTGGGAGATGGTCCTGAAGGGTATAGGGGTCCAGGAAGGCTGGACACTCTTCAAGAAGGAAGTGTTAATGGCACAGGAGCAGGCAGTCCCCAGGTGCTGTAAGAGAAGCTGGCACCACAGAAGACCACCCTGGCTGAACAGGGAGCTTTGGCTGCAGCTCAGGGAGAAAAAGAGAGTTTATGGCCTTTGGAAGAAGGGGCTAGCCACTCACAATGATTACAAAGATGCTGTGAGGTTATGCAGGGTGGAAATCAGGAGGTCTAAAGCCCAGCTAGAAATTAATCTGGCTTCAGCAGTCAAGGATAACAAGAAATGTTTCTACAAGTATGTGAGTAGCAAAAGAAAGACCAGGGAGAGCCTCCATCCCCTGCTAGATCCAGGAGGAAACATGGCAATGAGTGATGAGGAAAAGTCTGAGGTGCTTAATGCCTTCTCTGCCTCAGTCTTTAATAGCAAGACTAGTTGTATTGAGGGAATCCAGCCTCCTCAGCCAGAAGGCAGAGACTGGGAGAACGACCCCCCCACATTCCAGGAGGAGACAGTCAGTGACCTACTGCATCACATAGACATACACAAGTCCATGGGACCAGACGGGATACACCCGATGGTGCTGAAGGAGCTGGCTGGGGTGCTCGCCAAGCTGCTTTCCATCATTTACCAGCAGTCCTGGCTCACCGGGGAGGTCCCCACAGATTAGAAATTGGCCAATGTGACGCCCATCTATAAGAAGGGTCGGAAGGATGATCTGGGAAATTACAGGCTTGTCAGCTTGACGTCGGTGCCTGGGAAGCTGATGGAGCAGCTCATCCTGAGTACCATCACACAACACATGTGGGACAACCAGATGATCAGGCCCAGTCAGCACAGGTTTATGAAAGGCAGGTCCTGCTTGACAAACCTGATCTCCTTCTATGACAGGGCGACCTGCTTACTGGATGAGGGAAAGGCTGTGGATGCTGTTTACCTTGACTTCAGTAAGGCCTTTGACACCGTTTCCCACAACATTCTCCTGGCAAAACTGGCTGCTTGTGGCTTGGATGGGCACACGCTTTGCTGGGTAAAAATCTGGCTGGATGGCCGGGCCCAAAGAGTTGTGGTGAATGGAGTTAAATCCAGTTGGAGGCCGGTCACAAGTGGTGTCCCCCAGGGCTCGGTTTTGGGGCCACTCCTGTTTAACATCTTTACTGATGACCTAGACGAGGGGATCGAGTGCACCCTCAGTCAGTTTGCAGATGACACCAAGTTGGGTGGGAGTGTTGATCTGCTCGAGGGTAGGGAGGCTCTGCAGAGAGACCTGGACAGGCTGGAGCGATGGGCTAAGGCCAACTGTAGGAGTTTCAATAAGGCCAAATGCCGGGTGCTGCACTTGGGCCACAACAACCCCCAGCAGCGCTACAGGCTTGGGGAGGAGTGGCTGGAGAGCTGCCAGTCAGAGAGGGACCTGGGGGTGTTGATTGACAGCCAGCTGAACATGAGCCAGCAGTGTGCCCAGGTGGCCAAGAAGGCCAATGGCATCCTGGCTTGTATCAGCAATAGCGTGGCCAGCAGGGACAGGGGAGTGATCTTACCCCTGTACTCGGCACTGGTGAGGCCACAGCTCGATTACTGTGTTCGGTTTTGGGCCCCTCACTATAAAAAGGACATTGAATTACTCGAGCATGTCCAGAGAAGGGCAATAAAGCTGGTGAAGGAAGGGTCTGGAGCACAGGTCGTACGAGGAGCGGCTGAGGGAACTGGGGTTGTTTAGTCTGGAGAAGAGGAGGCTGAGGGGAGACCTCATCGCCCTCTACAACTACCTGAAAGGAGGTTGCAGAGAGCTGGGGATGAGTCTTTTTAACCAAGTAACAACTGATAGAACAAGAGCTAATGGCCTCAAGCTGTGCCAGGGAAGGTTTAGACTAGATATTAGGAAGCATTTCTTCACAGAACAGTTCGTTAGGCATTGGAATGGGCTGCCCAGGGCAGTGGTGGAGTCCCCATCCCTGGAGGTGTTTAAGAGTAGGGTCGACTTAGTGGTAAGGTATATGGTGTAGTTAGGAACTGTTAATGTTAGATTGATGGTTGGACTGGATGATCTTCAAGGTCTTTTCCAACCTAGACAATTCTGTGATTCTGTGATAATGTAGCAATGGATACAGCCAGTGCTTATGGCATAGTATGGCTGATTTCCATGATGTAATGCAAGCAATTTGCTTTGTGGTTCTAAAACCTAGGAATGCTGAGATCACAAACACATTTCTTTTGGTCTGAATTTAGGCTCTGAAAGCCACTTTTGATGGAGCTATTCAGTATGGAAATATATTGGCAATTTTCAGTAACTCTATGTTCTTGCCATCTCAATTTCACTGACTATAAAGTGGGGATAACTCCCTCCCTCCCCCCCACCCCACCCCCCCTTCTCTCTGGGTATTGTTAAGCTTATGGCCAGACTGTGTACTATATTTAATTAGAACTTAAAACTCAGAACTGATGCCAGATTTTCAAAACAGCTCACAAATCAAAACAAGAGGCCACATGTTCAAAAGAACAAAGCACACTGGGTGTATGGGTTTACCTCAGATTCTCATAATGGGAAAAGTACGTGCTAGACTGTTCAAAAATCTTACTATAGTTGTAAGTGTTAATCACATTAAAAATGTGCCCTTCAGAAATGAACTTGTAATACCTTCAAGTACTTTGAGATCCTTGTAAAAAGAATGAAATAACCATGCATTGAAATTCCTCTTTTCATTCACATAAAAGGAATCTAGAATTTGGTCTTCTGTCAGTTTGGGTGTAAAGAAGAGACTGTTTCGTGGCTCACTTTTTCCTTAGTATCACACAGAAAGCTTTCTGCTTTTTTTTTTTTGCACATTTTTGTTCTAAGCAAAATGAAGAAGGACTACTAAAACTGGAGTAGGATAGGATGCCAGTGGATAACTGACAAATTAAGCTATGTTTCCTTCTCCCACACACAAGCCTTCATTTAGTCCAATACATCACACTAGCACAAGGGAGGAGGATGTATTGGCTTTTTCTGCTACACTCACATTTGCATGAAAAGGAGCAGTCAAATGAAAATTAAGCACTTAAACATCTTAAAAAAGCACTGGTTCAGAATACTGTACTTCAATAAAACATTCATTGTTATTCAATGCTTGGCAAATGACATCGCCATCACATACTAGTAGAAGAACCGTGAAGAATAAATGCTATCTGAAAAAGAGGCTTGTACTTATGCAGCGCTAATGACCATCTAAAAGAGTGATTCTGCATGGTTACATCCTCTTTTGAGATTCACAGCTGCAGCTTCACAAGAGCAGCCATACATCATAATCTGCAGCCATTTTAGGCTACCCTTGTGCTTTGGAGAGCAATATGGACAGTAAGAAACTGCTAATCTGTAAAGTTACAATCAAAACCAAGTTTATTCAGTGGTGACTAAGTAGGAGGTATTCAAATTTTAATACTGACAACACCTTTGATGTAATGGCAGCGACACAAGGGGAAACAATCTCCACATTTAGTTTCATTAGAGAGAAAATGTACTCATTATTAGATTTTTATTTCTAATTCATTAAAACGGTTGCAAGGAGTAGCACACAAGTCATTCTTTTAAAAGGTCTGATAACTGCATTTTAAGATTGTGACTCTTTTAATTAACATGAGGAATTTGCTTATTGAACAACATACTGATCCTATAAACATCATTAATTAACTCATATACAGTGACTTTTCAGAAAGTTAACAGCTTGGGAACAAACATTCCCCCATACTTTGAAACTGTTTGATAATCCAAGGCAATGTTAATATCCACTAAATTAGTCATAGATTTTGTGGGCAAACCAAAGATAGCCTCCATTTTCTAGATGCACAAGATTTACAGCCACACCCATCACACAAAAATACTTTCTCCAGTTATGCACACTTCTTCAACCTCAGTTATATAGAAGCAACAACAGGTCTCTGCACAGAACATATCTGTGGCTTATTAATACAAGTCTTTGGATCTTTAATTAGGTTAGACAAAGTAAGAACAGTCTGGAAACTTTTTTGTCATTGCTGTGCTCATTTGCCCCATACAGTAAATATCTTTGTCTCTTTCTAGAACTACCTAAAGCACATTTCTCAGGCCAGGTCATTCAAGCTAGCTCTCCACTGCCCTGTAAATGGCATCACTCATCATGATAACTCCCACGGTATCTGTATGTACAAATTCGGAAGAGGAAGCTCCAGAAGAGAGAAATGGGGCTGGTGCCAGTTCAAACCATCTAGAGTTCAACCAGAGGTTAACTGTAACCAGAAAAGATGGTGTTTTGCTTTCAGTCCCCAGTACTCTAACAGCCAATATACATGTCTTGCACTTCTTAGGGTTCTCTTGCTGGGATGAAAGTAGCTTGAAATCCAAGCATCTATATGAAAATGCTGGCGCACTGAAGCAAAACTAACCCTTTGGCAATTAGTTACTGACACAGGCTTCTTTGCACTGTGAAAACACATCTAAGAGAAACAAGTTCATACAAAATGTTCACTGACTTACATTGGTTACTGACAAGCTACATTTCAGCATTAAACACAGCACTTGCAGTATCTGGCTAGGACCACAGAAGAACAACAAAGCCAAGATTCATGTGTCACAACCTCAAGTGGGCAACACAGAGACTCAGTGAAGAGACTGTCCTTCCCTTGCTAAGGAATTACACTCTCTTGCTGTCTCTTCCTTTCCAAATAAGTGCTTTTTTACTTCCTCATCCTGGGATAGCTGATAGAAAGCTAGCTAATGTGCATTAAATGCGGAACAACAGCATGCCATTTCTACATTAATATCACTACCACTCCAGGAGACTTGCACATAAGCGCAGAATCTATCAAATTATATCAGTTGCACAAGGAATGATATGGTTACCTGTTTCCACAGGTTACCATTAACTATTTCACCAGGTACACAGGTCAATCAATGGACCAATGAAAGATCCCCAAAAGACTGTTTAGCACTCAAGAGTGCCATAAAGACAAGGCTGTTCCTGTCTTGCGCCAGCTCCAAAAAAATGTGTTTTCCAGGGTCTGGTTTTAAGTGTGAAAGGGGGGAGGGGGGAGAGAACCCTCCCCATGACCAGAAGACACAATGTTGCCCAACCCCCCATCCCTGCCTCCCCAAACAGCTTCCCCTGAAGAACTCAAGGTCTTAACTAAGTGAGCTTCATTCATATGAAGTGACTCAGCTCTGGCTCCTACCATTATGTCTGAAAAACCTCTCCTTCTTGCTATCTGTGATATTCTTCCTAGCTAAATCCAGAGCACCTGGCCACAGGACAGCCAGATGAGAAGTTTCAAATATTGCTAAAGAGGTCATATAGATGGAGACTTCCAAGACAGCAAAGGACAGCAAAGACAAGCATTTCATCAATCAGGTTTCCACAGGCACTGCCCCTTCAGGTTAATGAAAGCTTTTCAAAAAGGAAAGCCCTGAGAGAGTTGTTCCAGATACACAGCTTATCCTGGAGACTTCTATACATTTTTGTGGATTCATGACACATTTTCCTATAAATTTAGAAATACTTTTCTCTCCTCAGTAACCAGTTGATAAGTGTACAGAAAGAACAGGGGAAACTCACAGAGTACACCAGAGAACCAGAAATGGAGGGCCTTGAGGAAAATTTTCTCCCTGTATTCCACCTCTTCTACTAACATTAAGTATGGCATGAGATGGGAAAAATTGAAAAAGCCACTACAATGTGAGACTAAAATCCAAGGAATTAGTATTACACAAATGCAAGCAAAAGTAAGAATAATCACTCATCTTGTGGAAATGAAAAATAAGAATTACACATAACGTAGTGATAGCCTTTGTGAAAAAAGCAGGTATTGTGATAAAATAAAAAGATTTTCAGTGCCTTTTTTTTTTTTTTTTTTAATAAATTGTTCTGGTTAACCAGAAGATTGCAAATGTCAGTCTAAATACCTAAATAAACTCCATACATTTAGGCTGGAGTCTCACATCTTGTTACAGCTGCAAATGAGCTAAATTGAAACGAGGGTATCAAACACAGATACTAATCAGCAGCTCCACCTCACCTATTCTGGAGTTCACTGCCTTTCCCTCCACATTGCTCATGTAACCCCACCTTTCATCCCAGACAAGTTTGACACTGGACTAGGAAAAGCACACTACCGTGATCACCTGGGCATTTTTTTTTTCTTTTTGACAGAAGCCAGCTAGGGAATGGCCCACCTTGTAGAAAACAAGGAGGGAAAATAAGAAAGTACTCACTGGCGATGAGTATTGATAGTATTCTGGGTAGATGCCATTAAAACCCACATGGGATTACAGCTCAAGTTTTATTTTCAGAAACCTAACAAAACTCTTCCACCGATACCTGCAGGCTGAGGCACACTCTGGTGGTCAGCTACCAGTTGTGTCCTGGCACTGCTCCATTCACACCCGTTTCACAAATACAACTTCACTACACATCCAGATGCGAAGACTACAGTACAGCCAAGACATGTGCAGACACTGTTTTGTAAGAGAGCTGTGCCAAACCTTCTGTGAGAGAACTGAGCAAAAATGTGACCCTTTGTGTCTGCAAATCAAGAAAACAAGAAAGCCCACTTCCACACTTGCAAACCCATAAAGATATCGAAGAATTTCTGTAGGTCTCTAAGAGGAGTTAGCCTCGGAGGTACTGGTTCCTCTAAGGGAAGCCTGACTTAAAGCAAACCAGTGAAACTGTTTCCTTACTCAAAAGACTTGTAATGATGCTTTGCTCTCATACCCCAAACCAATGAATGCAGTAATTCAACTCTAAAATGGGCTATGAGTTTATTTTTAAATTAACCTGTAATTTAAAAGGAGAGTCAATTAATCTCAAAGTAACTCATATTTCCTCCCTGCTCATAGCCTGGTCTCTCAGTGAATGCTTTACAAATTTAGTAATGACTAAAACGAATTAGCCTAATTACCTGGAAAACCTGGTATACTGGCTTTCAGTTTCCAGAGCAGACAACCTTTTTTAAGTCAAAACACTGAAAATACTTGAAGTATGAAAATGAACAAGGTGTCACACTCCTCATCCATGGAGCTGGTTTTTATTCACAAAAGTAAGTAAACACAGTGACTCCTTTGTGCAAGAGATGCAAGACCAGATCAAAAACACCCATAGTCCATATAAAGGCAGGCCAAACAGGACAGAGAAAAATGTACTCTGACCTTGGTAATTAAATTTATCAAAGGTTTGTCTCCTGAAAGATATTGAAAATTTGTTAGTGCAGGTTAAACCACTCACCCTTCCCTCAGTTTTTCAAGAAAAGCATAGATTTTCTTGAATGAAATAGAAGTTTATAAACATAATTATAAGAAAGAGATCTTATGCCACCATAAATATTATCCAGAGCTATTTTTATCATGATGAATTAAAACCATGTCAGCAGCTTCCTTTTTCTCAGAATTTTACGAGCCTCTTGGCTTCCAGTACAACAAGAAAAATCAACCTAATCCTGTATCAAATTTCCCCAAATCCTGAGATTAAATAATTTCTTGGGTTTACACTGTTGATTTAGAATGGAAATTTCCTTTTGAATTTACTGAGACCCACATTCAGGGCAACATTGCTTAATTATTGTTTTTCATTCTACCAAGGCCACAGATAAGTTCATTAAGTATACCAAGTATTTGGATATGGTACTACTGATAAAGAAAACCCTTAACTTTTTATTACATACTTCATTACATTGATCAAAAATGGAAGAGTTACCCTGGAGTGAATCTGTCTACTGATAGTTAAGCCTTACATACTCACAAAAAAAGAATAATTTTTTCTTGAGAATTTATGAAACTTCACCCATTATTTCAATGCTATCATTTTTAACCCTTAGTGTGAAGACCATCTGTGTATCTGGTAGAAGCAGTAACAACAATAAACTTACATACTTTTAAGTAGATGCAAAAAAATATTATGCAAAAAAATGCAGAGGCTATGCCTTAAAATTTCCTGTTACAAATTTCCTATTAGACTGGTTTTGTAGCTCTGCCAGTCACATTATACAAGTTCTGAAGTACAATTTGAACAAAATCACAATACCAGAACATAATGTAAAGTTCTTTAAGGGTCACTTAGAACACTGCTTTCAATCACTTAAAATATGATGTCAATGCTCATTTTACCAAATAGGTATCAGATAACAGACTGGTTTAATGTTCCAATGGAAATAGTCATTTCACTGCCTAGGGAGAAAACAAAGGGACATAAATGTACAGAAATATGCATATAATTAGACTGCATATAAGAGACCAAATTCTTACATAACTTTCAATGCAGCATACTTGCAGAGATGTTAGTGCTAATGCTGCTACTTATTTCAAAGCAACCGGTTTCTGCCTCTACACGTAGTGTGGCTTGTTACTTGGGAATACAGCTACATGTACTTTCACCATGTTCTAGATCCCATTCACTGAATAAGGAAATACGGCAGTAACTAAATATCGAGAAAAAATACTAAGAAAAACATTGTTGTTGAAGTTACTATTTAGTGGACTACCGTTTGAGAGAGTAGTATTTTTAATAGTACAAGCTACTGGCAATGCTCTTTATGTTTGTTTATACATAAGCAGAGGGTAACATTTTATATACCATCCGTAAATTTCAATCAAACAATATGAAAAGAAACAACACATAACATTGCTAAGCACTTAAAATGCCACACCTCAAGTTCATTAACTTTTCCCCTGTTCCCATACAGAAACTATACCATATAATGTACACTAAAACCTTCCTATTCCTGTGCTGGATTTTGAACAACAAATTATTTTTTTCCTGCATCTTTTGATTTTTCTTTACATAAACTTGCCATTAGTCAAAGGGATAAAAAACTCAGTGTCCAATTTATTATAATTTAAAGGGGATAAAAGCATATGTAAAAGCATATTTTACAATTACTTCAGACACAATTTGCCAAACGGCTATGCCCACTCTTTCGTGCGAAAGTTGCTATGGCCAATGAAGATGGAAAAAGGAATATTTATAGCCTGTTTTACACAGGCCAACCATGTACTTCAGAAGGTTCAAAATCTGATCAGATCAAAGCCAATTTTCACACAAACAATCATGACACATTTTCCAAGAAGGCTTTGCCTATTAAGCTACTGGCAGCAGGGATGTTCTGAATAAAATGCTTTCTTTTCCATGAAGTTTTTTTCCCCCAATATACATTTTCCCTGTTCAGACTTCATAAATTCATTTTCAAGGTGGTGATCGTGAGGAAATTACAGTAAAGAAGTCACAGAAAATTCAACTCAAAACATAAGTTTTGAAAGGCTATAAATTACTGAAAAAGAAGGAGCTTAAACCACCTTTACTGTAGAGGTTACTCCACTTCTGCTATAAGCTTTCTTGACTTTGATCTTTAAACCAATGACTCATGAAAATGATACCCTCAAATATTCAGGCCACCTGTAAGTGGGTCTTTAAAAAAAATGTTGTACAACAATAAAGCAGGAACCACAACCACTTCTTAACCATTTGAACTGTCAACTAATTAATTATGATACTGAAACAAAGGCCCATTTTAAAAAGTTGCTCTTAAAAAGGAAAGAGGAGAAAGAGGAAAAAAAGAGGGGGAAAAGGTCTTGTGAGCAAGCCAAACTGCATTTCAGGGAGAGAGGTGAAAGAAAATGTATTATGTTTGCTCACATTAACAGAAGCATTTCTCCCCCATGTCATTCAGACAGAAAACAAAATAGGGCAGCTCTTCTTGCCACCGACTGGTGCCCCTTAGCTGGAAGCAGCTCCACTTGTCAGGTTCCTGTCAGCATGTAAAGCGCACCAACGCTTCTCTTCTCCCACCCTTTTGTTCCTACTTAATATGTGCACTTTGCTCAGCAGTCTTTGCTGTTAAACAATTCATTTTTTCCTTGCCTCCTCTGCTTTACGAGGAGGCAAAAATAGCAGGACTTAGTCACAAAATATAAAGCTCATTTCCTGTACCTTAGTGCCTCATTCTTTCACCTCCTTGTCCATAGGATTTGGCTACCAAATAGGTCTTAATCTGTAAACAAATGATTTGCTCTACAATTAAACCATTCAGTTCTCTTTTATTTTTTTTTCTTTCTTTGGCTGCTTGGCTGCTGTCCAATGTGGGGGCTCATAGGTTTTTCTATTATTTAGTGCTGGTTAAAAGGCAATAAGCTCATTTAGAGTTTATAAAACTATAAGCTATCAACAAAAGCATTTAATGCTTCTCTGAAGCACTGTGGCTTTTGCTGGAAAAATTATTAATGTGTGGTTGAGTGCATGTGTGTGTATACATACGTGTGGATGTGTGGGGGTGTTCTTTTATGTGCTGGCCTGGTTAAAAACTCTGGATGTCTTTAAGTCAGTTATTGTAAGCTACAAATGCATGCATTTCACTTCAATTTTAATTCTGTGTACTTTTTCTCAACAACTGACAATCACAGGAACTTCAATTCATCGTGGCTACAGAGCTGAACCTCAAAGACTTTGATGTTGTATGAGAAAAAAAATATGTCATGCTGCTGCAGCATTTCACAATGTTTGCAATTATTGTTTCCATATAAAAGGATGTCATGAATCACAGGAGTCTACTAGAGTCAGTGAAACCTTAAGAGAAATAAATAACATGTTAGTTTTCTCATCTCTGCAGTTAGAGTCATGACCCAAGAGAAAACAAAATAACATCAAGGTAATTTCCTTAATTTTTATGTTTTTTTCTTGGTGGAAAATAAGTTCTCAGGGACTATGAACCAAAACACAGCATGTATGTGTTCTCCTTCACTCAGATGTTTATACGTACAATATGCGGCTTGCTACCACCTCATGTGGGACAGTAAAGACAATTAAATAGTTTGCAAAATGTGTGTATAAATAAGTGAATTATTGTAAATGAAAAGCTAAATTTACAGGTGTAAATCTCATTTAGAAATGACAGGTACTTAGCAACATCAGCTTAAGCAATATCCTTTCAATGAAATTCTGCAAGCCTATTTAAAGTCTATTATGGCTGCTGACATCAATCTGCCAAGTTGCAGAGTGCTAAGCTCCACTGAAGATTTGCACCTATAAATTTAGCTACTGGTATATTTGAATTAAATACACTGTGTTTTTCCATATAGACAACTACAGACATGAGGCATTGAGATGAACAATGCAATAAAGCAGAATTGTCACAGCGCCTCTGAAGCCAGTTTTGCCTCAACAAGGTCTGAAGTTCAGACTCCCACTTGGGTTTAAATTCCAGTCATCTTCACGGTGTTTTAAGTCTCGATTTTCACACTTTCCACTCAAAATTTCACTTCTTCCCCCATGAATACAACAGTAAGGGCCATATTCCTACTGCAACTGCACATAGGAATATGAACACTACAGGAGAATCCTGAAAGATCAATTTATATAAAATATTTTAAAGGTACACTCAAGTACTCATGTATATGCATGCACACACAAGTACATACAAAGGGACACACAGAGATTTTAATCAGATGTACCTATTAAGACTCACCAAAGACCAAATGAGTCTGTCTCCCTCCCCTCAGCCAAACGACAACTTCTGAAGTTGCAGATAATAGGTGGCAGGCACAGGTGGCAAATACTATGGTCGTCCTGAAAAACTAGTTAAAGGTTGAGGGGAAAAAAAAAAAAAAAAGTTGCGCTAGCCCTGCAAAAAAGAAATGCCTCACATCCTGAATTGGCACAGCAATCATGACCAAATTTTAACCTTAATTATAAGTATTATTCATTTTTTGAATTTATCCATATGCAATGTATCTTCAATAATTACCGACCAGCTGAAAAGGTTTTGAAAAAAATTAAGCAGTAAGGGGCATTTTAAACCTATAATAAATAATTCAGTTTGAGGAAGAATGTAAATCTTGGAAGTAGTTTGAAAATAGTTGGCAACTCTTCCTCCCAGAGTAAATCTGAAGGCTCAAAAATAAATATTCAAGAGCATTAATTTGTTTTTAGATGTGTGCGCGCAAGTAAAACAGCAGCTATAATGTGGAAATTTGAGTCACATTTTGCAACTAATTGGAAGCAGATTAGAATTCTGCCTCAGGGGAACATTGTCAAACTAGAAGCTGGAGCAAATGAAGAAAGAGGTGAAAGGATCGTGAAGAGCTGACAGATTTACAGTGCTCAAGGCAATAAACGGGTACTAGATGAAAATGAATGTGCTTCACTGTACTGCATGCAGTTTTCAGCCGTATCTCAGCAATAACAGCATATAGCCATGAAACTATTCTTTTCAGAGAGATGGTGAAGGAAAGAGTAAAAATGAACAAAACACTATTCAGGCGCCGTGCAAAAAAAAATATAAATCATACAGTGGCTCAGATTATTACAAGAATAATCAAATTGGTCATACTGGGCCCTGTTTGGAACCTGGACTCATCTCAAGTAGGGCTTACACAGACATAATGCAGTGAACTACTTGAGCTTACAGCCCTTTCTCACTGTGAGCAAGAGTCAAAGCATTAAGCTCTTAAGAGGGAAAAAAAAAAGTCACACAGATTTTATATTTTTAAAGCTAAGAATAATACAGAACCCTGTAGACAGATAAATCGGAGGCAGGAGGGAAAAATCCTTTTTAGAGGGCGATTAGGAAAGGTTGGAGGGGAATATAAAAATGAAAATAAAGTGTAGAGGCTAATGTACCAATCCTGTAATAGAAACAGCTGCTAGCTTTCTCCTTCAGTGTTCAGCATCTGGTGCAGCATCACAGGAAAGATTGTTAAAAGATCTGGACATGAAATGTAAATACAGAGTATTAGCCAAAACTCAGCTGCTGTATTTATAAAACAGTAGCAGCTCTTTTTTCTCATGTATGTGTATGTATATACACACACATATATGCATATACACCTCCCCCATATATATATCTATTGATATACATACACACATACAATCCTGTCCTTAAACAGCAACTAGTAACACCATTCCATGACACTTCATTTTACTACTGGCGAAAGTGGGTAAGAACATGAATTTAGTTTTTTAGTAACAATGGGTGTGGAACAACCACCTTCATTGTTCTCAAGATTGCAGTAGTATTTTTCCTTCAAATTCCCGAGCTCCAGTGCAATTCAACATATACTGCCTAATGTTAAACCCAGGGCAAAAATTAACTAGTGAAACTTTATGTCAAGTATGTTCAATATATCCAGAATTACTTCTGGAATGTTAGATTCTTATCGTAGGTGCAAGCTAACTAAACAACTTCCTGGACATAAATCAGATTTAAAACTCCTAGCAGCAAAAAAAAGTTCAACTGAGTAGTAAGGTCCATTTCTAATTGCATTCGCTTCTAACTATTATCTTTCGTTGCAGAGATACAGATCTAGTTTCGTTTCCATCCTTCAAAAAGGAAGAATTGGAAAGATCATGAAACCCTGAAACATGCAACTACTGCCATTAACCCACTGCTATAAGCCTGTAATAAAGCACAGATTTGATAGTACTATCCATGTAGTGTGGCAAACCACACACAAATAAACAGTTCTCCATGAAGAATGAAAACCCAAAGACCAAACCCTTCCAATGCAAACATTATTGTTGCTTTTAACATAAGCCAGCCACAAAAATCAGCCAAGGAGGTGACAGGAAATCCAAAAATAACTTGGTCTGGCCCTGTGCACTATGAGAAAGGAGATTACAAGTTACTTTTCACTCTTCTTACTGTCTGAGGGAAGCAGTGAAAACCATAAAAGCTATGCTTACGTAACAGACACCTACGGTACCACTCCCATGACAGATGTATTTCTACCATAGTTCAGCACAGCATCACTGAAATCATCAATAAAGGTGGCATTTCAGTAGTGTGAGTTTATGTTTAGGGGGATGGACTTAACAAAACCCCTGAATTAATTCAATGGTTAATGCAAATGGCTAAATGTGTGCAAAATCAAACTGTCTAGTACACACAGTTAAAGAGGCCAGATGTACCTCCTGGGAAACTGAGCCTAAACTTGGCGCTTTCTTTTATCACAATGAAGAAAGTGAGCTCTAAGAGTTTACAAAAGTGTGACCAATTGGAGTTTAGTCTTCTGTTGCTAATTGAAGCATGAAAAAAAGCCAGTTTCTGAGGGCAAACTACAAACATATACTTTTTATATTCCACTGCCACATGATAAAAAACAGAATCAAGCTGACTGGCAACCAAAGACCAAGCTATTATTTCAAACTGTTATGGGAAAGCAATAAAATTGCTACCAGGTCTCCTCGTGTTACTCTTCAATAAAAATAAGCCATCAGGGAAATAAGAGCAAAAGAAAACACATCAAAACCTCTAAAGTTCCTTTCAGTAAAAATACACTTCTGTGGCATAATGCCATCTGCTTCTTGGTTAACATGACAAGACAATTCAACAACTAGAATACCAGTGTTTTGAAAACACCAAGTAACCATAGTCAATAGATTTTAGTTTGCTCTTTTGACTGTAAAAACTGCATTCACGTGCCACTATTGGCATATGCTTCAAGCTTCCCCATGAGGACATTTTTCTTATGTTATTACTTGGTGGAGATTCTTGGAAGATAGAAACACCTCAGCCAAGCTGGGTTTGTGCCCAGGAAAAAGATTTAGGCTAGGAAGACTCAAAAATTGGCAGAAGATGGGAGAAGATAAGGGAACCAAATGTTCAGTATTTATTTTCTCTGAAAATCAGTAAATCAAAATGGTTGAGGAAAATGTACCATGAAGGACATACAATTCAATGTAGCACATCTTCACTTCAAAATTACTGAAACAAAGTTTCACATTTAATTTCCAATGGCTTTGATCCAAAGAGCCTCAGTGGATGTTACAGGTTGGTGCTAGGAATGTTTATCCCTTCGTTTTGAGATTTAGCAGTATTTGCTAACTTACAGGAAAAGCTGATGTATTATAAAAGTCTGTCACTAAAATGCAACTTTTTTATTTGCAGTGTTGGCTTAAGATTTCATTAAATTTAATCAACACCATAGCTACCCTAAAGCTGGAAAACTTGTATGAACAGTCATCAACTCCATGTCATTGCATGAAATCTACCCTACATGTTCAATTGAGTTGTTTAATCAAGTAGTCTTAATATGTGAGCATATATATTACATATGTGTACATGTACATGCATACAGGGGCACTAGAGGAAACTACCTATTCCCACCCCCTTGAATTTTCTCTAAGCTTTTTCAAAAATGGGAAAAAAAATTACAAAGAACTTGCTTGTCAGTCAAGTCGCTCTGAATAGTTTGACAACCTTTCATTCAAATGTAAAGGCTTTGTTCCAATTGCCAAGACCACTTAAGTCAGAATTAAAAAAGAAAATGCAATAGAGAGCACTAACTGAATCCCTGGCTACAGCACAACCAAAAGGCATAGTCTGATCTTCGTATTTGCCCAAATGGCTACTCATAGCCTGCAGTAAATTGCGGTTTTAATTCAAGAATATAATAATAATAATAATAATAATAATAATAATAATAATAATAATAATAATAATAATAATAATAATAAATCTTGTGATTTAAAATACCATTTTAAGAGAACCCCTCAAGTCCTGCTATGAATAACTGGTAATTATCTTCATTAAAATTATCTCATTTCAAACATATTTTTAAGCAAATTAAAAGATGATAGCTTGTATTATTATTCACTTTGATGAAACGCTGCACTATAAAAGAGCTCCACTCTGCAGAAACACTCTCGTGTAAAAAGGGAAAAGGAAAACGAGTTCATCAGATTGAAAAGGAAAAAAAAAAGAAATATAAACAAATCTTTCTGCATTTTAAAAAGGTATTTACCTTTTCCAATTATGTCATCATCAGAAATTTTAATGGAACACCATTTTGCTTTCACTCAACAGGGAGTGTTCTGTACAGACCAAAACTTTGAAAAAGATCAATATATTTTCTGTGATTATTATTAAGAAATAAAAGTAACTGCTTGACACATGAACACACTAAAACAAACACTAGTTTTTAGCAAAACTATGGCTAGTCCTTCAACTGAAGTCTGCATCCACAGATCCACAGGTGCAACCCTATCTGAGGACTCATAGGAGGATGTATTTCTGTTGTAAGAAATAAAGCACAATTAAGAAATCAGATAATCTCTCCAGCCTTTCAGGAAATGCCGTGACATATCACCACATACACTGGAACATTGTACAAGCACAATATAAAGCTGTTACAGTACTAAGCATATTTCATAAAGAATAACCTGGTTGTTGGATCATCTGTACAAAGTATCTTAGCTCAGAGCAAGACAGACTCTAAAACTTGGTTATATTCAGGCAATCCCATGGAACAAATCTGGAACATGTAGCAGACACGCCATTCAAAAAGCAACTACTGTATCTGAGAAATACAGAACATGTGGCAACAACACAAAGCTGCCTAAGTAGCTGCAGAAGTAATCTAAGCTTTTTCAAGGGTAAGTGATGGAAATCCAAAATACCTATCTCTATCAAAAACAGAAGTAAAGGTGGTGTTTCTGATAGCAGAAACGTTAGTATTTCTGACACTATGTTCCTGATGATGCTTGTATAAGGTGCTCGATACCACATGTACCAGTAACATCGTGTAAGATGTGGAGAAACACAGATTTTTTGCTCTTTTAGCCTATTTTCACAAATGCATGGATAACGCAAAGCAAATAAAGGGGGACCTGCATTAAACATGCAAAGGATGTCTCCAATTAACAGAAAGCAGGCCACAGAATCTCTCCCACAAGTGTCAGTACTGCGGAGCCTACAGAAGACACCTTTTAAAAACTAGATCATACATTTCTTATGCAAAAAAAAAAAAAACAACCAACCAACCAACCAAAAAAAACCCACGAGTATTAGCACGGAAGGAAAACTGCGCGTTTCAGATTTACGTTGTTGTCGATAAAATAGCTTTCCAATTATCAAGGCCGTGGTAGGAGAAGCTGGAATGCATTATGTGTTAATGATCACAACCAGGGGTCCAAGCTTCACTCTTTTGTCAGAGCTACAGCAGATCCTCCCCGCAGCTTCACCATTAACATGTCTGTTTCCTGTCAGACCACTCAGAGATAATGTCATTTATCTCAAGGCGGCACAAGACCAGTCATTAGCTTCAGTAAAAGACCTCAAACAAAGGCCGGATGGCGTTTTATCCAGGGCGCGTAGGCTGCAGCCAAGAATCTCATAGCCTAGCAGTTCAGAACTTAAGTTATCTTTAAAAGCGCAATTTTCCCCCCATCAACAATTCTAGAACACTTCTCTGAAGAGTAGAAAAGTCTCTGTATGGAAAATTTTAGTCAATGGTTTTATCATATGCAATTAGGTAACTGATAAGAGCTTGCTAACGTTATCCTTTGAGAGGCTTTTTTCCCCCCCTGCTTCCTTCTACCTCGTAGGGAAAAATTGACAGAATAATTCAGGTTCTACCTAAATAGTAAGACCTTTGAAGAACTGACCCTTATTGTATTTGCCTGCAGGAGGTGATTCACTATTATAAATTCTTCAATGACTGAGCTTCTGGAAATCTCTTTAAATAAAAGTGGAACTGGTTAACTGTATGTACGAACATGTGTTTTCACAGTCTCTCCTGTATTATTACATTTCAGAAAGCTTCTATAAAGTGCCAGGTGAACTTTTTAAAATAATGATAATAATAATAAAAAAAGAAAGTTAAAAAAAAAAAAAAATAGCAAGTCTCAGCTATTCAATTCCTGGTTTTATGCTGAAAACTAGGAACAGATGGTTACTTTCCATGTTACTTGAATCTGGTTATTGAACACCTCTATGGTTACGGGAGATTTTGCTTAGCACTTTTAACATACATTTCATTTATTGCACTATAAAATGCTACTTTGGAAAAACAGGTCTTTATATAGCTATAATTAAAACAGTCTTGCAGGAAGGCCCTTTAACAGGGAGAACATGGTTAACCTCATGACATCTGGACAATCAATCCTCTCCTTTTTACTGGGTATTTATGAAGTTATTAAAATTGTAAAATTACCAATGCCCAAAGTGAAATATTTTTCCAGTAGTTCTGAGTAAGGTTATCAGCTTCCCTACTTTATTTTATAAATGTTCTAGACCAGCCTCCATTGTGCTACACTAACACTTGCTTTTGCACAGGAATTCAATAGTAGATCTGGTCATACATATTGACAGAGGTCAGCAGGTTCACATGGAAAGCTTTCCTCGGCCAAAGGGCAACACCTCTTCACCCAGCTCAAAAAGCACCGTCACACTGCTAGACAGCACTACAGAGCTTTAAGAACCTTGAGCTGTGCTTATTGTTAGACACCCATAGTTATCAATGTTTTTAACAGCTAAATCCCTTATGTAGCTTTCAAAACAGTTCGGTGTCTAGCAACAATAGACTTTGTTCTTTAATTACAGCAAGTGACCTCCCTGCCCTTTTATTTCACAGTGAATAAACTACACCCAAGGCCGGCAAGAAAAGTACATGAAAAGCATATCTCCATAACATCATTAGCATGTACTTAAATGATTTACATCTATAGGTAACATGCACAGTTTTGTGATTAAAACACCCTCAATGCTGCTATTAAAAAAGTGAAGATAAAATAAACAATACCAGCCAACATGTTCATTTGCTGAAGACAACTTTTAGATGTGAAATGCAGTCTTAAAGAGAGCAATAAGCTAATACAAGAGAAAAATTAAATCCTGAAGTATCACTAGACTGATTCATTTAAAACCTGCAGCCAGACACCTCCGATTGTAGCTTTGTATGTTCTGTATTACTTTCATGTAAACATACTGATTTTCACAGGCCAAATACAGTTTTTCTTATCTGAGTAAATTGTGACTGTTTGAATCCCAAAATCGCCCTGCAACACACACAAAGCAAATTCTTGCAGGTATTCTGAACACTTTTCAATGTATCGGCTGTTAAAAATTCAAAAAAACTTAGCTAAAACAGATGAAGAGTTCATGCTGACAGTAACTGTGCTAAAAACAGTATGGATAAGAAATGGAAAATGGAGACAGGTTTTAACATCGAAAATCTTAGGAGTGGTTAGCCTACCTGTCAAAGCTACTTATTCAGACATGTCACTGGTGGCTTAACCACAAAATGGGCTGCACGAATATAGCTCAAACATCTTAGAATTACAGCATACTTTGACTTTATCCACATATTAGGGGAGTGGCGACTTTTACAACATACTTGCGGTTTCTGCATAAAAGAGCCAGCAGAACACAGTCATTGATTTAATTAGGCTTCGTAAGATCCAATTTATCATGTTTTACATGACTTTCTGCTGCAAGGAAACAGAGTAAATAGACCAAAAATAGACATTAAAGCATGCTGTGAAAGCTAAACAGTGACTACCACTCCTGGGAACCTGCTTCAAGTTTTTCACAAATAGTAAACAAATGCAATATTATATTCCACACCACATACAAAAAACTGTAATTTTGAGTCAGCAGGCATGAACTCATTTGTATCTAAGAGGAAACATCCAAATTTATGAGACATGTCTTTCAGAACATTAAGATAACTAGAAATTGGTTTTAACATGCAGGCTTGAAAATGATGTATTTATCTACAGACACAAGGAGCTTTGTGCAAGTACAGCATGTATGTTCTAGTGTTAACTGTCAAAACAACACTTACGGAATCTAAAACCCTTAAAAATATATTTCTAATTATTATTAAACATTTGGGAGAAAAGCCAGGACAACAAACATACAACACTGAAGTTTCACTAATAGTACCACAAGCTGGGCTTAAGGTTGTAACCATTGGCAGCAGCGAGCTTTACTATTATTGTATGTCTAGAAGGGAACGTTCTTTGCGAAGAGAAATACTAAGGGATGTTATTTAAGACAGCAAGCAAGCACACCATTGTGCCAGACAATGGCCAACACTGCACGACTCTAATGTGCGAAGCCTGTGTTAAAGTCGGTGTGTGCCAACAGCAGTGGCTGTTGCTGGAAATGCAAGCTCCAAACCTCCTCCTGGAGCAACAGCTACAACACAAAGTGTACCACTGGCTCTGAACCGCTCCATACATGTTTGCTCTGAATTTGCATGCCATCCAAATTACGTTGCATGTAAGATTACTCGCATGTATATGGATTCTTCATACAATTTCCTGTGTGACTAGAGAGTAAAAAGAACACAAAACCGGGAGAAACCATACCACCCTCTAATCTCTGTTGCCATGACAGCAGCCTTTGAGATACTGAAATGTTCAGATTGCCAGCTAAACAAAATTGTTGAATGTGAACATTTGGCTGAGAGATTAAAAGGCTAAGGGGGTTGCAAAAGGGCAGTACCTCCCACATTCCAGGCAGCCACTGAATCCAATCAAATGGCTCTGACTCTTTAACCACAGCCATTGTGAAGACCGGATTAGGGCAATTTATCTAGATAGTTAAAACAGATTAGAGAACTGCAATTTGAAGACTATTGGCAACAGAAGTAAATGCCTACTGTACTAAGTTAATAAAGAGACCATGAGATTTTAGAACACCTTTCCACCGTGAACACAACTTTCATAAAGCACAAACATATATACACGAATAACAGCAATCTGTTTTTCTCATCTGCATTTAGAAAAGGTCACAAGGCTCACTCAAATTCAGCCGTAGATATGCTATCTTAAAAGCAATAATATGCATACAATATGAAATTTAATTTGTTCCTTGCCTGGAACAATAAACTCCTGAAATTATCTTCCCGTTTTAGCAAGTATCTGAACGAACAGCCAAATCTAATCCCCCAGTCAATTTAAATATTACACAAACTTCAACATGACCGAAATACAAAACAGTTAACAGGTCATAAAAAGACGTAACTTTTTTGTGAGACCTTCAGCCCTCACAGACACTTGCAGACCACAGAGTTAACACTGACCTGAAAGTTTTCCCATCACTGAACATTCATTCTGGGAAGTTGTAAAAGCAGGTAATTTAAGACCAACAGCTGACAATAAAGTCACAATCTAACACCCTGAGATTGTTCATTTGGGGGGTGTTGGTTTGCTTTATTTTTTCAGGCAGACCAGGTTGTCTTTGTTTAACAACCTGTAGAATTTATTGGACTTGTGATCTGGGCCAATGCTCGCCCGGAGGTCCCCCAGAAGACACCTTCTGCCCTATGGACAGAACAATTCCCGCCAACATCAGAACTTCCCTTGAACCAGTGGCTAACAAAAGCCAAGCTCTCCCTCCACCCTGCCTGAAGAATAGTGTCATGGCCATCTATTCTTACAGAAAGCATCCTTCGTAATGTAAGATAAAGGAAGAAAAACACACACCCACATCTGATTTCTTTCATACATTTCAACCACTCAACAAATGAGTAGCTCACATCCAAGAGCTAGTGAGGCTCAGATAGGAAAGCTCTCCTGGACAGGAGACAAACTGCTCCCCTCTGTTCCGAAAGCTGGTTTGCACACATGCATCTCAGCACAAGGTGCCTTCCCCTCCTCCCAGCCTCCTCCTTCCAGGAAGACAAGAGGCACCGCCTGTCTGCTGGCTCCTTCCTCCCCGTCCTCCACACCAGTTTCTGGGGCCTCTGGGCTGCCGTACCACCGGAGCCCCAACACAATAAGCATCCTGTGTCCCACAAAGCCCAACGGCAGAGCCTGGGTATCTGCCGACGTCTCCTATTTCCCCCCCAGGCATAATCTCAACTCCAGACGGCGGGTCAGAGGAGAAGGGAGAGGGGTCCCTTTAGACTTTGGGAGAGGAATGGCAACGAATGCCCGCCGGTGTAGTGGAAAAGTGTCAGCACATACAAGACCTGCTGCTCCCAGAGCCTGAGCTACACATCCCCCTAGGCAAACACACAGACCTCCAGCCTGCAAACACATGCCATCCCACTGGTACCAACATTGCTGCTCTCTGCTAAAACCGGGGACAGCTCAATCAGGATCATCTTGGGGTTTCTCCTTCTGGGTGAGTGCGATCAAAAAGGACATACAAAACAGAAACATTCTCCAGGTCTGAGGACAGGGAGGGGAAATCATAAGAAGAGCAGCACACTCAAAACACAGTGTCTTCTTACTAGGGAAGAGGTCTCAGGGTCTCTGCTTTTTTTTTTTTTTAGGAAGAAGAGAGGCATGTCACAAATACACGGCAGAGAGAAGGGCACAGGAGCCAAACACACAGTTGTGAGACATTTATTATAGACACAGGGAAAGAGGTGGAGAGGAGCTTTGTCCTACCTTTTCTGTTTTCAATTTCTTGATTCGCCTGGGGCTCTCCTCCTCCTCCTCTTCCTTCTTTACCAAAATAGAGTTCCCCATTAACCCTGAATCCGGTGTACTTTTGCTCACCTCCCCCACGGCAGAGGAGGTGCAGTGGAAGGGGCTGCTGCTTCCACCGCCTCCTCCCTTGGCCCCGAAGCCATAGAGGTGCCCAGGGGAAGCTTGGCTGCTGCCACCCCCACTGCCGTTGGGGTGGCCCTGCTGCAGGTCATGTTGCTTGTCCTTCCTGGATTTTCCCGCATCCTTATCCCGCTTGGAGCCTCTGCTGCCCGGAGCTTTACCTGGTTTCTCCTCTTTGTTTTTCCCACAAGAGGCAATGGTGGTAGTGTTGCTGGTGTTGTTATTATTGCCGTTTGGGTTACTGCTCATGCTTTGACCCAGTGCTGAATTCATGCCAGTTGCCTCTCCAGGGCGCCCTTGGACTTCCTGCCTCTTGCCAGCACTGCTGATCTCAGGAATCCCATACAAGGCAGCAGAAGGCAGAGATTTATTAGCATCCTTAGAAGTTTTACTCCTTTTCACTTTTGATTTGCTAGTCTCTTTGTGAGAGGAATTCCCCTGGGGAGCAGAGGGCTGAACAGAAGCAAATTTTAGGCCATCAGCTAAGGCTGAGGTAGCATTAGCCCCACTGGAAGCCAGACCCCCGCAATCCTTGGAGCTGGTGTTGCTGCTGCTGGTGGTATTAGTAGAATTATTCATCTCAAATTTCTGTCTGTCCTTCTCCAAATCGGCGTCCAAATCGATTATTAAATTCCCAACACCGATTTCCCAATCATCGCCACTGTCGTAAGTGTCAACCGCGTTTGGATCCACACCTTTTCCTGCAGTGGAAGTGTTCAATGACATCCTGAAGATGAGATCTCTAGAGTAAAAATTCGATGAAGTTTCCTTTGGAGATGTGGGGACATTCGTTTATCTCCGTTGGACTCGTCTTAAGTTCAACTCTTCTTGTCTTCCCTCCCCAAGTGTGTCTAGGTTCACAACCTGCAGTCCACGTCCAACTTGTCCTGTGAGGAGGGGAAAAGTTGAATATTTCTTGTCTGGGTGTTACTAGAATATAATACGACTAATAAAAAGGGGACAACATAGGGGCAGTGAAATCATTCACTGTTGCCACATTTTTTTCTTAAGTTTGTTAAACCAGAGGCAATGGCCGTGAGCTTTTATTAATGAGCATCTTTAATCTAGTTGTATACCAACATCCACATCTCTCTTAAAAAGTCATGTCCACAAAAAAAGAAAAAAGGGAAAAAAAAAACCTACATTATTTAAATCCACAAAGCTCAGGAAATACAGTCTTAGAAGTGGTGCGTAGCTGTTGGAGCACATGTTGTAATCCAACCCCTTGGACCACCACCTAGGCATGAAAGGGAGAAAAGGAAGGGCACAGATTCACTCTTCACTGCATTCCATGGATTTTGTGGCTTTAAAGCAGACCCTTGAAGTTTTGTGACTCTCCTGTATTATCTTTTACCCCCCTTCCACTTAATCTCTTGGGGGGGAGAGGAAGCGCTAGGGGAAGCGGGAAACCTAATTTTCCTTGCCACAATTGTTAAAAGCTTCTGTTAAAAAACAACCTTCAAACACAAATGTTGACTGGAAAATATTAAACTCCATAGATTAAAAAAAAAAAAAAAAAAAAAACAAACAACAAGAAAAAAAGAAAAAAAATATCTTTTTTCTTTAAAAAAATATTCTCAAGATAACAGTTCTAAAAGCAGTTCTAATGTACTCCTAGGTCACACAACTGTTAGGTCTGTTAAATATAGTATTACTGACTGTACAGGAAACTGATTAAGACATACACTTTAAGTGATCTGCACCAAGGTGGCCTCAGTGACCGCAAATGAGTGTGTGTTTGACAAAGCTTAGTTAAAACGATTTTTAAAGGGATCTCTCCCTTTTACAGTCGACTGTCGAAATATTTATACATATATATGCATAATGCTTACCTTTAATCCTTTATCATTTTTTAATTAAACCAGCAAATCAAAATGCTGTTCCCACTCGTCTCAGCAACAACTCTGTGCCTCATTTTACTTAAAGAGCAAGTAATCAAGAAGTAGAAAGCAAGTATCATCTCAGCCAGTATAAATCGGTCAATAACATATCTCCCCCTACTTTGGCACACGTATCAGAAGTCCTTTTTTTGTTTGTTTAGGTTTTTTTCCTCCTTGCTTAAAGAAAAAAAAAATGCTGAGCCTCACAACTTTACCAGCTGGTAGGTAATATTTCACATTCAGAACTGAAGCATCAAGGACCAGATTTTTGTTTGTTTGCTTTTCCTGAATAAGCACCGAGAGGTAATAATCATCACAGTAATTAAAAAAAAAAAAAAATGTATCCCCAACTTCACACTCCGTCTTCAGCCCCGGACCTGGGAGCCATCCTGATCAGTAAGTAATGATCCCATGAAACAAACCTACAGGCGCCCGGGTGTTACAAGACAGAATGTGCTAACATCGGGATAAATTAGTGAAAGGGAGGAAGGAAAAAAAGAAGAAGAAAGGACTGAAAATCTGGGCTGGATTCCGCCTGTTAGTTGGGAAGTGGCATTTTTTTCGCCCGTCCTGACAGATCTGATTTCTTGAAGTAACTTGAGGGGAAACGGGGGTGGAGGGGGGGATGGGAGGAGGCGGGGGGGGGGGGGGGGGCGAGGAAGAGGAGGAGGAGGAGCGGGGGGGGGGGAATCACTGATCTGATAAACGGGTTATCAAAACATTTTGTGGGAGTGGAGGAAGGACAGAGTGCTCTCAAACGAAGTAAATTTTCCCAGGGATAAAATTTCGGGGAGGGAGGTGTCTCTGTTCTCCCTCCCCCCCCGCCTCAAATCAGCGCTTTTAAAAATAGTAATAAAAAAAAGCATAGGCACAGATCAGAGTTTCAAACTGCTGTCTCGGAAAAAAAAATAATAAAAACCCGGGAGCTTGGGCTAATCAGTCACGCGGTAAGTAATTCAGTAATTAGAGTCCGAGGAGATAAAGCAGACGACCTTTTTTTTCGGGACAGATCGCTCCCACCTTATTGTCTCGGCAAACCTCGCAGCCTGCTTCTATCCCCCTTCCTCCCTCCCCCCCCCCCCCCCCCCCCGACCGCCCCCGAGTCAGACAGTCTCGGAGCTTTAGCTTAGTATTTTTAATTAGCCGGCGATGGGAAGCTAAAAGCCGTAATGAATTGCCGGTGGCGGGCGGGCGGGCGGGTGGGGGAGGGGCGCTCGCGCCAGCAACCGCCAACCCCCGAGGCGCGGCGGTTCCGTTACAGTTCAGGCCGCCCGCGTCACGTGAGGCTGGCGGGCTCCATTGGTTGTCGTGAGAACAAAAATGGGTGACAAGCGTATCCAGCGAGTACGGGTCGGGTCTTTAACACACAACCACCACACTACGACAGACAGACAGACAGACAGAGACAGGCAGACAGACAGACAGGCGGGCACAGCCCGTCAGCTCTGCCTCTCGCCACCGCAGCCGAGGGGATCCCTGGAGCCTTGGGGGTGCCGCAGCCAAGCGGGTGCTCCCGAGAAGCACCTTACAAGCCCCCCCTGCCACCTCCCGGCGGCCCGACGGGGGGGGGTGCCGTTACCTCGGGGCTTTCCTCTCCTCTCGCCTCGGGACAGCGAGCAGCGGCCGGCTGGCAGACCGAGGCGGGGGGAAACGGCCGAGGCATCGGCGACCAACGGGCGATCCCGCACACCCCCCCGCGCCCCTCCGGCCTCGCGCTTCTGGCGTCTCCGTGTGACTGGAGAAATGCCTCCCGTGTCGCCGGGACCTGTCGGTACCCCATCACTCCTCCTAACGAGCGCCTTGCTCTCGGTGCCAAGGGGGGAGGGGGAGGTATGCAGGCTTGTCTGTAATTGTGTCACTTTTATTTTCCCCCCTTGGTTAGTTACAACCCCAAAAAGGCACTAGGCTTTAACGCCCCCCAAGTGCACCGTCAAGTATGATTTGTGTGACTACAGTGCTTTCACCCTCTTACTTCCCTCAAGTAACTCATCCTGCTTGTGGGATTTTTTTTCTTTTTAAAATCCCCCAAAAAACCTAGTTATCTCAACTCCCAGAACTCTTTTTAACACTCCCCTTTGCAGAGAAAAAAAAAATCCCCTCTAAGTGCTATAGACACACCACGCAACCGTACTTACGATCTGTATTGGATCGAGTTGACCTTTTCCTTCTAACTGCATTGAGTGTGTTTTTGTTGCAGCCGCTTTTTATTTTAAGAAAAAAAATCTAATGTCTTCAACAGATTTATTGTGTTTGGAAGAAGAGAGCACCAGATACCATGAACCTTCCTTTCTTTCTAGAAACAAAACGAAAATAAAAACGGGGGAGAGAAGAAAAAACAGCATCTGCATCTGTCCCCCCACACGCGGACACACACACAGGGGACACGGGCGCTGCCCCACGGCGGCGGCCGAGGCGGGGGAGTGGGAGCGGGCTCCGGCGCGGTACCTGAGAGGGACTTTTCTTTGTTCACAATGCCGTTTCCCTCCTGGCCAATCAGAAGCCAGCTTTTATGAAACCGGGCTCTCTGATTGGTCCGGCTCTCCTCTTGCCTGCCGGCGAGGGTGAGAGACAGAAACACGCGCGCACACACACACACGCGCACACACACACACACGCGCGCGCGCGCGCGCGCATATTGTACCCACAGGCATTAGCGTACACATACACACACCGCACTCACGGGAGGCACACGCACAGCCCCTCGCTCTGCGGCCCTCAGCCTACGCTGAGTGCTGCAGTCGGCAGCCTCCTGCTGCAGCCAAATACAAATCATGTTTCCCATTTCAATTATCCTATATAACATTTAGGGCTTAGGGTAAGAAAAAACAGAGAGGGAGGAGGGGGGAAATAGAAAACCAAGGTGGAGACTAGCTCTGCCAAGACTCACACGTTGGGAGGAAGAATCCTTCATTTCGTTTTAATTTAATTTCAGAGCAGTTTTAGAAGCGATGATAAACGATTTTTCTGTGCCGGTTTCAAAGAGCCAATTTAGAATCTCACTCATAATTTTTAAATGCCCCCTCAAAATTATAACAGCTGGAAGCCAGCGAGAGAGGACTGCTGATACACATGTGCGATTATTTTCGTGCTTACTGGAGGATAAAAGCAAACAGTGTCTGGAGGAAGGGGCTGAAGGGAGGTTCAGGGCAGGGCAGCACCCCCACCTCTGCTCGTGAGGACACCGAGGCGCTGCTGCGCTGTCGGACCAGCCCTCTTTCTTGCATTCACTCTCTTCCTCACGTATTTCGTGTTCATTTTTACAATATGGCTTAAATTAGACAGGTCGGATTTCCCCTCCCCCCTCCCCCCTTTTTCGGCAGGAGGGGGAGCAGAAAATAACCCTTTTGTTTCCAGGCTGCTGATTTAATGCTGCACGCACTGAAGTGTGAATGCCAGCGACCGTATAACTACCACGTGAACATCCTTTCACAGGAATTAGTAACACAAATCTTCCCTATCGGGCTTTGTGTAGCTCGAAAATATCCCCCTTAATCATTCCTTTTGTTTAGTTTGGGAGACATCATGCTACACCACTGCGTTAAATTGCATTTAACCCTTCACAGGCGGCGGGGGTGGGGGCGGGGGCGGCGGCCGCCCGCGGGCACCGGGGAGGAGGGGGCGCTGCCTCTCGCCGGCACCCGCCGCCGGGCACCCGCGGGCACCGCCGTGCTCCCGGGACGGGGGTCGGTCCCCGTCTTTAAGCACGGCTTTTTCTTCCCTTTTTTTTTTTTTTTTTTTTCTTCTCGTTTTCCCCTTGATCTCTGTGGGAATTATCTCCCTGTGAAAATCGATAGGGGATGCTTTTCTTGCCAAACTCACGCATTGCCCCAGTCAAGGTTTCCGGCGAGAAGTCAAAGCGTGGCGTTCATGATGTCCTGCGCACCCGTGACAGGGTGACAAA